>NC_053390.1:633803117-634154298 GCF_905171765.1 Bufo bufo
ATGGGATTTGAAATGAAACAAACAAGATGTGCTTTACCTGCAGACTGTCGGCTTTAATTTGAGGGTATTTACATCCAAATCAGGTGAACGGTGTAGGAATTACAACAGTTTGCATATGTGCCTCCCACTTGTTAAGGGACCAAAAGTAATGGGACAGAATAATAATCATAAATCAAACTTTTACTTTTTAATACTTGGTTGCAAATCCTTTGCAGTCAATTACAGCCTGAAGTGGAACGCATAGACCTCACCAGATGCTGGGTTTCATCCCTGGTGATGCTCTGCCAGGCCTCTACTGCAACTGCCTTCAGTTCCTGCTTGTTCTTGGGGCATTTTCCCTTCAGTTTTGTCTTCAACAAGTGAAATGCATGCTCAATCAGATTCAGGTCAGGTGATTGACTTGGCCATTGCATAACATTCCACTTCTTTCCCTTAAAAAACTCTTTGGTTGCTTTTGCAGTATACTTTGGGTCATTGTCCATCTGCACTGTGAAGCACCATCCAATGACTTCTGAAGCATTTGGCTGAATATGAGCAGATAATTGCCCGAAACACTTCAGAATTCATCCTGCTGCTTTTGTCAGCAGTCACATCAATAAATACAAGAGAACCAGTTCCATTGGCAGCCATACATACCCACGCCATGACACTACCACCACCATGCTTCACTGATGAGGTGGTATGCTTAGGATCATGAGCAGTTCCTTTCCTTCTCCATACTCTTCTCTTCCCATCACTCTGGTACAAGTTGATATTGGTCTCATCCGTCCATAGGATGTTGTTCCAGAACTGTGAAGGCTTTTTTAGATGTCGTTTGGCAAACTCTAATTCTGGCCTTCCTGTTTTTGAGGCTCACCAATGGTTTACATCTTGTGGTGAACCCTCTGTATTCACTCTGGTTAAGTCTTCTCTTAATTGTTGACTTTGACACACATACACCTACCTCCTGGAGAGTGTTCTTGATCTGGCCAACTGTTGTGAAGGGTGTTTTCTTCACCAGGGAAACAATTCTTCGGTCATCCACCACAGTTGTTTTCCATGGTCTTCCGGGTCTTTTGGTGTTGCTGAGCTCACCGGTGCGTTCCTTCTTTTTAAGAATGTTCCAAACAGTTGTTTTGGCCACGCCTAATGTTTTTGCTATCTCTCTGATGGGTTTGTTTTGTTTTTTCAGCCTAATGATGGCTTGCTTCACTGATAGTGACAGCTCTTTTGATCTCATCTTGAGAGTTGACAGCAACAGATTTCAAATGCAAATATCACCATTGAAATGAACTCTGTACCTTTTTATCTGCTCATTGTAATTGGGATAATGAGGGAATAACACACACCTGGCCATGGAATAGCTGAGAAGCCAATTGTCCCATTACTTTTGGTCCCTTAACAAGTGGGAGGCACATATGCAAACTGTTGTAATTCCTACACCGTTCACCTGATATGGATGTAAATACCCCTCACATTAAAGCTGACAGTCTGCAGTTAAAGCACAACTTGTTCGTTTCATTTCAAATCCAATTTGGTGGTGTATAGAGCCAAAAATGTTAGAATTGTGTTGATGTCCCAATATTTATGGACCTGGCTGTTTACCTAGAAATTCTGTATCTGTATGAGGGACTTCAAATAATGAAACTATTTATTTTAATGGACTCCAATAAGTGTGTTCCAGAGTAAGTTACCTGTGACCATTTCCTTACCAGAGCTGCTACACCGCCACAATGGTTACCATGATGTTATATAGACTATTATGCTGTTTTTTTGTTTTTTTTTGTATGTATGGTATTTACATTTTTATTTTTCCATACTGAGTTGTAGCATTAGAACCAAATGCCTTTTTGTAATGACGTGCACACATTTAATTTAACGGCAGTTGTTTGTCAGTCACTTTTTCCAAAGTATTTATTTTTGTACTTAAAGCAAGTCGCAAAAATCTATATTTATTTGTTAATTTAGGTAAGAACCAACAACTGGCAAATTTTTTGTTCAATGCAATTATTCTAAAGTGCAATATAAAAGGATTTGCCAGTTTGAGGACCTAATGTGATTATTATTTTTCATGCAGAAATTGGTGTCTTGATGTTTTTGTGGAGCAACCAAAATGAAAATTATCAGCCATACTTATGAGAAATGTTAGAACAAATCAATGCACTAAGAATATTTAACCCTAAAAATAGTTCACAACGAATGTATTTTTCTTTTTTATGAACTAAGTGTTGGAAATGCTTATTAATATTTTAATTTATCCTCTAGAGATAATATTTAAAAGTATAATAATAGTGTAATGGCCTCCCTGCACCTGGGTAGAATGGAGTGCGTTATTCACCCCAATTTTGACTTGAATGTTGTAATGTGAAATCTTAGTATAAATGGTTTGTTTCATAGAAGCTAACATTTGTAACTACAGTAATAGATATGCCTCAACCTGAATAACATTTGATAAAATGCAGCCTCACCACATGTCACCATGAATAAAGACTTATTTATTAAAAATGGTGTTTTTGCTGATTACTTCCTCATTTTAGTGTTTTCCAGCTGTCAATCCCCCAAAAATGTAGTTATCTGCAGTCCCCTATGATAAGGGTGATCTAAATAGAAATATATGACCTACATAAGATACAATGAAGCATGCCCAAGAAAAAAACAATAAATGGCACAAGGACTAAATTCCAAATATTAGTACTTATTAAATGGTCACTAACTTTTCACACAACTTTGCATAAATCAAGTACAAGCGACCACAAGAAACTTTGTAATATTTTTTTATTGGTGAGAAATGTCTACTTCACTTGTTATGTTATATTATATTACAAATGAAACTTTAAAGGGAACCTGTCGCCTCAAAAATGCATCTACACCCGCCAGCAGTACCTCATAGTAGCCCGCAGTCTGATATAATCATATGTTTCATCCTGTAGTCCGATGCTGCATAGGCTCAAAAAACGCTGTTTTGTTTTTTATCAGCGCTATATTGCCAGTCGGCTTCAAGTCAGGGGGGCAGCGGCCTCCTTGCTTCATGTCAAGGTAACCATGCCCCCTCTTGCCTGAGTGACAGCCTGCAGTTCGGCCGCGATTGCCAAAGTCCTTATTTTAAATCCTCTACTAATGTTCATAACTACTCAGACTTATCTATACCCGGTGGAGCTTTCTAGGTCATTTCAATATTTTAGCCTCAAGCCCATCTTTATATATCTTTACCTAGTTTTCTACTTCATTTTCTCTGTCTCTCTCTTGTCCAGATCACTGACTTAGTTTCAGGATAGGAGCCTGCAGGGTGACGCTTGACATCCCTCTGTCAGCTCTCAATCATCCAAAACTAATTAATCTTAGTTGCCACCACTCGTCAGATCAGGCTGACGAGACACCTTGCACTAAATAATGCCCAAGTACACTCTACAACTCACTATGCAGGCTAGCATTCACAGGTTAATACATCAATATAGGCCAGTGATGGCGAACCTATGGCATGGGTGCCAGAGGCGGCACTCAGAGCCCTCTCTGTGGGCACCCGCACTCTGGAAAAAGTCTATGGTGTATAATATGCCTTAGACTTTTCCTGCCATTCATCAGCGCAGGCGCACTATGAATGGCATAGGCAGCGCACTGAATGTAGGCAGGCTATTATAGCTAAATCATAAAGTACATAGAGGATATACTATATTGGACTATAGTATTCAGGTTAAATTGCTTTGTTGGCACTTTGCAATAAATAAGTGGGTTTTGGGTTGCAGTTTGGGCACTCGGCCTTTTAAAAGGTTCGCCATCACTGATATAGGCCAATAGCAGGCCGCAATGGTGACTTGCCTCCTTGCATCATGTGTGATGTCACATGATGCAAGGGGGCTGGTCACCGTCACAGCTTGGTATTAGCGGCACACTCCCCATCAACTGATCTTGATTTCTACCGGCAGGGAATATGCAGCCACTGCCGTGGAGGGAACCGGCATTGGGGACCAGGTAAGTGTGTGCAGGGTCGCTGGACTGGGCATCCTAAAGGGGGTTATTCAAGCTTAGATAACCCCTTTAAGCTTGACGATGATGACACTGTTGGTCATTTAATTTCCTGCTGCCTGCTCTATTAATCCAGGGGCGGGCTGCAGAGAGCCGCGCAGATAACGTGGGCAGTGGAGTGTGATACTATCTGCTTCCTTGTCATCCAGAAGTTATATGGTTTGGGAGAAGTAGCCAGTGTTGTGGTTCATCCTAGTGTCTCCACTAATGTCTCCCACTGCTCCACAAGAGTAAAAAGCTGATCAAGAAGGTAGGGTGCAGCGCCCGCTCAAAGACTCTCACGACTGGAGCCGGCGTAACTACGCCGAGATTTAATGGCTGAGCCCCTGCAGGTGTGCGCTCTTCTTCTGAATCTGTCGGTGTGTACATGGCACCCATGTATTTACTACGAACCCAGAGCAAGAAGGTGCAATAGCTAGTGGACTGGTGGGACCTGTAGTAGTAACAGCTAGTGTACTTACCTGCCATAGGCCTCCTGCACACGAATGTGTGCGCCCCCTTGTAGCCGTGCTGTGGCCCGCAAATTGCAGGGCAGCAGATTCGCGCACCCAAACAGATAGAACATGTCCTATCTTTGTGTGGAACGGAAGTACGAGACGAAACCCCACGGAAGCACTCCGTAGTGCTTCCGTTCCGCATTTGCGGACTCACTGAAGTGAATGGGTGCGCATCCATGATGTGGAATGCCCACGGAACGGCGCCCGTGTATTGCGGATCCGCAATACAGCAAGGGCAGCACAGTTCGTGTACAGGAGGCCATGCTAATACCCAGTCTGTTTACCTGTATGGAGGTGGTTTATATAGTATATCCTCCTACAGTTCTCCCTCTAGCTATATAAATTATATACACTCCTCCAGTCCTCCCTCTAATGTATATGTGCATCACTACTCTATACAGTACACCCAGACAAGTTTTTTTTAAAAAAATAATCAAGATTATAATCGAGAATTGTCCATAACATTGAAATAATCAAGATACATTTTTTGCCATAATTGCCCAGCCCTAAAAGAAATGAAAAAAAAAAAAGTACTACTTTCACACTTGCGTTTTTTTGCTGGATCCAGCAGGGCTCAGCAAATACGCTTCCGTTACTGATAATACAACCATCTGCATCAGTTATGAACAGACCTGGTTGTAATATCTTTACCATAGCCGAGACGGATCCGTCATGAACACCGTTGAAAGTCAATGGGGAACGGATCTGTTTTCTATTGTCAGAGAAAACTGATCCGTCCCCATTGACTTGCATTGTGGGTCATGACAGATCCATCTTGCTCCAAATCCGAACGGAATGCATTTTGTAGCGCTCTGTTCAGTAACATTTTGTCCCCATTGACGATGGAAGCAGGTTTTTTTTTTCTTTCTTTTTTCCGGTATTGAGATGCTATGGTGGATCTCAATACCACAAAATAGAGACGTAGCCTAAGAAGGACATAGGGTACCAGGAAACACTGGTATAAATAGTGGTTTCTCTGCACAGTCCCAAAGAAAATGACAGTACCATCATAAAACACTAAAAAAACAAAAGGATGAGTAAGTATTATAGTATCTCACAAAGGCACAAGAGCGGGTTCCAGCAGATTAACAGCAGCATCTACCAGAAGACAATCCTAATCTAACTTCCCTGCAATGTCTGATAAGTATCCCACAGTGACCAGATGCCATCTAACACTTCATCTCCCTTTGATTTAAGAGCTCTGAGGCATTCCATGCCTCCTACATCTTCTACTGTGGCAATAGGACATCTGGCCCTTAGGAGGATATGTAAAATCAGTCTGGAAACTTATCTATCCATCATATTGGGGAAAAGATTCAATAAGTAAGGGGTCATGCACACCACCGTATGTGTTTTGCAGTATGAAAAAAATAAAAAATGGATGACATCCATGTTACATCTGTTTTTTTTTTTTGGCGGATCCATTGTAACAATGCCTGTCCTTGTTTGCAAAACGGACATAGTAGTATATGTGTGAATTGGCACTCATATATTAGGAATCACATAGGATTAATAAAAGACAATTTATTTGGTGCCGAATACAATAAATAATAGATAAAATATACAATAAATGTAAAAAAAATCATAATGTTCATATAATATTCTCTGGTCGTTGTACTGTATTTGTAACAATAGATTCACGGTGATCTAGTGCGCTGCCCTTGAGTTGGCTGATATACCCTTGTGTTGTACAAACTGAAAAGAATGGTGTACTAAACAGGCAGGAAGTGCTCAAACCCACATGCAGTTGTGTGTGTATATATATGAGCAAATCCTGCACTTGTGGCCCGTTGCTAATGACGATCCCCAGCAAAAATGCATACAGTGAAGGATGCCCGCAGTGAACCACAAGTACCACAGTAGACATCCTACACAAGATAGCAATTGTGTGGTTGTGATAATCAATATAGCAATATAACAAAATAATATCAAAGACAGGTGCACTCTGCAGTCTTACTAAACCCTCAAACTGATTTTAAAATTTAGAGATTAGCCAACATATCCTACGATGTAGTACATGTCTGAGCCCGAGCACCGCGCCAAGGTTTCTCAAGTAGCTCGGGGACCTAACACTTACCTACCTGGGCCATATGGGCAATACCAAGAGCCAGTGGGCAAATTACAGGAGCATGAGGCCGACTCACAGACAACTCACCAGTTACCTCCAGCATGTAACCATGCTTGCAATGGGAGGAGGGAGGAGTCTGCGAGTCCCACTCAAGACTGGCTGATATGGCCCAGGCCTCACAGATGCACCTAAATTTGGCCTGTAGATGGAAAACAGGCACATTTAAATTGGAGTTTATACACCTCCAGGAATCTCTATATATACACAAACTGAAAATGGCGTGGTATTAGCAGGAGGTGC
This sequence comes from Bufo bufo, assembly GCF_905171765.1. Taxonomy (NCBI): domain Eukaryota; kingdom Metazoa; phylum Chordata; class Amphibia; order Anura; family Bufonidae; genus Bufo; species Bufo bufo. The sequence goes on from NC_053390.1 coordinate 633,809,985, forward strand.
TCAAACCCACATGCAGTCGTGCATATATATATATATATAGGGGAGCAAATCCTGCAATTGTGGCCCGTTGCTAATGGCGATCCCCAGAAAAAATGCATACAGTGGAGGATGCCCGATACCCTTGTGTTGGGCAACCCCAGATGGTGTATCAAGCTGGGAACGATAAGCTATTTGGGCAGTGTGCAAGATCAGCACATACATCAGAACAATATATGTGACAATTACTTATTATCCATAAAGATGTTATAATATACACTCACCTAAAGAATTATTAGGAACACCATACTAATACGGTGTTGGACCCCCTTTTGCCTTCAGAACTGCCTTAATTCTACGTGGCATTGATTCAACAAGGTGCTGATAGCATTCTTTAGAAATGTTGGCCCATATTGATAGGATAGCATCTTGCAGTTGATGGAGATTTGAGGGATGCACATCCAGGGCACGAAGCTCCCGTTCCACCACATCCCAAAGATGCTCTATTGGGTTGAGATCTGGTGACTGTGGGGGCCATCTTAGTACAGTGAACTCATTGTCATGTTCAAGAAACCAATTTGAAATGATTCGAGCTTTGTGACATGGTGCATTATCCTGCTGGAAGTAGCCATCAGAGGATGGGTACATGGTGGTCATGAAGGGATGGACATGGTCAGAAACAATGCTCAGGTAGCCTGTGGCATTTAAACTATGCCCAATTGGAACTAAGGGGCCTAAAGTGTGCCCAGAAAACATCCCCCACACCATTACACCACCACCACCACCAGCCTGCACAGTGGTAACAAGGCATGATGGATACATGTTCTCATTTTGTTTACGCCAAATTCGGACTCTACCATTTGAATGTCTCAACAGAAATCGAGACTCATCAGACCAGGCAACATTTTTCCAGTCTTCAACAGTCCAATTTTGGTGAGCTCGTGCAAATTGTAGCCTCTTTTTCCTATTTGTAGTGGAGATGAGTGGTACCCGGTGGGGTCTTCTACTGTTGTAGCCCATCCGCCTCAAGGTTGTGCGTGTTGTGGCTTCACAAATGCTTTGCTGCATACCTCGGTTGTAACGAGTGGTTATTTCAGTCAACGTTCCTCTTCTATCAGCTTGAATCAGTCGGCTAATTCTCCTCTGACCTCTAGCATCCACAAGGCATTTTCGCCCACAGGACTGCCGCATACTGGATGTTTTTCCCTTTTCACACCATTCTTTGTAAACCCTAGAAATGGTTGTGCGTGAAAATCCCAGTAACTGAGCAGATTGTGAAATACTCAGAGCGGCCTGTCTGGCACCAACAACCATGCCACGCTCAAAATTGCTTAAATCGCCTTTCTTTCCTATTCTGACATTCAGTTTGGAGTTCAGGAGATTGTCTTGACCAGGACCACAACCCTACATGCATTGAAGCAACTGCCATGTGATTGGTTGACTAGATAATTGCATTAATGAGAAATAGAACAGGTGTTCCTAATAATTCTTTAGGTGAGTGTATATTCCAAAGAGATGGTGATTCATATAATAATATACTCCAGAAGTATCCTCCAAAAATATATCACTCTTAGGCCTAGTTCACACGAACGTTTTTTTTTTGCAAGTGTACGGGCCTTTTTTTGTGTTCTGTATACGGAACCATTCATTTCAATGTTCCGTAAGCATTCCATTTCCGTATTTCCGTTCCGTTGAAAGATAGAACATGTCCTATTATTGCCCGCAAATCACGTTCCGTGGCCCCATTCAAGGCAAAAAAAGGAACACATACGGAAATGCATCCGTATGTCTTCCGTATCTGTTCCGTTTTTGCTGAACCATCTATTGAAAATGTTATGCCCAGCCCAATTTTTTCGATGTAATTACAGTATACTGTACATTGCATACGGAAAAACGGAAAGGAAACTGAAACACAACGGATCCGTGAAAAATGGACCGCAAAAAACTATAAAAGCCATACGTTCGTGTGAACTAGGCCTTACGTTGTATCAATTTTTGCTCTAAAAATGTTCTCCGTGAACCTCTATAACATTTGTTAGGGTTATTCCTCATGCTCTATTTTGTTATACATGTACTCACTGTTGTGAGATCTGCATCCATTCATGGGGTGTCCCACGTGGTGGTTAGGTTGGTAAGCTTACCTCTGTTGGTGTGGTGAAGAGAGGTTAGTAATTTCTTACATAGGTTAGTTGCTAAGAGAGTTCCGCAACTCGTGTCTCCAGTGAAGTAATATGCCACACTGATTGTCTGCGGCAGCCCCAATATCTCCGCTGACAGGGCTGTGGATTGCAGAGTATGGTCTGCAGAGACTCCGAAACGCGTTTGGCATGCGTTATACACTTGCAAACTTGTCATAGAAGCCCTGAACATTATGGAGAACACCTATTGATACGGTCCATTACCCGATTATGAAAAATTTGTGAAGTGCTTCACTGGAAAATACAGAGAAGATAGCGGTACCTTAGCCGGAACAGCATAATAAGAGCCGACTAATCAGCAGATTCTTACTATGAGCGTTTGTAAGATGTGGGACGCAGACCATACTCGGCAATCCTCAGCCCTGTCAGCGGAGATATTGGGGCTGCCGCAGACAATCAGCGCAGCATATTACTCCACTGGAGACACGAGTTGCGGAACTCTCTTAGCAACTAACCTATGTAAGAAATGACTAACCTCTCTTCTCAGCTCTCTACACTACACCAACCAAGGTAAGCTTACCAACCTAACCACCACGAATGGATGCAGATCTCACAACAGTGAGAACAAAATGTATAACAAAATAGAGCATGAGGTGTATCCCTAACAAATGTTATAGAGGTTCATGGAGAACATTTTTAGAGCAATAATTTAGCAAAAATTGAGAGTGATATATTTTTGGAGGATACTTCTGGAGTATATTATTATATGAATCACCATCTCTTTGCAATATATTATAACATCCTTATAGATAATAAGTAATTGTCACATTGCTCCATACTGCTCACTGTTTGATGGGCATGAAGTGACTATTCCAGAATAATTGGCAATCCCAGGTACTCGGATACCACAGGGGTTGGCTCCTACAGAACACAGAGACATTGCTCTGTATTTTCGAGGTTTACTTTAACATATTGTTCATCCAGAGTTGTCTTTATATATTGTTCTGATCTTGCACGCTGCCCAAATAGCTTATCATTACCAGCTTGATACACCATCTGGGGTTGCCCAACACGAGGGTATACCAGCCAACTCAAGGGCAGCGCACTAGATCACTGTGAATCTATTGTTACAAATACGACCAGAGAATATTATATGAACATTTTATGATTATTTTTTATATATATTTTTTTTACATTTATTGTATATTTTATCTAGTATTTATTGTATTCAGCACCAAATAAATTGTCTTTTAGTAATCCTATGTGATTCCTAATATATGAGTGCCCATTCACACATATACTACTCCAATTATCTATTTAATGTGACTAGGGTGCATCATTAGTTTGGAGCACCATTACATCACCAGGAAAAGGAGAGCCGTCCTTAACATTTATATACTTGATGAATAGGACATGTTCTATTTTTTTTGAGGAACGGACTTGCGGATATACAGAATGCACACTGAGTCATTGCCATTTTTTGGTGCCCCGTTAAGATGAATGGTTCCACATATGGGCCACACAAAAAAAAAAAAAAAAAAAAAACGGACACAGAGAAACAATAAGTTTGTGTGCATGAGCCCTAAGACTGGGAATCTAAAGGATTGTTAATGTACAAGATTGATTGACTTAATCCAAAAATTGAAGAATGGGTGGACACATCCAATTCAGTAAATGCTCCCCCAGACACACCACACCTCCAACATAGATCGGAAAGCTCTGGGTTCAGGTGGTGCAGAAGATACCAAAACATTAAGGGAAAGATTTATCAAAACTGGTGTAAAGTAGAACTGGCTTAGTTGCCCATAGCAACCAATCAGATTCCACCTTTCATTGTCTAAAGCAGCTCTGACAAATGTAATCTGATTGGTTGCTACACCAGTTTTGATAAATCTCCCTCTAAAAGTTAATATTGGTTTTCTTTATACTGTATGTTGAGCAAACAGAAGTCTTGGCTGCATGACGCCATGTTGTCTTGTGGAATAGGTCGCCATGTTGTCTTGTGGAATAGGTCATCTATGCATGTATGGGTGTCGGACAAAGGTATCTTGGTAAGGATCTACAAAAATATTGTAAATTTTAATATTAAACCCTGAGTAGTCAACTTTAATAACTTATGACGAGCATAGTTGTGGAAAGTGGTTTCCCCGAAAACAGTGATAATGTGATCTAGATGGTAGATGAAACGTGGTACAAAGGTTATTAACCACTTGCCGCAACTGTAACGCCGAAAGGCGTCATCTCGCGTGAGCCGAGATTTCCTGTGAACGCGCGCGCACACAGGCGCGCGCGCTCACAGGAACGGAAGGTAAGAGAGTGGATCTCCAGCTTGCCAGCGGCGAGCGTTCGCTGGCAGGCTGGAGATGTGTTTTTTTTTAACCCCTGAAAGGTATATCAGACGCTGTTTTGATAACAGCGTCTAATATACCTGCTACCTGGTCCTCTGGTGGTCCCCTTTGTTTGGATCGACCACCAGAGGACACAGGTAGCTCAGTAATATGTTGCACCAAGCACCACTACACCCCCCCCTGTCACTTATTAACCCCTTATTCACCCCTGATCACCCCATATAGACTCCCTGATCACCCCCCTGTCATTGATTACCCCCCTGTCATTGATTACCCCCCTGTAAAGCTCTATTCAGACATCCGCATGATTTTTACGGATCCACTGATAGATGGATCGGATCCGCAAAACGCATACGGACGTCTGAATGGAGCCTTACAGGGGCGTGATCAATGACTGTGGTGATCACCCCATATAGACTCCCTGATCACCCCCCTGTCATTGATTACCCCCCTGTCATTGATTACCCCCCTGTCATTGATCACCCCCCTGTAAAGCTCCATTCAGACGTCGGCATGATTTTTACGGATCCACTGATAGATGGATCGGATCCGCAAAACGCATATGGACGTCTGAATGGAGCCTTACAGGGGCGTGATAAATGACTGTGGTGATCACCCCATATAGACTCCCTGATCACCCCCCTGTCATTGATTACCCCCCTGTCATTGATCACCCCCCTGTAAAGCTCCATTCAGACGTCCGCATGATTTTTACGGATCCACTGATAGATGGATCGGATCCGCAAAACGCATATGGACGTCTGAATGGAGCCTTACAGGGGCGTGATCAATGACTGTGGTGATCACCCCATATAGACTCCCTGATCACCCCCCTGTCATTGATTACCCCCCTGTCATTGATCACCCCCCTGTAAAGCTCCATTCAGACGTCCGCATGATTTTTACGGATCCACTGATAGATGGATCGGATCCGCAAAACACATACAGGCGTCTCCCTGGAGCCTTCCGGGGGGGTGATCACCCCATATAGACTCCCTGATCACCCCCCTGTCATTGATCACCCCCCCTGTCATTGATCACCCCCCCTGTCATTGATCACCCCCCCCCCCCTGTCAGGCTGCATTCGGATTCACGGATACATGGATCGGATCCGCAAAACACATACGGACATCTGAATGGAGCCTTATAGGGGGGTGATCAATGACAGGGGGGTGATCACCCCATATAGACTCCCTGATCACCCCCCTGTCATTGATCACCCCCCTGTAAGGCTCCATTCAGACATTTTTTTGGCCCAAGTTAGCGGAAATTATTATATTTTTCTTACAAAGTCTCATATTCCACTAACTTCTGTCAAAAAATAAAATCTCACATGAACTCACCATACCCCTCACGGAATCCAAATGCGTAAATTTTTTTAGAGATTTATATTCCAGACTTCTTCTCACGCTTTAGGGCCCCTAGAATGCCAGGGCAGTATAAATACCCCACATGTGACCCCATTTCGGAAAGAAGACACCCCAAGGTATTCCGTGAGGGGCATATTGAGTCCATGAACGATTGAAATTTTTGTCCCAAGTTAGCGGAAAGGGAGACTTTGTGAGAAAAAAATAAATAAAATCAATTTCCGCTAACTTGTGCCAAAAAAAAAAAAAATTCTATGAACTCGCCATGCCCCTCATTGAATACCTTGGGGTGTCTTCTTTCCAAAATGGGGTCACATGTGGGGTATTTATACTGCCCTGGCATTCTAGGGGCCCTAAAGCGTGAGAAGAAGTCTGGGATCCAAATGTCTAAAAATGCCCTCATAAAAGGAATGTGGGCCCCTTTGCGCATCTAGGCTGCAAAAAAGTGTCACACATCTGGTATCGCCGTACTCAGGAGAAGTTGGGCAATGTGTTTTGGGGTGTCATTTTACATATACCCATGCTGGGTGAGATAAATATCTTGGTCAAATGCCAACTTTGTATAAAAAAATGGGAAAAGTTTTCTTTTGCTGAGATATTTCTCTCACCCAGCATGAGTATATGTAAAAAGACACCCCAAAACACATTGCCCAACTTCTCCTGAATACGGCGATACCACATGCGTGACACTTTTTTGCAGCCTAGGTGGGAAAAGGGGCCCACATTCCAAAGAGCACCTTTAGGATTTCACAGGTCATTTACCTACTTACCACACATTAGGGCCCCTGGAAAATGCCAGGGCAGTATAACTACCCCACAAGTGACCCCATTTTGGAAAGAAGACACCCCAAGGTATTCCGTGAGGGGCATGGCGAGTTCCTAGAATTTTATATTTTTTGTCACAAGTTAGCCGAAAATGATATTTTTTTTTTTTTTTTTTTTTTTTTTCCCTTACAAAGTCTCATATTCCACTAACTTGTGACAAAAAATAAAAACTTCCATGAACTCACTATGCCCATCACGAAATACCTGGGGGTGTCTTCTTTCCAAAATGGGGTCACTTGTGGGGTAGTTATAGTGCCCTGGCATTCTAGGGGCCCAAATGTGTGATAAGAAGTTTGAAATCAAAATGTGTAAAAAATGACCAGTGAAATCCGAAAGGTGCTCTTTGGAATATGGGCCCCTTTGCCCACCTAGGAAGTTTTTATTTTTTGTCACAAGTTAGTGGAATATGAGACTTTGTAAGAAAAAAAATAAAAATCATCATTTTCCACTAACTTGTGACAAAAAATAAAAAATTCTAGGAACTCGCCATGCCCCTCACGGAATAACTTGGGGTGTCTTCTTTCCAAAATGGGGTCACTTGTGGGGTAGTTATACTGCCCTGGCATTCTAGGGGCCCAAATGTGTGGTAAGGAGTTTGAAATCAAATTCTGTAAAAAATGACCAGTGAAATCCGAAAGGTGCTCTTTGGAATATGGGCCCCTTTGCCCACCTAGGCTGCAAAAAAGTGTCACACATGTGGTATCTCCGTATTCAGGAGAAGTTGGGGAATGTGTTTTGGGGTGTCATTTTACATATACCCATGCTGGGTGAGAGAAATATCTTGGCAAAAGACAACTTTTACCATTTTTTTTATACAAAGTTGGCATTTGACCAAGATATTTATCTCACCCAGCATGGGTATATGTAAAATGACACCCCAAAACACATTCCCCAACTTCTCCTGAATACGGAGATACCAGATGTGTGACACTTTTTTGCAGCCTAGGTGGGCAAAGGGGCCCATATTCCAAAGAGCACCTTTCGGATTTCACTGGTCATTTTTTACAGAATTTGATTTCAAACTCCTTACCACACATTTGGGCCCCTAGAATGCCAGGGCAGTATAACTACCCCACAAGTGACCCCATTTTGGAAAGAAGACACCCCAAGGTATTCGCTGATGGGCATAGTGAGTTCATGGAAGTTTTTATTTTTTGTCAAAAGTTAGTGGAATATGAGACTTTGTAAGAAAAAAATAAATAAAAAAATCATCATTTTCCGCTAACTTGTGACAAAAAATAAAAAGTTCTATGAACTCACTATGCCCATCAGCGAAAACCTTAGGGTGTCTACTTTCCGAAATGGGGTCATTTGTGGGTTGTTTGTACTGTCTGGGCATTGTAGAACCTCAGGAAACATGACAGGTGCTCAGAAAGTCAGAGCTGCTTCAAAAAGCGGAAATTTACATTTTTGTACCATAGTTTGTAAACGCTATAACTTTTACCCAAACCATTTTTTTTTTACCCAAACATTTTTTTTTTATCAAAGACATGTAGAACAATAAATTTAGAGAAAAATTTATATATGGATGTCGTTTTTTTTGCAAAATTTTGCAACTGAAAGTGAAAAATGTCATTTTTTTGCAAAAAAATCGTTAAATTTCGATTAATAACAAAAAAAGTAAAAATGGCAGCAGCAATGAAATACCACCAAATGAAAGCTCTATTAGTGAGAAGAAAAGGAGGTAAAATTCATTTGGGTGGTAAGTTGCATGACCGAGCAATAAACCGCTAAAGTTGTGGAGTGCCGATTTGTAAAAAAGGGCCTGGTCTTTAGGGGGGTATAAACCTGTGGTCCTTAAGTGGTTAAAGGGGAGAATTTACAAAATCCTATAATCCACTATATCTGCAAAGCAAAATAACCTCTTTTTCAAACTGCCGTAGAAAGATCAGAGATAATATCTGGAAAAGCCAAACCTCCTTTTGCTTTAGAGGCCATAAGAATCTTTTGCTATTCTATTTTTATTTACAGCCCAAATGAAATCAAGAATGGAGGCCTGGACAGCCCTCAAAGCGCACATAGGGATTGGAACAGGAAGTGTTTCAAATAGATAAACCAACTTGGGGAGAATAGTCGTCTTAGGGTAGCAGTAGAAAAAAATAGTCCAGCACTTCAGAGAAGGATATAAACGCTCCATCTTTATTGGTTAAATCCAAATAACATGTAGTGGACCCCACAACACACTTGCTCCTCCAAGTTGACACGGTTTGAAACGCGTCAACTTGGAGGAGCAAGTGTTTTGTGGGGTCCAGTACATGTTATTTGGATTTAACCAATAAAGACGGAGCGTTAATAGCCTTCTCTGAAGTGCTGGACTATTTTTTCTACTGCTGCTGATTGGAGAACCCACCTGGTTCGGTCCGTGCACAGGAGATTCGACATACCGGGTGAGCTGGATTTGTTTTCTATCGTCATAGGGTACTTTCACACTTGCGGCAGAGGATTCCGGCAGGCAGTTCCGTCGCCAACACTGCCTGCCGGATCAGTCAAAAAGTATGCAAACTGATGGCATTTGTCAGACAGATCAGGATCCTGATCCGTATGACAAATGCATTGAAATGCCGGATCCGTCTCTCCGGTGTCATCCGGAAAAACGGATACTGCATTTTTTTCAAATTTTGCCAGATCCGTTTTGCTGGAACACTCGGGCCCGGATCTGGCATTAATGCATTTCAATGGAAAAAAAATGCCAGATCCGGCATGTGTTCCGGAACTTTGGACGGAGATTAAACCGCAGCATGCTGCGGTATTATCTCTGTCCTGAAAAGTCAAAAAGACTGAACTGAAGCCATCCTGAACGGATTGCTCTACATTCAGAATGCATTAGGATAAAACTGATCAATTCTTTTCAGGTATTAGGCCCCTAGGCTACTTTCACATTAGCAGGGGAATAGCCTGCCGGATCCATACTAACGCTAGCCCATGTGTGCCGCCGGAAGTATGTTTGCCGTGCTGCGACTAAACTTCCGTCCCGTCCCCATTATAGTGAATAGGGCCAGAGCGGACCTCCGGCAGCAACCATGGGCTATCATTATTACGGATCCGGCAGGCTGTTCCCCTGCCAGACCCTACTAATGTAAAAGTAGCCTTAGGCTTTTTGTGCACTACCGTTTCTGTATTTCGATCTCAACGGCAGATAACGTCAAACGAAAACCCAAGCGATCAAATACCTTTTTGGCTTCTGAACCCCAAAGAAAGGCACTGTTTTACCTAATGAATACATCTATGAGATCAGTCACCCTCCTAATATTATCTACAACGTGTCTGTAATTAACACAGTTCAAGGAATCCTTCCTTTGTCTTGGGATAAAAGTAATATAAGAAAGCAAAAGAGATTGCAATTTGGGTTCCCTCTAAGAAGGCATTAAATTGTGTAAATGTATCAATTCAGAGCTAAAGGACTTGAAATACAGGTAAGTTTAACCATCTGGGCCTGGGGATTTGCTATTCGGTAATGCCTGAATAACATCCACTATTTCTTCTGCAGTGATTAATACATTAATAAAGGCTTTGTGCCACAAACCACTTTTCACTCTAAAACAAGGGTGCACAATCTTTTTTGGTGTGGGCCCACATTGTTACTTTGCTATTTCAATAGGCCACAATTTTATTTTATTTTTGTTTTGTGCTCGTTTGCATCAGCCTATTACATGGGCCTATGCAAAGTGAATGGGGGAGGAACAATTGCTAGAAACTCCTCAGTCAGTCAGATCTATTGATATTGGTAGCACATTTCTGATTACACAGGGAGATGTGCTGACAATAATCGTACATCTTTGATTCTGATAAAAGATGCAAATCAGTTGACAAACATGTGATTGCTCGTTTTTTTGGTTGATCGGTGGCAACGATGCAAAAAAATGTAAAGCTGTTTTTCAAACTATAGCTCCTTATTCTTTAACCACCTCCGGACCGCTGTACGCACAGACGCGTCCTGGAGGTGGTTGATTGATTCCGAGTGGACGCGCCGGCGCGTCCTCTCGCGAGACGCGAGATTTCCTGTGAACGCGCGCACACAGGCGCGCACGCTCACAGGAACGGAAGGTAAGAAAGTGGATCTCCAGCCTGCCAGCGGCGATTGTTCGCTGGCAGGCTGGAGATGTGATTTTTTTAACCCCTAACAGGTATATTAGACGCTGTTTTGATAACAGCGTCTAATATACCTGCTACCTGGTCCTCTGGTGGTCCCCTTTGTTTGGATCGACCACCAGAGGACACAGGTAGCTCAGTAATATGTTGCACCAAGCACCACACTACACTACACCCCCCCCCCCCCCCGTCACTTATTAACCCCTTATTCACCCTTGATCACCCCATATAGACTCCCTGATTACCCCCCTGTCATTGATCAACCCCCTGTAAAGCTCCATTCAGACGTCCGCATGATTTTTACGGATCCACTGATAGATGGATCGGATCCGCAAAACGCACACGGACGTCTGAATGGAGCCTTACAGGGGCATGATCAATGACTGTGGTGATCACCCCATATAGACTCCCTGATCACCCCCCTGTCATTGATTACCCCCCTGTCATTGATCAACCCCCTGTAAAGCTCCATTCAGACGTCCGCATGATTTTTACGGATCCACTGATAGATGGATCGGATCCGCAAAACGCTCACGGACGTCTGAATGGAGCCTTACAGGGGCATGATCAATGACTGTGGTGATCACCCCATATAGACTCCCTGATCACCCCCCTGTCATTGATTACCCCCCTGTCAAGCTCCATTCAGACGTCCGCATGATTTTTACGGATCCACTGATAGATGGATCGGATCCGCAAAACGCACACGGACGTCTGAATGGAGCCTTACAGGGGCATGATCAATGACTGTGGTGATCACCCCATATAGACTCCCTGATCACCCCCCTGTCATTGATTACCCCCCTGTCATTGATCACACCCCTGTAAAGCTCCATTCAGACGTCCGCATGATTTTTACGGATCCACTGATAGATGGATCGGATCCGCAAAACGCACACGGACGTCTGAATGGAGCCTTACAGGGGCATGATCAATGACTGTGGTGATCACCCCATATAGACTCCCTGATCACCCCCCTGTCATTGATTACCCCCCTGTCATTGATCACACCCCTGTAAAGCTCCATTCAGACGTCCGCATGATTTTTACGGATCCACTGATAGATGGATCGGATCCGCAAAACGCACACGGACGTCTGAATGGAGCCTTACAGGGGCATGATCAATGACTGTGGTGATCACCCCATATAGACTCCCTGATCACCCCCCTGTCATTGATTACCCCCCTGTCATTGATCACACCCCTGGAAAGCTCCATTCAGACATCCGCATGATTTTTACGGATCCACTGATAGATGGATCGGATCCGCAAAACGCACACGGACGTCTGAATGGAGCCTTACAGGGGCGTGATCAATGACTGTGGTGATCACCCCATATAGACTCCCTGATCACCCCCCTGTCATTGATCACCCCCCTGTCATTGATCACCCCCCCTGTCATTGATCACCCCTCTGTAAGGCTCCATTCAGACATTTTTTTGGCCCAAGTTAGCGGAAATTATTATTTTTTTCTTACAAAGTCTCATATTCCACTAACTTGTGTCAAAAAATTTAATCTCACATGAACTCACCATACCCCTCACGGAATCCAAATGCGTAAAATTTTTTAGACATTTATATTCCAGACTTCTTCTCACGCTTTAGGGCCCCTAGAATGCCAGGGCAGTATAAATACCCCACATGTGACCCCATTTCGGAAAGAAGACACCCCCAGGTATTCCGTGAGGGGCATATTGAGTCCATGAAAGATTGAAATTTTTGTCCCAAGTTAGCGGAAAGGGAGACTTTGTGAGAAAAAAATAAATAAAATCAATTTCCGCTAACTTGTGGCAAAATTTTTTTTTTTCTATGAACTCACCATGCCCCTCATTGAATACCTTGGGGTGTCTTCTTTCCAAAATGGGGTCACATGTGGGGTATTTATACTGCCCTGGCATTCTAGGGGCCCTAAAGCGTGAGAAGAAGTCTGGGATCCAAATGTCTAAAAATGCCCTCATAAAAGGAATGTGGGCCCCTTTGCGCATTTAGGCTGCAAAAAAGTGTCACACATGTGGTATCTCCGTATTCAGGAGAAGTTGGGGAATGTGTTTTGGGGTGTCATTTTACATATACCCATGCTGGGTGAGAGAAATATCTTGGCAAAAGACAACTTTTCCCATTTTTTTATACAAAGTTGGCATTTGACCAAGATATTTATCTCACCCAGCATGGGTATATGTAAAATGACACCCCAAAACACATTCCCCAACTTCTCCCGAGTACGGCGATACCACATGTGTGGCACTTTTTTGCAGCCTAGGTGGGCAAAGGGGCCCACATTCCAAAGAGCACCTTTCGGATTTCACAGGTCATTTACCTACTTACCACACATTAGGGCCCCTGGAAAATGCCAGGGCAGTATAACTACCCCACAAGTGACCCCATTTTGGAAAGAAGACACCCCAAGGTATTCCGTGAGGGGCATGGCGAGTTCCTAGAATTTTTTATTTTTTGTCACAAGTTAGTGGAATATGAGACTTTGTAAGGAAAAAAAAAAAAAAATCATCATTTTCCGCTAACTTGTGACAAAAAATAAAAAGTTCTATGAACTCACTATGCCCATCAGCGAGAACCTTAGGGTGTCTACTTTCCGAAATGGGGTCATTTGTGGGGTGTTTGTACTGTCTGGGCATTGTAGAACTTCAGGAAACATGACAGGTGCTCAGAAAGTCAGAGCTGCTGCAAAAAGCGGAAATTCACATTTTTGTACCATAGTTTGTAAACGCTATAACTTTTACCCAAACCATTTTTTTTTTACCCAAACATTTTTTTTTTATCAAAGACATGTAGAACAATAAGTTTAGAGCAAAATTTATATATGGATCTCGTTTTTTTTGCAAAATTTTACAACTGAAAGTGAAAAATGTCATTTTTTTGCAAAAAAAATCGTTAAATTTCGATTAATAACAAAAAAAGTAAAAATGTCAGCAGCAATGAAATACCACCAAATGAAAGCTCTATTAGTGAGAAGAAAAGGAGGTAAAATTCATTTGGGTGGTAAGTTGCATGACCGAGCAATAAACGGGGAAAGTAGTGTAGGTCAGAAGTGTAAAAAGTGGCCTGGTCTTTCAGGGTGTTTAAGCACTGGGGGCTGAGGTGGTTAAATATGCAAACTGACACCAAAATAAATTATTAAAATGAGTTCAAACAGCTGTGGTTTTGTCCAGCAGGATTGGGGCCAGATACAGCCTACGAGCTGTGCACCCCTGAAGTGTATTTTCCTCTAGCTCCCATTCCTTTTTATTTATTTTTATCACATTTGCAGTTCTTTTAATCCTCCATGTTTGAATTCTATTTGCTGACTTTTTATGTCACTGAGGTCCTAGCATGCCTTAGGGCAGTGAGACATAAGCAGATCATTTGACACCCCATGTTCCTACAAATGAGGCTCCTTACGTCCTACATTATAAGGCTCCATTGCAGGTACAACTGAAAATGAAAACAGATTTTCCCCAGGTTGCAAGGGTAGAATAAGGCAGTTTGATTAACCACCTCCCGACCGCCTAATGCAGGGATGCGTCCTGCGGGCGGCCGGGTTATTCCTCATCGACGCATCTACGCGCCATCTCGCAAGACTTCCTGTGAACGAGCGTTCACAGGATCGCAAGGTAAGCAAGTTAATCTACAGCCTGCCAGCGGCGATCATTCGCTGGCAGGCTGTAGATGCGATTTTTTTAACCCCAAAAAGGTATATTAGACGCTGTTTTGTTAACAGCGTCTGATATACCTGCTACCTGGTCTTCTGGTGGTCCCTTTTGCTTGGATCGACCACCAGAGGACACAGGCAGCTCTGTAAGTAGCACCAAGCACCACACTACACTAAACACGGACACCGGCAATGTGCTTTCCGCATTTTGCGGATCCGCACATTGCCAGAACTATATAGAAAATGCCTTTTCTTGTCCGCAATTGCGGACAAGAATAGGACATGTTCTATATTTTTGCGGAACGGAAGTGCGGACCCGGAAGTGCAGATCCGCAATTCTGGATCCGAGCGGGACAAAGTCTGTCCCCATAGAAATGAATGGGTCCGCAATTACGTTCCACAAAATGCGGAACAGAATTGCGGACGTGTGAATGGGGCCTAAGGGTCCCTTATCACCGCCAGTTAGTTAGCCACTTGTTAGGTAGTTAGCGCCCACCGCACTGCAGTCACTGATTAGTCGCCGATTAGCGTCATCGCTGTTGCTAATCAGCACTAGTACTATATAGTATCAGTAAGTGATCAAGACTGATCGCAATTAGATCTATATCAGTACATTAGGGTCACCTTAGGCTCTACAAAAAACGCAGTGTTCGCCCGATCAGGCCTGATCTTGTGCGCACACTTGCGTTCAGTCCGCCCCACCGCAGTGACAGAAATGTTTTTTTTTCTGATCACTGCAAAAACACCATAAAATCGCTGCGGCGCTATAAAGATCACTTTTGAGCTTTTTGGATCTTTATTAGCGATCGCAGCTTTTTTTTTTTTGCACATTTTTTGGCAGAGATTTTTTCATCCACATTGATCGATGCGAATGAAGAAATCTGTGCCGTTCATTTTTTCTTTCAGCCCAGAGGCTGAACGAAAAAAAAAAATCTCATTACCCGTATGCTTAATATAAGGCCTTATGCACACGACCGTGCCGCTTTTTGCGGTCCGCAAACCGGAAGGCGCCAGTGTTGACTTCAGCAATTTGCAGAACGGAACAGGCGCCGGCAATATAAATGCCTATTCTTGTCCGCAAAGCGCGGACAACAATAGGACATATTATATTTTTTTTAGCAGGGCCGCGGAACGGAGCCACGGATGCGGACAGCACACGGAGTGCTGTCCGCATCTTTTGCGGCCCCATTGAAATTAATGGGTCCGCATCCGAGCCTCCGAAACAACGGTCGTGTGCATGAGGCCTACGGAGAATAACAGAAACTCCTAATGCTGGCCATACATGTAATGATTGCGGAGACTCTCAAATGCCAGAGCAGTACAAACACCCCACAAATGACCCCATTTTGGAAAGAGGACACCCCAAGGTATTCGCTGAGGGGCATATTGAGTCCATGAAAGATTGAACTTTTTGTCAAAAGTTAGCAGAAAGGGAGACTTTGTGAGAAAAAACAAAAAAAATATAATTTCCGCTAACTTGTGCCAAAAAAATCTTCTATGAACTCGCCATGCCCCTCACGGAATACCTTGGGGTGTCTTCTTTCCAAAATGGGGTCACATGTGGGGTATTTATACTGCCCTGGCATTTTAGGGGCCCTAAAGCGTGAGAAGAAGTCTGGAATCCAAATGCCTAAAAATGCCCTCCTAAAAAGGTACTCGTTGGACTTTCGGCCCCTTTGCGCATCTTGGCTGCAAAAAAAGTGTCACACATGTGGTATCGCCGTACTCAGGAGAAGTAGGGCAATGTGTTTTGGGGTGTCTTTTTACATATACCCATGCTGGGTGAGAGAAATATCTCTGTAAATTGACAACTTTGTATAAAAAAAAATGGGAAAAGTTGTCATTTACAGAGATATTTCTCTCACCCAGCATGGGTATATGTAAAAATACACCCCAAAACACATTGCTCTACTTCTCCTGAGTACGGCGATACCACATGTGTGATACTTTTTTGCAGCCTAGGTGCACAAAGAGGCCCAAATTCCAATGAGTACTTTTAGGATTTCACAGGGCATTTTTTACACATTTGGATTCCAAACTACTTCTCACGCTTTAGGGCCCCTAAAATACCAGGGCAGTATAAATACCCCACAAGTGATCCCATTTTGGAAAGAAGACACCCCAAGGTATTTCGTGAGGGGCAAGGCGAGTTCATGTAAAATTTTATTTTTTGTCACAAGTTAGTGGAATATGAGACTTTGTAAGAGAAAAAAAAAAAAAAAAAAAAACATTTTCCGCTAACTTGTGCCAAAAAAAAAATCTTCTATAAACTCGCCATGCGCCTCACGGAATACCTTGGGGTGTCTTCTTTCCAAAATGGGGTCACTTGTGGGGTATTTATACTGCCCTGGTATTTTAGGGGCCCTAAAGCGTGAGAAGTAGTTCGGAATCCAAATGCGTAAAAAATGCCCTGTAAAATCCTAAAGGTACTCATTGGAATTTGGGCCTCTTTGTGCACCTAGGCTGCAAAAAAGTGTCACACATGTGGTATCGCCGTACTCAGGAGAAGTAGGGCAATGTGTTTTGGAGTGTATTTTTACATATACCCATACTGTGTGTGAGAAATATCTCTGTAAATGACAACTTTTAAAAAAAATTTATACAAAGTTGTCAATTTACAGAGATATTTCTCTCACCCAGCATGGGTATATGTAAAAATACACCCCAAAACACATTGCCCTACTTCTCCTGAGTACGGCGATACCACATGTGTGAGACTTTTTTGCAGCCTAGGTGCGTAAAGGGGCCGAAAGTCCAACGAGTACCTTTAGGCTTTACAGGGTTGCTCACAATTTAGCCCCGCCCAAAATGCCAGAACAGTAAACACACCCAAAAATGACCCCATTTCGGAAAGTAGACACCCCAAGGTATTCACTGAGGGGCATAGTGAGTCCGTGGGAGATTTTTATTTTTTTTGCCAGAAGTTAGCAGAAATGGAAACTTTATTTTTTTTTTCCAATGTATTCACTGAGGAAAATAAACTGTCAGATGAAATGCTGAATGTTGAAATAAATTCCCCATTAAAAGTGTCCTGTCTGACCTAGGAAGAAGTACAACAGCGACTTAAAAAGATTAAAATAGACAAATCGCCAGGACCGGATGGCATACACCCCCGTATCCTAAGGGAATTAAGTAATGTCATAGCCAGACCCTTATTTCTGATATTTGCGGACTCTATACTGACAGGGAATGTCCCACAGGATTGGCGCATGGCAAATGTGGTGCCAATATTCAAAAAGGTTCCAAAAACAGAGCCTGGAAACTATAGGCCGGTAAGTTTAACATCTGTTGTGGGTAAACTGTTTGAAGGTTTTCTGAGAGATGCTATGTTAGAGCATCTTAACGGAAATAAGCAAATAACGCCATATCAGCATGGCTTCGTGAGGGATCGGTCATGTCAAACTTATTTAATCAGTTTCTATGAGGAGGTAAGTTCTAGACTTGACAGCGGCGAATCAATGGATGTCGTGTATCTGGACTTCTCCAAAGCATTTGACACTGTACCACATAAAAGGTTAGTATATAAAATGAGAATGCTTGGACTGGGAGAAAACGTCTGTAAGTGGGCAAGTAACTGTCTCAATGATAGAAAACAGAGGGTGGTTATTAATGGTACACACTCAGATTGGGTCACTGTCACTAGTGGAGTACCTCAGGGGTCAGTATTGGGCCCTATTCTCTTCAATATATTTATTAATGATCTCGTAGAAGGCTTGCATAGTAAAATATCAATTTTCGCAGATGACACTAAACTGTGTAAAGTAATTAACACTGAAGAGGACAGTATACTACTACAGAGGGATCTGGATAGATTGCAGGCTTGGGCAGATAAGTGGCAGATGAGGTTTAACACTAACAAATGTAAAGTTATGCACATGGGAAGGAATAATGCAAGTCACCCGTACATACGAAATGGTAAAACACTCGGTAACACTGACATGGAAAAGGATCTAGGAATTTTAATAAACAGCAAACTAAGCTGCAAAAAACTGTGTCAGGCAGCTGCTGCCAAGGCCAATAAGATAATGGGTTGCATCAAAAGGGGCATAGATGCCCGTGATGAGAACATATTCCTACTACTTTACAAATCATTAGTCAGACCACACATGGAGTACTGTGTACAGTTCTGGGCTCCAGTGAACAAGGTAGACATAGCAGAGCTGGAGAGGGTCCAGAGGAGGGCAACTAAAAGTAATAACTGGAATGGGGCAACTGCAGTACCCTGAAAGATTATCAAAATTAGGGTTATTCACGTTAGAAAAAAGACGACTGAGGGGAGATCTAATTACTATGTATAAATATATCATAGGTCAGTACAGAGATCTATCCCATCATCTATTTATTCCCAGGACTGTGACTGTGACGAGGGGACATCCTCTGCGTTTGGAGGAAAGAAGGTTTGTACACAAACATAGAAAAGGATTCTTAACGGTAAGAGCAGTGAGACTATGGAACTCTCTGCCTGAGGAGGTGGTGATGGTGAGTACAATAAAGGAATTCAAGAGGGGCCTGGATGTATTTCTGGAGCGTAATAATATTACAGGCTATAGCTACTAGAGAGGGGTCGTTGATCCAGGGAGTTATTCTGATTGCCTGAATGGAGTCGGGAAGGAATTTTTTATTCCCCTAAAGTGAGGAAAATTGGCTTCTACCTCACAGGGTTTTTTTGCCTTCCTCTGGATCAACTTGCAGGATGACAAGGCCGAGCTGGATGGACAAATGTCTTTTTTTCGGCCTTATGTACTATGTATTTATTTCTTTTTTTTCTCAGAAAGTGTCATTTTCCGCTAACTTGTGAAAAAAAATTAAATTATACATGAACTCACCATGCCCCTCCGCGAATACTTTGGGGTGTCTTCTTTCCGAAATGGGATCATTTGGGGGGTATTTATACTATCCTGGCATTCTAGCACCTCAGGAAACATGACAGGTGCTCAGAAAGTCAGAGCCGCTTAAAAATGCGGAAACTCACATTTTTGTACCATAGTTTGTAAATGCTATAACTTTTGCGCAAACCAATAAATATACACTTATTGGATTTTTTTTTATCAAAGACATGTAGCTCAATAAATTCTGACACAAACTTGTATAGAAATGTAATTATATTTGAACAATTTAACCAGAGAAAGTTAAAAATACACTTTTCTTGAGAAAATTGCGGCCTAATTTGATTAATATCGGAAAAACGAAAAATCTTAGCAGCAATCAAATACCACCAAAAGAAAGCTGTATTTGTGAGAAGAAAAGGAGGTAAAATTTGGGTGGTAAGTTGTATGACCGAGCAATAAACCGTGAAAGTAGTGTAGTGCAGAATTGTAAAAAGTGGTTTGGTCATTAAGGGGGCTTAAGCTAGGGGAGCTGAGGTGGTTAAGGGCCCATGCACATGACCGTATGCCCCTCTGAGACAAGCGGTCCATGAGCGGGCCATATGTCCCAGAGCAGCATTGATCGTATGCACGGGAGCGCACAGGGATGAGCAAATAGACTTCAGATTAAACATCTGAAGTCAATTCGCATAAAACTTTGAATACTGTACGGAGCGAGCGCTCCGTACTGTATTAGTATGTATTGGCTCATATGAGCGGAAGTTATTACTTTGCGACTTCGAGTAATAACTTCAAAAATTAGTTTCTACTGTCAAAAACCTTTTCCCGAACTCAGGTTCATTTCCAAGGTACCTCTTGGAACCGAAACAGAGTTCGGGAAAAGGTGTTTAACAGTAGAAATTAATTTTTTAAGTTATTACTGGAAGTGAAGTAATGACTTCGGCTCATCTGAGCCAATACATTCTGATACTGTATGAAGCACTCGCTCCGTACAGTATTCAAACAAAGTTTTATGTGAATCGACTTTGGATGTTTCATCCGAAGTAGATTCGCTCATCCCTAGATATAATAGCTATATCTGTTCGGCAGGATATATTTATATTAGTGGCACAACCCCTTTAAGGGAAGTAACAAACAGTAGAAATCCTTCGGAAACATACCTCTATGTGCGAAGGCTACGTTCACATCTGCATTAGAGGCTCCATTCTGGGCCTCCATCACAGAATTCATTAAAAATAGCGGTGAAAAAGGTCCTTCAAAAAGATTTCTCCACAATGTAAACCAAATAGATCCCTTTAAAGTCAAATGGGTCTGTTAGTCTCCATTTGCTTCAGTAAAAAAAATCCAGCACTGCCATTTTCTATATTTAGAAAGCTAATACGTTACTTGTGTCTTAATCATCTATAATAATAATAATAATAATAATAATAATAATAATATATTGTGCCTGTCAATAAACTGGCAATATGTAATAGCTTTCTAAGCATAGAAAACATTTATTCTTAATATAGCAAGGCTATAGCTTTTTATTGGGTAAATGGGTTTATGAAGGAGAAAAAAAAATTAAGAAAAAATTCTAGAAGTCTCTCCTGGGATTTGAACTTCGGACATCTACATGCAAGGCTAACCACTTGCCTTCAGGCTATAGCCTAATCATATTGAGAAGAGCGTTTTTTTAATATTTAGAAAGCTAATACATATTACTGGTGTCCTAATCATATATTGTGCCTGTGAATAAATCAGTAATATGTATTAGCTTTCTAAGCATAGAAAACCTATTCTCAACATGGATTTGATAGATAATATATATTTGGTGGCTCACCAGTTAGACACAATAAAATGGGTGCACCCTTCAATGGACTCACCCGTCCCAAAAAGAGCTGAATAAAAAATGGATTGGAGAAGGGCACTCCCTATATGGGAATACACAGAAATTTAATAAAACTCCACTTGGAATAGAATACAGGAATAAACTCAATATAACACAATGGTAAACAATGACACAGCTGTAAAACCAATCGTGATGGCACAAAAATCAACTAAAATGTCAAATATAGCCAACCTGCTGACTAAAAATATATAAAACCTATAGGTCCACACTTAATATGCAAAATATATCGCCAGTATGTCCATACTTGTAGGGTACCGGTGGTGAGGTATCCCTCACAATTTACACAAGCCTGCTGTATCCCAAAAGCTCCAGGTTTTGGTTAGCAGACGACACAGATGGTTAATAGCAGGATTAGTATGGTAGGTTGTAAATAAACTTCGATACACAATGTTAGTTGTATATAGTCAATGAGTCCACACTTGTAGAATATCAAATGGTGAGGGATCCCTCATGAATTACACAAGCCTGCTGTGTCCCCAAGGCTCCAGATTATTATAGGCAAACAACAGAAATGGTTAATAGCAGGATTAGTATGATGAGTTGCGGATAACTTTCCCTCAATGCTCCTGGGTTCTCCAGCTGTGTCCTGTGTGGGTTTCCTCTATCGACCCACCCGGTACGGTATTCGATGTGGGTATTACCTAACGCGGCACCGCGCGTGGTTCCCAAGTCGGATGTAGCGTCCCACATAACTCTGTAGCCACTTCCTGGAGAGCGTCTCCAGTGTTCTGGGTCCTACTTTCCCTCCGCTACTGCTCACATTCGCTTACAGAGATGCAGATATCTGCAGAGATGTGGCATCAGATTTCCATGAATATTTTCATTAGTAAGAGTCCAGTACGGCACAAAACGCGTTTCAGGGTATACACCCCTTCATCAGTGGCTATCAAACTGGACTACTTGTGAGGGCTTTATATATCCCGCCGTATCTGGAATAACAGATTGTCCAAAAAAACTGGATCTGGATTTGTTATCTCACTATATAATCTCACAGTCCTTTGCCATTTCTTGGAGAACATATATATATTTATAACTATCCCCATATAGTACATAAATCACTTTATTTAAAATAAATATAATATATAGACAATAAAAATTAAGAATCATGATAAAATTTCTAAATTTTAAAAAAAATGTTTTTGATTATTTATTTATTTTTTATCTAAAAAAGTGCGAAAACCGCATATGACTGTGCATACACGACTGCGTCTTCTAATATATTCATTGTCAAATGTGTAGATTAGGGGGGAGAGTCCCATAGGGAGGTGGGGTCAAAGTGCTGATAGACAGCCTGACTTCGACCCCACATCACCACAGGACACGCCCCCAGACTCATAGAAAGCCGAATAATTCAATTTCGGCGTTCAGGCCTTTTGGTAGCAGTGAATCAAACTCAAAAATTCTCCTTGATTCCTGTCTGGACATATGTCTAATATGATTGCCACCTCTCCATGGACGCTTCACTTTTTCTAGTGCATAAAATTTAAGGGATGATGGATCACAATTGTGAACCTGCTTAAAATTCCTAGAGAGGGACTGTAGTTCATAACCCTTCTTTATATTGGAGATATGTTCTGACACTCTTTTCTTGAACATTCTCTTTGTCCTCCCAATATACTGTTTATGACATGCACACTCGAGAAGGTAAATCACATCTCTAGAGTTCCATGTCAAAGCATCCCTAAAAGATAATTTAAAAGAATTTTGCGTGGAACTGACCTCCATGGTTTTCTTTGGGGAAGAAGTAATTTTACAGTTGTTACACTAACCGCATCTAAAAGAAACCTCTTGTAGTTAACCAATTGGATCATTTGATTTTGTCAGGGTCTTTTTTACCGTAGGGGCCACTGCGGATCCAAGGTTATTTGCCTTGGTATATGTGATCTTTGGCTCAGAACTCAAAAGGGGGCCTACTATTTTGTCTTCCAATAGGATATACCAATACTTTTTAATGATTTTCTCTATTTGGTAATGTTGTGAATGAAACGGTAATATTAATCTTAATGTGTCGTCCATTTGTACAGGGATCTTCTCCTCAAAAAACTGTTTTCTATCCATTTTCCTCACCTTTTCTAGAGCTTTTTCCACCACTTTCATCGGATATTCTCTATCTAGAAATTTTTGGCTCAGGATTTTTGCTTCCTCTACAAATATTTCTTCCTCTGTACAATTACGTTTGAGCCGTCTCAATTGGCCAGTTGGTATATTTATAAGCCATCGTGGCAGATGACAGCTTGCAAACCGTATATAGCTGTTTTTCGCCACGGGTTTAAAATAGGTGTTACAACAGACCCTATTGTCTTTTATGTTAATATTTAGGTATTTCTGTGTATTCCCATATAGTGAGTGCTATTCTCAACATGGTAAGGCTACAGTAAGTAGTGTATATTACAGTCCTGATCAAAAGTTTAAGACCACTTGAAAAATGGCAAAAAAAATCATATTTAGCATGGCTGGATCTTAACCACCTCAGCCCCCAGTGCTTAAACACCCTGAAAGACCAGGCCACTTTTTACACTTCTGACCTACACTACTTTCACCGTTTATTGCTCGGTCATGCAACTTACCACCCAAATGAATTTTACCTCCTTTTCTTCTCACTAATAGAGCTCTCATTTGGTGGTATTTCATTGCTGCTGACATTTTTACTTTTTTTGTTATTAATCGAAATTTAACGATTTTTTTGCAAAACAATGACATTTTTCACTTTCAGTTGTAAAATTTTGCAAAAAAAAACGACATCCATATATAAATTTTGCTCAAAATTTATTGTTCTACATGTCTTTGATAAAAAAAAATGTTTGGGTAAAAAAAAAATGGTTTGGGTAAAAGTTATAGCGTTTACAAACTATGGTACAAAAATGTGAATTTCCGCTTTTTGAAGCAGCTCTGACTTTCTGAGCACCTGTCATGTTTCCTGAGGTTCTACAATGGCCAGACAGTAGAAAAACCCCACAAATGACCCCATTTCGGAAAGTACACACCCTAAGGTATTCGCTGATGGGCATAGTGAGTTCATAGAACTTTTTATTTTTTGTCACAAGTTAGTGGAAAATGATGATTTTTTTTTTTTTTTTCTTTTCTTACAAAGTCTCATATTCCACTAACTTGTGACAAAAAATAAAAACTTCTATGAACTCACTATGCCCATCACGAAATACCTTGGGGTCTCTTCTTTCCAAAATGGGGTCACTTGTGGGGTGGTTATACTGCCCTGGCATTCTAGGGGCCCAAATGTGTGGTAAGGAGTTTGAAATCAAATTCTGTAAAAAATGACCTGTGAAATCCGAAAGGTGCTCTTTGGAATATGGGCCCCTTTGCCCACCTAGGCTGCAAAAAAGTGTCACACATCTGGTATCTCCGTACTCAGGAGAAGGTGGGGAATGTGTTTTGGGGTGTCATTTTATATATACCCATGCTGGGTGAGAGAAATATCTTGGTCAAATGCCAACTTTGTATAAAAAAATGGGAAAAGTTGTCTTTTGCCAAGATATTTCTCTCACCCAGCATGGGTATATGTAAAATGACACCCCAAAACACATTCCCCAACTTCTCCTGAGTACGGAGATACCAGATGTGTGACACTTTTTTGCAGCCTAGGTGGGCAAAGGGGCCCATATTCCAAAGAGCACCTTTCGGATTTCACAGGTCATTTTTTACAGAATTTGATTTCAAACTCCTCACCACACATTTGGGCCCCTAGAATGCCAGGGCAGTATAACTACCCCACAAGTGACCCCATTTTGGAAAGAAGACACCCCAAGGTATTCCGTGAGGGGCATGGCAAGTTCCTAGAATTTTTTATTTTTTGTCACAAGTTAGTGGAAAATGATGATTTTTTTTTTTTTTTTTTTTCATACAAAGTCTCATATTCCACTAACTTGTGACAAAAAATAAAAACTTCCATGAACTCACTATGCCCATCAGCGAATACCTTGGGGTCTCTTCTTTCCAAAATGGGGTCACTTGTGGGGTAGTTATACTGCCCTGGCATTCTAGGGGCCCAAATGTGTGGTAAGGAGTTTGAAATCAAATTCTCTAAAAAATGACCTGTGAAATCCAAAAGGTGCTCTTTGGAATATGGGCCCCTTTGCCCACCTAGGCTGCAAAAAAGTGTCACACATCTGGTATCTCCATACTCAGGAGAAGTTGAGGAATGTGTTTTGGGGTGTCTTTTTACATATACCCATGCTGGGTGAGATAAATATCTTGACAAAAGACAACTTTTCCCATTTTTTTATACAAAGTTGGCATTTGACCAAGATATTTCTCTCACCCAGCATGGGTATATGTAAAATGACACCCCAAAACACATTCCCCAACTTCTCCTGAGTACGGCGATACCAGATGTGTGACACTTTTTTGCAGCCTAGATGCGCAAAGGTGCCCAAATTCCTTTTAGGAGGGCATTTTTAGACATTTGGATTCTCACGCTTTGGGGCCCCTAGAATGCCAGGGCAGTATAAATACCCCACATGTGACCCCATTTTGGAAAGAAGACACCCCAAGGTATTCAATGAGGGGCATGGCGAGTTCATAGAAATTTTTTTTTTTTGGCACAAGTTAGCGGAAATTGATATTTTTAATTTTTTTCTCACAAAGTCTCCCGTTCCACTAACTTGGGACAAAAATTTCAATCTTTCATGGACTCAATATGCCCCTCACGGAATACCTGGGGGTGTCTTCTTTCCGAAATGGGGTCACATGTGGGGTATTTATACTGCCCTGGCATTCTAGGGGCCCTAAAGCGTGAGAAGAAGTCTGTAATATAAATGTCTAAAAAATTTTACGCATTTGGATTCCGTGAGGGGCATGGTGAGTTCATGTGAGATTTTATTTTTTGACACAAGTTAGTGGAATATGAGACTTTGTAAGAAAAAAAAAAAATAATTCCGCTAACTTGGGCCAAAAAAATGTCTGAATGGAGCCTAACAGAGGGGTGATCAATGACAGGGGGGGGTGATCAATGACAGGGGGGGTGATCAATGACAGGGGGGTGATCAGGGAGTCTATATGGGGTGATAACCACAGTCATTGATCACGCCCGTGTAAGGCTTCATTCAGACGTCCGGATGCGTTTTGCGGATCCGATCCATCTATCAGTGGATCCGTAAAAATCATGCGGACGTCTGAATGGAGCTTTACAGGGGGGTAATCAATGACAGGGGGGTAATCAATGACAGGGGGGTGATCACCACAGTCATTGATCACGCCCCTGTAAGGCTTCATTCAGACGTCCGGATGCGTTTTGCGGATCCGATCCATCTATCAGTGCATCCGTAAAAATCATGCGGACATCTGAATGGAGCTCTACAGGGGGGTAATCAATGACAGGGGGGTGATCAGGGAGTCTATATGGGGTGATCACCACAGTCATTGATCATGCCCCTGTAAGGCTTCATTCAGACGTCCGGATGCGTTTTGCGGATCCGATCCATCTATCAGTGGATCCGTAAAAATCATGCGGACGTCTGAATGGAGCTTTACAGGGGGGTAATCAATGACAGGGGGGTGATCAGGGAGTCTATATGGGGTGATCACCACAGTCATTGATCACGCCCCTGTAAGGCTTCATTCAGACGTCCGGATGCGTTTTGCGGATCCGATCCATCTATCAGTGCATCCGTAAAAATCATGCGGACATCTGAATGGAGCTCTACAGGGGGGTAATCAATGACAGGGGGGTGATCAGGGAGTCTATATGGGGTGATCACCACAGTCATTGATCATGCCCCTGTAAGGCTTCATTCAGACGTCCGGATGCGTTTTGCGGATCCGATCCATCTATCAGTGGATCCGTAAAAATCATGCGGACGTCTGAATGGAGCTTTACAGGGGGGTGATCAGGGAGTCTATATGGGGTGATCACCACAGTCATTGATCATGCCCCTGTAAGGCTTCATTCAGACGTCCGGATGCGTTTTGCGGATCCGATCCATCTATCAGTGCATCCGTAAAAATCATGCGGACATCTGAATGGAGCTTTACAGGGGGGTGATCAATGACAGGGGTGTAATCAATGACAGGGGGGTGATCAGGGAGTCTATATGGGGTGATCACCACAGTCATTGATCATGCCCCTGTAAGGCTTCATTCAGACGTCCGGATGCGTTTTGCGGATCCGATCCATCTATCAGTGGATCCGTAAAAATCATGCGGACGTCTGAATGGAGCTTTACAGGGGGGTGATCAATGACAGGGGGGTGATCAATGACAGGGGGGTAATCAATGACAGGGGGGTGATCAGGGAGTCTATATGGGGTGATCAGGGGTGATCAGGGGCTAATAAGGGGTTAATAAGTGACGGGGGGGGGGTGTAGTGTAGTGGTGCTTGGTGCTACTTTACTGAGCTACCTGTGTCCTCTGGTGGTCGATCCAAACAAAGGGGACCACCAGAGGACCAGGTAGCAGGTATATTAGACGCTGTTATCAAAACAGCGTCTAATATACCTGTTAGGGTTTAAAAAAAACACATCTCCAGCCTGCCAGCGAACGATCGCCGCTGGCAGGCTGGAGATCAACTCTCTTACCTTCCGTTCCTGTGTGCGCGCGTTCACAGGAAATCTCGCGCGTCCAGGAGGAATGAATCAACCACCTCCAGGACGCGTCTGTGCGTACAGCGGTCCGGAGGTGGTTAAAAAGGTTCCAAGTAGAGCTTCAACATGCAACAAGAAGAAATGGGAGTGAGACAAAAAAAATTTTGAGCATTCAATTTAATGAAAACAACGAATAAACTGAAACAGGCTGTTTTTCAGCTGATCAAAAGTTTAGGACCACACCTCCAAAAAAAAATAATAAACCCCCCAAAACAGAAATCCAACTTCCAAACATGAACTCAGTAATGAGTAGCTCCGCCGTTATTGTTTATCACTTCAAAAATTCATTTCAGCATGCTTGATGCAAGCGTTTCCATGAGGCGAGTGGGAACATTTCTCCAAGTGGTGAAGACGGCCGCACGAAGGCCATCTACTGTCTGGAACGGTTGTCCATTTTTGTAAACTTCCCTTGCCATCCATCCCCAAAGGTTCTCAATTGGATTTAGATCAGGGGAACATGCAGGATGGGGCAAAAGAGTGATGTTATTCTCCTGGAAGAAGTCGCGTGTCCTGCGGGCATTGTGTACTGTAGCGTTGTCCTGTTGAAAAACCCAGTCGTTACCACACAGACGAGGACCCTGTCATGAGGAATGCTCTCTGCAACATCTGGACATATAACCAGCGGCCGTTTGATGCCCCTGCACTTCCTGAAGCTCCATTGTTATACTGAAGGAAAAAGCACCCCAGACCATTATGGCGCCCCCTCCACTGTGGCGCGTAGAAAACATCTCAGGTGGGATCTGCTTGTCATGCCAGTAACGTTGGAAACCATCAGGCCCATCAAGGTTAAATTTTTTCTCATCAGAGAATAAAAAAACAACTTTCTTCCACCTTTGAATGTCCCATGTTTGGTGCTCTTGCAAAGTCCAAACGAGCAGTTCTGTGGTGTTCAAGGAGACGAGGTCTTTGAAGACGTTTTTTTGTTTTTGAAGCCCTTCAGTCTCAGATGCCGTCTGATGGTTATGGGGCTGCAGTCAGCACCAGTAAGGTCCTTAATTTGGGTCGAGGATCGTCCAGTGTCTTGACGGACAGCCAATTGGATCCTTCGGCTCAGTGCTGATGAAATGTTTTTGGGTCTTCCACTTGACTTTTTTGTTCCATAACCCTCAGGATCATTTAAGAAATTCCAAATGACTGTCTTACTGCATCCCACCTCAGCAGCGATGGCGCGCTGTGAGAGACCCTGCTTATGCAGTTGAACAACCCGACCACGTTCAAAAAGGGAGAGTTTTTTTTGCCTTTGCCATCACAACGTGTGACTACCTGACAGAAAATGACAATGAATCCACATCTTTGCACAGATTTGGCCTTTTAAAAGGCATGTGGTCCTAAAATTTGGATCAGCTGAAAAACAGCCTGTTTCAGTTTAACCACCTCAGCCCCCATGGCTTAAACACCCTGAAAGACCAGGCCACTTTTTACACTTCTGACCTACACTACTTTCACCGTTTATTGCTCGGTCATGCAACTTACCACCCAAATGAATTTTACCTCCTTTTCTTCTCACTAATAGAGCTTTCATTTGGTGGTATTTCATTGCTGCTGACATTTTTACTTTTTTTGTTATTAATCGAAATTTAACGATTTTTTTGCCAAAAAATGACATTTTTCACTTTCAGTTGTAAAATTTTGCAAAAAAAAACGAGATCCATATATAAATTTTGCTCTAAATTTATTGTTCTACATGTCTTTGATAAAAAAAAAATGTTTGGGTAAAAAAAAAATGGTTTGGGTAAAAGTTATAGCGTTTACAAACTATGGTACAAAAATGTGAATTTCCGCTTTTTGCAGCAGCTCTGACTTTCTGAGCACCTGTCATGTTTCCTGAGGTTCTACAATGCCCAGACAGTACAAACACCCCACAAATGACCCCATTTCGGAAAGTAGACACCCTAAGGTATTCGCTGATGGGCATAGTGAGTTCATAGAACTTTTTATTTTTTGTCACAAGTTAGCGGAAAATGATGATTTTTTTTTTTTTTTTCTTACAAAGTCTCATATTCCACTAACTTGTGACAAAAAATAAAAACTTCCATGAACTCACTATGCACATCAGCGAATACCTTGGGGTCTCTTCTTTCCAAAATGGGGTCACTTGTGGGGTAGTTATACTGCCCTGGCATTCTAGGGGCCCAAATGTGTGGTAAGGAGTTTGAAATCAAATTCTGTAAAAACTGACCAGTGAAATCCGAAAGGTGCTCTTTGGAATATGGGTCCCTTTGCCCACCTAGGCTGCAAAAAAGTGTCACACATGTGGTATCTCCGTATTCAGGAGAAGTTGAGGAATGTGTTTTTTTACATATACCCATGCTGGGTGAGATAAATATCTTGGTCAAATGCCAACTTTGTATAAAAAAATGGGAAAAGTTGTCTTTTGCCAAGATATTTCTCTCACCCAGCATGGGTATATGTAAAATGACACCCCAAAACACATTCCCCAACTTCTCCTGAGTACGGAGATACCAGATGTGTGACACTTTTTTGCAGCCTAGGTGGGCAAGGGGGCCCATATTACAAAGAGCACCTTTCGGATTTCACTGGTCAGTTTTTACAGAATTTGATTTCAAACTCCTTACCACACATTTGGGCCCCTAGAATGCCAGGGCAGTATAACTACCCCACAAGTGACCCCATTTTGGAAAGAAGAGACCCCAAGGTATTCGCTGATGGGAATAGTGAGTTCATGGAAGTTTTTATTTTTTGTCACAAGTTAGTGGAATATGAGACTTTGTATGAAAATTTTTTTTTTAAAAAAATCATCATTTTCCACTAACTTGTGACAAAAAATAAAAAATTCTAGGAACTTGCCATGCCCCTCACGGAATACCTTGGGGTGTCTTCTTTCCAAAATGGGGTCACTTGTGGGGTAGTTATACTGCCCTGGCATTTTCCAGGGGCCCTAATGTGTGGTAAGTAGGTAAATGACCTGTGAAATCCGAAAGGTGCTCTTTGGAATGTGGGCCCCTTTGCCCACCTAGGCTGCAAAAAAAGTGTCACACATGTGGTATCGCCGTATTCAGGAGAAGTTGGGGAATGTGTTTTGTGGTGTCATTTTACATATACCCATGCTGGGTGAGAGAAATATCTTGGCATAAGACAACTTTTCCCATTTTTTTATACAAAGTTGGCATTTGACCAAGATATTTATCTCACCCAGCATGGGTATATGTAAAATGACACCCCAAAACATATTCCCCAACTTCTCCTGAATACGGAGATACCACATGTGTGACACTTTTTTGCAGCCTAGGTGGGCAAAGGTGCCCAAATTCCTTTTAGGAGGGCATTTTTAGACATTTGGATACCAGACTTCTTCTAACGCTTTGGGGCCCCTAAAATGCCAGGGCAGTATAAATACCCCACATGTGACCCCATTTTGGAAAGAAGACACCCCAAGGTATTCAATGAGGGGCATGGCGAGTTCATAGAAAAAAAAATTTTTTGGCACAAGTTAGCGGAAATTGATTTTTTTGATTTTGTTCTCACAAAGTCTCCCTTTCCGCTAACTTGGGACAAAAATTTCAATCTTTCATGGACTCAATATGCCCCTCAGCGAATACCTTGGGGTGTCTTCTTTCCAAAATGGTGTTATTTGTGGGGTGTTTGTACTGCCCTGGCATTTGAGGGTCTCCGCAATCATTACATGTATGCCCAGCATTAGGAGTTTCTGCTATTCTCCTTATATTGAGCATACAGGTAATGAGATATTTTTTTTTTCCGTTCAGCCTCTGGGCTGAAAGAAAAAAATGAATGGCACAGATTTCTTCATTCGCATCGATCAATGTGGATGAAAAAATCTCTGCCAAAAAAAGAAAAAGGAGGGGAAAGGCGTCTGCCAGGACATAGGAGCTCCGCCCAACATCCATACCCACTTAGCTCGTATGCCCTGGCAAACCCGATTTCTCCATTCACATCAATCGATGTGGATGAATAAATCATTGCCGGGATTTTTTTTTTTATATATATACAAAGTGTTTGCCAAAGTATATGAACACCGCCACCTCCTCAGCTCATATGCCTCGGCAAACGTATCTTTTACTGCAGAGGAGAAATCTCGTCTTGCAGCGCCGCATACACCGACTTGCGTGTAATCTGACAGCAGCGCAATGCTTCTGTCCGAATGCACATCAGTGCTGCAGCTAGTCGATCGGTTGGTCCACCTGAAAGGTAAAAAAAATAAAAATAAATAAATAAAAAAAACAGGCCGCAACGCAATAACTTTATTAACTTTAGAACAGAACATATTAACTTTTTTTTAACTTTTTTACTTACCGGTAATTTTTTTTTTTGTTTAGTTTTTTTTACCTTTATAGAACAAACCTCTCCTTCCCCATGGGACAATGTGCAAAGCGCAAATCGCCCAAAGATGTGGCAAAGTACGTTATGCACTTTATCCCAGGTGAAAGGAGAGGTTTGCAGCAGCTGTGAGTAAAAGGGCCCTAATAGCCCTGTGTGCCTGTCCTGTGAGATGCAATCCCTATGCTAGGTGTACCTGTGTGTGGTACTTCCGGAAACACTCACCAAAGCATAGGGCAGGGTGGTCAGGACAGTCAGGACAGAAATAGCGGGTGTCACGCCTTATTCCACTCCTGCTACAGACACGACATCTTTTTCGGGGTGACGGTTGGGTTGAGGTACCAGGAACGACACTGGGGAAATGTCGCTCGTGTAGACGGCTAACTACACTGGTGGATGGGGCCACGGAACCTCCTGGGTAAAGGAGGTTCTCGATGATCTCTTCCTGGAATTTGAGGAAGGATCGTGTTCTCCCAGCCTTACTGTAGAGAACAAAACTATTGTACAGCGCCAATTGAATTAAATATACAGACACCTTCTTATACCAGCGTCTGGTTCTGCGGGAAACTAAATACGGAGACAACATCTGGTCATTGAAGTCCACCCCTCCCATGAGCGCATTATAGTCGTGGACACAGAGGGGCTTTTCAATGACACGGGTTGCTCGCTCAATTTGGATTGTCGTGTCTGCGTGAATGGAGGAGAGCATGTAAACGTCACGCTTGTCTCTCCATTTCACCGCGAGCAGTTCTTCGTTACACAAGGCAGCCCTCTCCCCCCTTGCAAGACGGGTGGTTACAAGCCGTTGGGGGAAGCCCACGCGACTAGTTCGCGCGGTGCCACAGGCGCAAATCCGTTCTAGAAACAAATGCCTAAAGAGGGCCACACTTGTGTAAAAATTGTCCACATAAAGATGGTACCCCTTGCCGAATAAGGGTGACACCAAGTCCCAGACTGTCTTCCCACTGCTCCCCAGGTAGTCAGGGCAACCGACCGGCTCCAGGGTCTGATCTTTTCCCTCATAGATCCGAAATTTGTGGGTATAGCCTGTGGCCCTTTCACAGAGCTTATACAATTTGACCCCATACCGGGCACGCTTGCTTGGGATGTATTGTTTGAAGCCAAGGCGCCCGGTAAAATGTATTAGGGACTCGTCTACGCAGATGTTTTGCTCGGGGGTATACAAATCTGCAAATTTCTGGTTGAAATGGTCTATGAGGGGCCGAATTTTGTGGAGCCGGTCAAAAGCTGGGTGGCCTCTGGGACGGGAGGTGGTGTTGTCGCTAAAATGCAGGAAACGGAGGATGGCCTCAAATCGTGCCCTGGACATAGCAGCAGAGAACATGGGCATGTGATGAATCGGGTGCGTGGACCAATATGACCGCAATTCATGCTTTTTAGTTAGACCCATGTTGAGGAGAAGGCCCAAAAAAATTTTAAGTTCGGAAACTTGGACTGGTTTCCACCGGAAAGGCTGGGCATAAAAGCTTCCCGGGTTGGCGGATATAAATTGTGTGGCATACCGGTTTGTCTCTGCCACGATTAAGTCCAAGAGCTCCGCAGTCAAGAACAGCTCAAAAAATCCCAGGGCCGAACCGATTTGAGCCGTCTCAACCCGAACTCCAGACTGGGTGGTGAAAGGGGGAACTACAGGTGCGGCTGAAGTTGGTGACTGCCAATCAGGGTTTGCCAGCACCTCAGGGATTCTAGGGGCTCTACGGGCCTGTCTGTGCGGTGGCTGCGACGGGGTAACTACTGCACGTGCCACCGTACCAGCTTCAACTGCCCTTCTGGTGCTCGCCACGTCACCATGTTGTACGGCAGTGCTGGTACTAGGTCCAGGGAGGGCTGCGCTGCTGGTGTATGCCTCACCACGTGATCCGGCAGCGACAGCCCCACTCTGCTGCTCTTGAAGCGGATCCTGCGTAACCTGTGGTCTAGCGACATGGGGCCGGGTACGCCTGGTGCTGCCAGGGACCTCAACCTCCTCGTCCGAACTTTGGGTCAGAGAGCCACTGCTTTCCACAGGTTCATATTCTGACCCGCTAGATTCGTCAGATGAGGGTTCCCACTCCTCATCCGACTGGGTCAGAATCCTGTAGGCCTCTTCAGAAGAATACCCCGTTTGACATTTTGGACTACTAAATTTAGGGGTATTCCCTGAGACTACCCAAGAAAAAAAGCAAACCTGTCTTACAAAGGGGAGGCTAGCAAAGTAGCGGAGGCCGCTGCGGTTGATAAAAAATATCAAAACTGATTTTTTTATCGCCGCAGTGCGTGTAAAATGAATGTGCAGTGATCAAGAAAAAATATATTTTTTGTCACTGCGGTGGGGCAGGCGTGGGTGAACGCACGTGTGGGCGACCGATCAGGCCTGAT
The DNA here is from genome assembly GCF_905171765.1 of Bufo bufo. Taxonomy (NCBI): domain Eukaryota; kingdom Metazoa; phylum Chordata; class Amphibia; order Anura; family Bufonidae; genus Bufo; species Bufo bufo. The sequence goes on from NC_053390.1 coordinate 633,844,363, forward strand.
CGGGCAAACACTGCGTTTTGGGTGGAGGGCGAGCTAAGGTGACACTAATACTATTATAGATCTGACCGTGATCAGTTTTGATCACTTACAGATACTATAAAAGTACAAATGCTGATTAGCGATACGCTAATCAGCGAATAAAAGTGGGTGGGGTGGGGTGGGCGCTAACTGACGCTAACTACCTAACCAAGGGGCCTAAACTATCCCTAAAACCTAACAGTCAATACCAGTGGAAAAAAAAAAGTGACAGTTTACACTGATCACTTTTTTTCCTTTCACTAGTGATTGACAGGGGCGATCAAAGGGTTAATTGGGGTGCAGGGGGGTGATCTGGGGCTAAGGTGTAGTGTTTGGTGTACTCACAGTTCAGTTTGCTCCTGTGCTGGATCCAACCGACGAAAAGGACCAGCACAGGAGCAGACAAGCCATATAACAGATCATATTTACTAATATGATCTGTTATATGACTTGTGATTGGATTTTTTGAAAATCGCCAGCCTGCCAGCCAATGATCGTTGCTGGCAGGCTGGTGACGAACTTGTTCTTTTAATTTTGCCGGCCCGCGATGCGCATGCGCGGGCCGGCTTTGAGCGTATATGCGTGATTGTGCGCAGCGCTGCCACCTCCGGAACGCGAATCTGCGTACAGCGGTCCGGAGGTGGTTAAAGGGAGTCTGTCACCAACCTGACAGGTTTTTAACCGATCACATAGTTCAGTGGGACACAAAGATATGACACAGATGTTACCTTTGTTTCGTTTTTCAGATCATCCAAATCGCCCAAAAAGTAGTTTTTATGATATGCTAATGAGCCATCGCAAGTGCCCAGGGGCGGAGAGTTTGCTGAAAGTGCCCAAGTACCCCTGCCTCATTCGCGCCTAACTCCGCCCCTCAGTAAACTCCGGCCAGCCCTGTGACATCATATATCCCTATAGGCCGTTCATGCATCTCTGCCGGGCCTGCGCAGTGTTCTGCCCACAGTGGGAAGAGGCACAGAGATATGCAGTGCGCATGCACCAGTTACTGGCGTAAAATCGACGCATGCACATTGCATATCTTTGTGCCTCTGCAATGCACGAACTGCCTATAGGGAAATATGATGTCACAGAGCCACAGGGCTGGCCTGAGCTTACTGAGGGTCGGAGTTAGGCGGGGGAACTTGGGCACTTTCAGCAAACTCTCTGCCCCTGGGCACGGCTCATTAGCATATCATATAAACTACTTTTTGGGCGATTTGGATGATCTGGAAAAAACGAAACAAAGGTACCATCTGTGTCATGTCTTTGTGTCCCACTGAACTATGCGATTGGTTTAAAACCGGTCTGGTTGGTGACAGACTCCCTTTAATAGTTATTTTGAATTAATTGAATGCTCAAAAAATGTTTTGTCTCACTCTCCTTTCTTCTTGTTGCATGTTGAAGCTCTACTTGGAACCTTGTTAAGATCCAACAATGTAAAATAGGATTTTTTGCCATTTTTCAAGTGGTCTTTAAACTTTTGATCAGGACTGTATATGTACATTCTAGGACACAACTCTGCCCTCAGCATGCTAATATCTAGCCCTGTGCAGAGCACAAGGGTGTTACAAAAGCAGTGCTCTAAGGATTCAGCCCCTCTCTCCTGGTGCTCCAACTGCTCAATTGCAAATAAATAACAACTTGGATATCTCTGTAGCTGTTTTAACATAGACAAAAAAGGTATAATTTTAATCAGCATGAGCAACCCTACCAGTATGCCTGGTTTAATAGGGTAGATCATGCTGACAGAGGCTCTTTAAAGTACTCATTACTAGGAATATGCTTTAAATATATATTAATTTAAAGGGAACCTGTCACCTGGATTTTGGGTATAGAGCTAAGGACATGGGCTGCTAGCACATCTGCAATATCCAGTCCCCATAGCTCTGTGTGCTTTTATTGTGTCAAAAAACGATTTTATAGATATGTAAATTAACCTTAGATGAGTCCTATCTCCTCCATGCTTGAGAGATGAGTCCAGCGTTCTCTGACTGTGAGCCCAGCCACACCCATTGTGAAGGAACCCAGTACCGCCCCGCATCCTCCGAAATCTCCTTGTTCCCCGACGTCACAAAGCTAGAGCGCCGTAATCTCACAATGCGCGAGCTGGCGCATGCACAGTTCGTTCCCTGAGGCTGATGCCAGCACAGGGAAGGAACACTATGCAGACACTGGGCATGCGCTAGCTCACGCATCGCGAGATTACAGCACTCTAGCTTTGTGACATCGGGGAACAAGGAGATTCGGAGGATGCGGGGCAGTGCTGGGCTCCTTCACAGTGGGCGTGGCTGGGCTCCTTCACAGTGGGCGTGGCTGGGCTTCGGAAACGTTAGTAACCTCATTTACACACACACACACACACATATATATATATATATATATATATAAATCCTTTTTTTCTACACAATAAAAGCAGAGAGCTATGGGGAATGGATATTGCGGATGTGTTAGCGGCGATCTAGCAGCCCATGTCCTCAGCTCTATACCCAAAATCCAGGTGACAGGTAGCCTTTAAAGCGCAAGAGGTAGTGCAGCTGTAGTTTCAGCCTGAGAGGGAGACTGATGGGCTGAAAAGAGCAAGGGATGATCCTAATGAGGCACCAGGAGGGTCATTCCAATTCAGCCGCTGTGGAAGAAGAGCAGAAGGCGGGAGTCTTTATATTTTTCAGTTTTTTTTTTTACCTGGCATATTGTCAGCATAAAGTGCACTGACCTGGGAACAAGTTGCGTACTTCTGTCTTGCTACTGAACGCCTCTGGAATTAATTCTGCCGTAGTCAGGGGAAAAACTGTTAGCGGAAACAGCAAGGCAGGCTCAGTGCAGAGGGAGTAAGACGAGAGAGATCACCCACCCTCCCAGGAGGGCTGAAGCTGTGATCGCGGGAAGCCACTCGGTGGATAGATGGAAGCCAAGTGTCACCTGGGACAGTGTGTGGATCAGGTATCAGTCTGAGGTGTAGGGGGCAGATTGGTGGCTCTGGCAGGCTGTCCCCCCCCCCCCCCTCCGAATCGCATATAATGTCTGACCCCTTATTGAAGTTGTAGACTGGAGCTGTGCCCAAGCTAAGTGGCACTAGGGGTGGGCAATATAGACGATATGCAATATAAATTTGGCTAACGATAGAGATTTCGTTTATATCGCGGTAGAACATGGCATGCGCCGCTCTCGGCACGCACCATGTTCTCTTTAGCCGGCACAGTGGAGAAGGAGGGAGTCCCCCCCACCCACTGTGTGCGGCTGCCGCTGACCACTAATGAGAACAGAGGAGGGGAGGGACTGTAGCCACTCCACCACCAATGAGAACAGAGAGTAGGAGGAGGGACTGTGGCCACTGCGCCACCAATGAGAACAGAGAGGTCCTGAGGGGTTAATTGCAGCGGATCACGGCACGCAGTAATAGAGGCCAGGTATGGGATATGGCCGGCACATGCAGGCTACGTTTGTATTCAGGCATATTAACTATATTCATTGGTGGTGCAATGGCCACGGCCCCTCCCTTCTACTCTCCCTCTTCTAAGTATTATATTAATTGCAGCCCCCCCCCCCCCCTTCCACACGATTAAATCATTGGTGGCAGTGGCCTCAGGGTGGCAGCTTCTGATCGGAGTCCCAGCAGTGTAATCACGGGCCTCCGATCGGTTACCATGGCAGCCAGGACGCTATTGAAGCCCTGGCTGCCATGGTCAGCTCCCTGCTGCTGTGTGCACTATGCACAGGGACAGTGTGAGGTCCTATTTACCCTAATAGAGCTCTATTAGGGTGAATAGGACAAGGGTTCTAGCCCCTAAGGAGGCTAAATAAAAAAAATAAAAAAAGTTTAATAATATATCGTGATATATATCGCAATGCCTAAAATTATATCGCAATATAGATTTTAGACCATATCGCCCACCCCTAAGTGGCACCATTATTATTATGTCACCCTTTAGCTGCAATCCATATTGCCTCTTCAGATTAGGGTACTTTCACACTAGTGTTTTTCTTTTCCGGCATAGAGTTCCGTCCTAGGGGCTCAATATCGGAAAAGAACTGATCAGTTTTATCCCCATGCATTCTGAATGGAGAGAATTCCGTTCAGGATGCATCAGGATGTCTTCAGTTCAGTCTTTTCGACTTTTCAGGATGAAGATAATACCGCAGCATGCCGCGGTTTTATCTCAGTCCAAAATTCCGGAACACTTGCTGGAATGCCGGATCCTGCATTTTTTCCCATTGAAATGCATTAATGCCAGATCCGGCCCAGAGTGTTCCGGCTAAACTAATCCAGCATTGCGGTCTGCTCATGCTCAGACCAAAAAAAATAAAAATAAAAAATGGCGGATGTTTTTCCGGATGACATCGGAGAGACGGAGCCGGAGCCGGCATTTCAATGCATTTGTCATACGGATCAGGACCCTGATCAGTCTGACAAATGCCATCAGTTTGCGTCCGTATTGCTGGATCCGGTGGGCAGTTCCGGCGACGGAACTGCCTGTCGGCATCCTCTGCCGCAAATGTGAAAGTACCCTTAGATGCCTTCTACTGTAACCTGACCAATTTATTGGGCCCCTAAATGTCAAAACTTGCTCTGGAGGACTAGGTACAAGAAGCAAGAAAGGTCAGCCCATCGGTAAGAAACCACCTGCATTACTAAACCTAATGCATCAGAGGCCGACCTTGCAGATATTGTGTACCTGCTGTCCATCGCTTTAAATGGCTACAAGAATACAATTCATCACTGTTAAGCTTGGCCAGGATACAACATGTGGAATCAATAGGTTACCATAGAATTTACAGCTGCTTTGTATCACAGTGACAGGCGGGATGCAGTACAAGATCTAGTGACAGGTGACATCAATGAGGCAGAAGTCCTGTATCAGTTTATGACAGGGATGACCAACCTGTGGCCCTCCAGCGGTTGCAAAACGACAACTCCCAGCATGCCTGGACAGCCTATGACTATCAGCCTACAACAGGGCATGGTGGGAGTTGTAGTTTTACAACAGCTGGAGGGCCACAGGTTGGGCATCCCGGTCATAAACTGATACTGAGAGCCTAGGAGGTAGAGCTCACGCTCAGTCAAACGTTCTGGACATAATGTTCAGTCCATTAAACTGAGCAAACCCAGATAATACCATTTTTTATTACAATTGCAGATTTATATTCAACTTATTTTGGATGTTCTATAAAAATAAAAACTTCCAATGAACCAGACCAGCTAATGTGCAGTCGTTCACATCCCTAAATTACTGGGATTCCACGGTCCAAATATCCAGGAAAAATGATGGAGCCGACACAAATTCATTTTCTATATTGCAGTAAAATCTACTTGAATACACTTTGAAACAAGAGTACAACAAAATAGAATATACTTCAAATGTTGAATATACAAACTATTGTAGTTCATTCTGAACACTGGTACTTTATCCCCAACCCTCCCCCCTAGACCGCCCAGCCAGAACTTTAACTAAAAAAATAGCAGGCTTCAAAATGCTTGCACTCCAAAAAAAGGGCTCATGCGTGCAGTGACCTTTCAAATGGATAGCAGGAATTGAAATGTATGCATGGATGCCGTGTGACAAAAGCAAGTGGCAGTACTTGGCCAATTTGCCCGCTGTGCCCCCAGTTTAACCCTTCTCTGAACGATAAGCTGGCAGCTCGGTATGCTTTTTAGACATTTCCAGCCATTTAAAGGTATTAAAAAAAACTCAAGACTTTAATCTACCGTATAAAATATGTTACAAGTAATTCTATGCCAATACTGTGCTAGGTACAAGGTTTTTTTTTTTTTTCCCGCCATATTTTCTATAATATATTTATATATATATAAAAAGATTGCTTTATACAAACAAGCTGTTAGCTTATTCCAAGGGAAAAAAATACAATTGAAATCGGTCTAAGGCTTCCGTATGAAATCTGCTTCCTAACAACCCAAATCTCATCTGCACGTCGCGCTTCAAAAAAAAAAAAAAAAAAAAAAAAAAAAAAAAAAAACTTAAAGGGAGTCTCCTACGCGCCCCACGTACTCGTTCAGCAGAGTTGTCACATAGCACCGGTTAAATGAGGGCTATTTGTACACAGTGGTATAAACTGCTGGTATTAAAAAACAAAAACAAAAAAAACTCATATATACTGTATATATATAAAGAAATAAAAAACATGATCATTTACAATTCCACTTTTGACCTAATCTCTGCTTTTGGACTTCGGAGAACAAACAGCCACTCTGAAAAGTTATTTTAGTGTTCCACCTAATTTAGTGTAACCTAAAAACAGATCTATGTGTGTATGTATGAATGAACACTTTGGTCCCTTTCAGTTTTAATTTTCTTTTTTTCCCCCCAATTGCAGTCACTTTTATTGGTGATCGCAGAGGCAATATTCCCTTCAGCATGTGAACCAAACTCTTTTCCAGGAAAATGTCTTTTTTGCCTTTGCGCTCCACATATACACATGGTCTCTGCTTTAAAGTCTCGTTGGACTGGAATCGCCTCCCTTTCTTCCGCAGAATAAGTTTATGGTCTGGACTCCACTTACTGTCAGTTTGACCTAAACCTCACGGCACGCTGGTGGAATGTTTCTCACTTTTCACAGACCACCGTCCCTTCTTGTTTGACAGTCATTGGCAAGGTAATTCCAGCGGGGGCACTGACAACCACAACATGAGTTACTGTTTTGCCCCCATCTGCTGGGTTGTCCTCTTTCACCAGCTGAAATGTTTTCATTTCTCCATCCTGCCTGCTCACCATTATGTCCGATTTCATGTCAGGTCCTTTAATGAGGGTGCTTATGACCCGGGGTGGCGTCTGGCACCGAGCCTGTTGTGCAGGCATAGCTAGTCTCATAACAGGGGTTCCATGGGCGATTGAGACAGGAGTAAGTGCTCTCACAGTCAGTGGAGTGCCCAACAGATTCAAGCCCCCAGCACCAGTAAAGTTGGGCTTCGTCTGCAGCTGACACTGGGTGAGCTGAGAGGTTGGGATGGTTATTATTTTGGCAGGTTGCATTGTAAATTTGTCACTTTCTGAGGAAGCTGGCATCATAGTTGGTATGGTCTGGATTACAACCTTTGGAGCGGATGCATTTGTGGGGCTGGTATTGGCTGCTAACAATTGGGACCCTGCGTTCATAGACTGGACGGCTAAAGTGGAAATCTTCTGGCCCAGGGAAGTCATCACAACAGGCACTTGCATTGCAACACGAACAGTCCTGTGAAGAAATAAAGGTCAAAATATTACTTTCAGCAAAAGGATCACAAAAAAATAAAATAAAAAGTTTTTGTTTTTCTAAGCTGGTGATGGACTCCTACTGTACAGGCTGGATTGAATACATGCGTAGTTACATCTTGATGGCATGGTTGGGATCTCAGTATGTGTGGCCTAAACGTTGGACTGTAGTAATATCATAACACAGCCACTAAAATAGATTTCCAGCAGGGGGAGCACCTCGCGACTTAAAGGGTTTCTGTCACCCCGCAAAACTCATATTTTTTTTTTTTGGATAGTTAGATTCTTCATAGTGCGATATAGGAGAATATAATGCTCTTACTTACTTTCATGCGGCCGATTCTTTATAAAACGAACTTTTATAATATGTAAATGAGGGCTCTACCAGCAAGTAGGGCGTCTACTTGCTGGTAGCTGCTGCAGAAATCCGCCCCCTCGCCGTGTTGATTGACAGGGCCAGCCGTGATCTCCTCCTCCGGCTGGCCCTGTCAGTAATTCAAAAATCGCGCGCCTCGCGTCATTCGGCGCAGGCGCTCTGAGATGAGGAGGCTCGTATCCTCAGCACTCCCTCAGTGCGCCTGCGCCGATGACATCACCGAAAGAGAAGACGTCATCGGCGCAGGCGCACTGAGGGAATGCTGAGGATACGAGCCTCCTCATCTCAGAGCGCCTGCGCCGAATGACGCGAGGCGCGCGATTTTTGAATTACTGACAGGGCCAGCCGGAGGAGGAGATCACGGCTGGCCCTGTCAATCAACACGGCGAGGGGGCGGATTTCTGCAGCAGCTACCAGCAAGTAGACGCCCTACTTGCTGGTAGAGCCCTCATTTACATATTATAAAAGTTCGTTTTATAAAGAATCGGCCGCATGAAAGTAAGTAAGAGCATTATATTCTCCTATATCGCACTATGAGGAATCTAACTATCCAAAAAAAATAAAATGAGTTTTGCGGGGTGACAGAAACCCTTTAAGATCTGCAAGGCAATACACTAGCCTGTGTAGGAAACCTAAGGCTACATCCACACGAGACCAATAAAAAACCAATACAATGTCAGTTTTTCATAGCCATTTTGCATTAGTGTGTGCATCCATTAAAAAGGTATATATATATATAAAATATTTATTTTTAAACCCCTCACTATCTACAGGGTGGCCCATGAAAAAGTCGCCCATCTCCAGCAATAGTATGACTAGATGAACAAGCAAGTGGATTTTATTTTTATTAATTACCCACAAGTCACAAAAGATGCTGAAAGTGGTCCCCATTTGCATCTACGCATCTTTGGGCACGTCCGATTATGTTGGCTGATGCTGCGGATAGTGTCTGTGATGTTTTCCTTGAGTTTATCCATGGTATGTGGATTGTTAGTGGACACTTTCTATGTTTTAAATTTCCCCACAGATAAAAATCACATATGGACAAGTCTAGGGAACGCGGTGGCATAACCTCTTGCTCACAGTTCGCTCCTCCGTAAACAGTTCATTAACCCGTGCCAGTGAGTTACATGAGGTGCGGCATGCTGTCCCATCTTGTTGGAATTATTTTTCTTCTGCAACATAACTGGTGAAGAACTGCAGGCAGTATCAGCTGACATAGGCTACATGCACACGACCGTATGTGTTTTGCGGTCCGCAAAAAAAAAAAAAACGGATGACATCCGTATGCCAGTTGTCTTTTTTGCGGATCCGTTGTAACAATGCCTAAAATGGACAAGAATAGGACATGTTCTATTTTTTTTGTGGAGCTACGAAATGGACATACTTATGCAGACATTCTATCCGCAAAAAAAATGGAACGGAAACAAACAACATTCGTGTTCATGTAGCCATAATCAGAGGCGCTCAAAGATGCAGGGACGTGAATGGGGACCACTTTCAGCATCTTTTGTGACTTGTGGGTAATTAAAAAAAATAATCCACTTGCTCTTTCATCTTGTCATAGTATCACTGGAGGAAGGCTACCCTAAATAATAGCCCCCATAGTGCCCCCCCCCCCCCCCAGTATCGATAATAGCCCCCATGGTGTCCCCTGTATATACGTCCTCATAATAATGTCCGCCATTAATGTCCAATAATGCCCCCACCCCCAGAAATAAAAAATAAAATAAAAAAAACAGTTAGCTCATTTTTTGGTTTTTTAACAGCCAACGAACAGTGGCTGCCAAAAAATAGGTTGTCTTATTCTGTTTTTACGGCCAGATGGACCCCATTGAAATTAAACGGCCGTTTAGACGAGAGTGCACCAATCTAATGGACATCACAAAACGGGTACACTATGTAAGGGGGAAAAAAACCGAGATTTTTGTATAACTTACCAGTAAAATCTCTTTCTCGCTCTTCCTTGGGGGACACAGGAAACCTTGGGGTATAGCTCAACTCCCTAGGAGGTGTGACACTAAGTGAAAACTGCTAAGCCCCTCCTCCAGCAGCTATACCCGCAGCCTGGAGAGAGAGACTACCAGTTGCGTGTCCAAGTAGTGAAAAAAAGAGACAAGGACCAACCATGTGAAACCAAACAAGTCAACTACCCGACAGGGGCAACTAAACCGTAACGGTAAACCAGAATGATGGGTGGGTGCTGTGTCCCCCAAGGAAGAGCGAGAAAGAGATTTTACTGGCAAGTTATACAAAAATCTAGTTTTCCCGCTCATTTCCTTGGGGGACACAGGAATCCTTGGGATGTTCGAGAGCAGTCCAAGAGGGGAGGGACTACAGCCCAAGGCGAAACCACCGGAGGTATCAGGAAACCGCCACCTGCAAGACCAGGCGGCCCAAAGCAGCGTCCGCCGATGCATAGGTGTTCACCCTGTAGAACTTGGTGAATGCGTGCAAGGAAGACCAGATGGCCACCTTACACAGTTGTTCAGCCGAAGCCCAATGCCTCTGAGCCCAAGAGGCATCGACCGCTCTGGTAGAATGAGCGGTAACACCAAAAGGCGTCTCCTTGCCCTTGGCGCGGTAAGCCTCAGCAATAGCCATCTTGATGAAGCGGGCAATAGACACCCTGGACGCCGCCAACCCCTTGCTTGGACCCTCCGGAATCACAAAAAGAGTCCGTGCGCCGAAAGGGTCCGGTGACCTCCAGGTAAATCTTCAGGGCCCTAACATCATCCAGGCGGTGAAGCTCCCGTTCACGAGGGTGAGAAGGAGACGGACAAAGGGAAGGGAGGACGATGTCCTCATTGAGGTGAAAGGCGGAGACCACCTTCGGCAGGAAGGAAGGAACCGGACGGAGAACTGCCTTATCCTGGTGGTAGACCAATAGGGGCTCAGAGCAAGAAAGTGCCGGCAATTCAGACACCTGTCGTAGGGACATGATGGCCACAAGGAAAATGACCTTGCAGGACAAAAGGGGAAGAGAGACCCTCCGTAGCGGCTCGAAGGGGGAGGACTGGAGCGCCGAGAGCATAACATTTAGGTCCCAGGGTGGAATGGGAGAGCGATACGGGGGAACAGAGTGAGCGACCCCCTGGATAAAGGTCTTGACAGGTCCGTGAGGGGCCAAAGGACGCTGGAAGAGGATGGAAAGCGCCGAGACATGACCATTTAACGAGCTGAGACCCAGACCCAGGTCAGACTGTAAGAAGGACAGGATCGTGGGAAGGGAAAAACGAAGAGGATGGACATCCAGATTTTCGCAAAAACCTAGGTAAGACCGCCAAGTCCGGTAGTAAATCCTGGACGAGGCCGGCTTCCGTGCGCGGATCATGGTACGAGCCACATCCGCCGAAAAATCCTGTCGCGATAAAACTGCGGTCTCAATAGCCATGCCGTTAAACGTAGCGACCCTAAATGCTGGTGGAAGATTGGCCCTTAAGAGAGAGGGTCTTCTCTTAGAGGCAGCGGCCATGGCGCGTCTCCCAGGAGCAGCATTAGGTCGGCGTACCAAGGCCGGAGAGGCCAATCCGGGGCAGAAGGGAAAATTCCGTCCACGGAAGAACGAGAGCCCTCGGGTCCTTGGACCTGGACAGGAAGGGGGGGAGCTTGTGGTTGAACCTGGAGGCCATGAGATCCACATCCGGACGACCCCAACGGAGGCCAATGGACTCGAACACGTCGGGATGCAGAGACCACTCGCCCGGGTGTATCGTGGTCCGGCTGAGGAAATCCGCCGCCCAGTTGTCCACCCCCGGAATGTAAATTGCCGACATGGCCGGAACATGAGTTTCCGCCCAGCGGAGGATGTGAGACACTTCCCGCATTGCCGCGAGTGCCCCCCCTGATGATTTATGTATGCCACGGCCGTGGCGTTGTCCGACTGGGCACACAGGGGATGGCCCCGAAGCAGGGGAGTCCAGTGCTGGAGCGATAGGAGAATCGCCCTCAGTTCCAGATTGTTTATCGGCAGCTTGGACTCCGATGGCGACCAAGTGCCCTGGACGGACCGGGGAGGAATCCGTAACCACCAGAGGAGGGAGGTCCGAACATGGGGAGGTAGGGGGAAGGGCCGAGACCAAGCCTTAGAGACCACCGACGAGAAGTCGGCGTAGAGAGGGAATACCGTGGACGCCTGCTTGGGGTGGAAAAAAGACACACCGACCTTGTCAGTGCTGGGAGGGTCGTCGTGAATTTTAAAGGTGTCACGAATATTGGTAATGAGATGGCCCACAGCAGAGGCTAGCTTGCACGGTAATGCAGAGTCCATGTCCCAAACCGAATCCACTAATTCTCCGTCTGAGGGCATGTCCTGTGAGGAGGAGGGGCCCGACTGAGACCGTACCCTTGGAGGCGACAGGGACGCATCCGAGGAAGACGCGCACTCCGCCCTGGACAGCTTCTGGAGGTGCCGGGCCCTGGAGGTATCACTGGGAGCGAGGGACCCAGACAGGTCGGCAGAAGTAGCGGACCCGGAGGGTACGACAGGGGGTGTAGCAGGCTGCGTGTTTACAAGGCGGCCCACGACATGAGTGAGGCTTTCCACGGCCTAGGACAGGGATCTTGCCCAATCAGGTGGATCCAAGAAAACAGGGGGCGGCACAGCAAGTGGCGGACCCTGTATTGGGGCCTGGCATGCAGAGCAATGCAGGTCTGATTGCCCCCGTGGAAAGGCTGCTTTACAGGCGGTGCAGGCATGATACCAGGGTCTAGAGGCCCCTGAGGGGTCGGACATGTTGGCAGAAAAATGGGAGTGGGGATGGCTGTCCAGGCTAGGGGCTGCTGGTACTAGGAAGGGGTTAGCAGTCCTACCAGACCGAAGACCTCAGGGCAGTTAGCAGAAGAAACAGCAGAGGGAGCAGCTTCAACACGTTGTCTCATCAGGGGAGAAGCGGCAGCAGCGGTGGCCAGTCTCTTGAGATGATCAGAAGGCGGGATAATAGAGGAGCGGGAAGCGAAGCCCCGCCCCCGCCAACTTCGTTCGCGCGCACGATTTAAATATAGAGAGAGGAAGGGGCGACCTGCGGCGCTGTAATGGCGAATGTTATGGCCACCGCAGAAAGAAGAGAACGTCCGCCCCCGCAGATAGAGCGACGCCGCGATTTCTCTGTGCGGCCGTTGCGATGCCGGCCGGCAGTGAAAGGGTGCCGGTTGTCCGTTGCTGCGGCAGGCCTTGCCTGCCTGCGATCCCTGGATGCCCCTGCTGCTACCAGCATAGAAGGGATTAAAAAGTAATAACGCCCAGGTTAAACCCTTCCTGAAGAGAGGCACTTAGCCTGTAGTGGGGCGTTTTCAGGGCGCTCTTGTTGTGAACTGTACCCGTATCCAGCCATACTAGACAGGTGAAGGGGGCCTTGGGGGGAGAGTGGAGAGCAGAAGGGGGGAGGGGCTGGAACAGCCACTCTCACCATCCTGAAGTCTTACCCTCTGTCCAGTCCAGCAGGGTCGCCCGTTCAGCTACCGGCACCGCAGTGGCAGGAAGCTGGAGAGGGGCTTGACGTGTGGGCGACCCTTACGCTGGCAGGATGCAGGGGAGCTGGGCTGCCCTGGTCCTCCTTGTCTTCTGTGGGGGAGGCAGCAGTGCGGATGACCGGCACTGGCGCAGCTCGACCCCGGGAGAAACAGAAACAGAGAGGTCCAGGCGTCTCTGTTGTCCCTGTGAATAGTAAAAAATAAAAAATAAGAAAAAAATGAAGGAGAAAAAACAGCTCCTTGGACACTAAGCAAAAACTGGCAGTCTCTCTCTCCAGGCTGAGGGTATAGCTGCTGGAGGAGGGGCTTAACAGTTTTCACTTAGTGTCACGCCTCCTAGGGAGTTGAGCTATACCCCAAGGTTTCCTGTGTCCCCCAAGGAAATGGGCGAGAAATTAGCCATTCAGGGATTAAAAAATAAATAAATAAATTACACATACAGGGACACTCACCTCACTGGAGGCAGCAGGACTACCATGTGACATCACCACTCTGTGTGCGCCAGGTCCTGTTGCCTCTAGAAAAGAGCGAGTGTCCCTGTATGTGTAAATGAATGAGTTTTTTTTTTTTTTTTTACCCATTTTAATGTCCATTAGACGGATGCACACTCGTCTAAACAGCCGTTAAAAACAGGCCCACTGGTCTCAATGGGGTCCGTCTGGCCGCGAAAATGGACAAAAATAACTGCTTCTGAGGTTGTCAATATCTTTCTACTAGACATCAGTTGTATCATGAACATTATGTGAACAACCGTGAACTGGGACACTTTTCAAGGGGGGGGGGGGGGTCCAAGTTATTGTACTGTCCCTATACTGACAGTTTATGCAGTAGTATCAGACATGAAAAGAAAAAAAATATAGGTTATTGGCATATTAGCTGGTGTGCACAGGTAGTCCTAAATATCTTGTTTGCTTTGGTGATAGACTGCACATTGGTCAATTGCCCTTATCTAATAATACCCTAACAAAGCTTCTGCTTGGTGACCATTACCGTATTTTTTGCTTTATAAGACGCACCCCCCCCCCCCAAAAAAAGTGGGGGGAAATAGTCGTGCGTCTTATAAAGCAAATACTAGTGAGCGCTCACTAGTATCCATTAGGTGCTGGGAGCGAAGCGCCACAAGCGCTTGTAATACTCACCCTCCCGGTCTTCATTCCTGGGGCGGGCACTTCACTGTCCCGACCGCGTACAGCGTCAGGACGTAGTGCACGTACTATGATCTGACGCTGCACACATTCAGGTGACAGAGCAGCGCAGGCCGTGAAGACGGGGAGCGTGACTTCTGCAGGAGGTGGAGAGGAGCCGAGGCGCAGGATAGGTAAGAGGAGTTTTTTTTATTTTAACCTGAATTGAAGTCTGATGGGAGTCTGACAAGGTGAGCTAATCTGAGGTCTAAAGACTGTCTGACAAGGTGGGCTAATCTGAGGTGGGCTAATCTGAGGTCTGATGGGGGTCTGACAAGGGAGGCTGATGTGATGTCCTGATGAGGATGTCAAATGTGATGTCCTGATATGGGGCCTGATCTGATGTCCTGATATTTATGGGGGTCTGATCTGAGGTCTAATGAAAAATATTATCAATAGAGTCTTATCATCAGGTGCATCTTAACAAAATACGGTACTTAAAAAAAAAAAAAAGAAAATGACTCAAAATAACGATACTGACCTCTGTGCTGGGTTTGGTGTGGTGCTGGTGGGCGAGTGAGGAGGTGCCTCACAGACAGGAGAAGCCAAGCTTACTAGTCTAGGCCTTCTGGGTGAGGTTTGCTGCGTAGGACTTTTCTCTATCCGAGCTGGCATGGCCATTTTAAGTATACCCTCTGTAGGAATAGAAACTCGCTCCAGAGACTTGTCATCAATTGGAGATACCATCTCTTCTGTGTAGGGCTCGGCTTTGTCATCTTCTATGACCACAATGTTCTTGGGCATCTCTTTGAACTGGTACACCAGCCTCTGACCCTCCACTTTTGCTAGAATTCCTCTTTGATAGTAATATCTGAAGAAAGAAAATAAATGTCATGTACAGCAAAGTATACAATGCAAAAAATAATGCAAAAAAGAAAAGGAAAAAAACACTTGGGCATGTCTACTGATGTTACCAGTTACAGGGCCTTTTCTGGAAAAAGTCTAGATTCTGGGATAACCCCTTCAAATGAGTTTTCCAACTTATTAAAAAATATATATATTTATTAAAAACTCACAAGCCTGCAATGCTTTTTATTAAATAAAAGAACGTAACTCACCCATTTTATCCCCTGCCACTTGCAGTGCCACCTGGTGTGTACAGGCACAACACTGCAGCAGCAGGGGGATCGGAGTGGCATTGCTGGAAGTGGCGGGAAATGAAATTGGTAAGCATAAATTCCTTTATGATAACGGCTGGCTTGGGGGAAACGCTTAATAAGTTGGACAACCCTTTTAGGCTGGGTTTACACCGGAGCGTTGGGAAAGGAGCGCTCTGTATGCGCGATTGTACGGGCGTTGACAATCGCGCATACAGAGACAAGCAAACACACATTGTCGCGCGTTCCCGAAAGTCTATGTACGGGAACGCGCGACAAACGCCCGAAAAAACGCTCATGTACTTGTTTGAGCGTCGGGCGTTTTACAGCGCGATCGTACGCGCTGTAAAACGCCCAGGTGAGAACCATTCCCATAGGGAAGCATTGGTTTCTCCTTGTTGAGCGTTTTACAGCGCGTAGGAACGCGCTGTAAAACGCTCAGGTCTGAACTGGCTCTTAAGCTATCTTCTGACATGCTGGTTAAGCACAGAGCTACAGCTTGGAAAACACTAAAGAAATCAAAAGGCCTGTGCATGGTGTCTGCCAACATAGGCACTGCAGTAAACACGCAGATGGGCAGAACAGATATCCTGCATCCATTCCTAACTAGAACATCTCAAGATATTCACACACCATTTGCTTGCTGGCACAAAACAAGAGCGGTCTGTAATACTTCTGGCTACCTTAAAGCTCTTCCCATAGTCTCATAGTTCATGTCTGGCTTGTTCTTGTGTTTCCCCCAAAGTTTGGAAACTGCTTTAGAATCCACCAGCTTGAAGATGCCCTTCTCCCTTTGTGTCCACTTGATGTATCGGGGGCATGTATTCTTATCCTGAAGCAAGTCTAAGAGGAACTCCCATAGGTAAGTTGTATTTCCTGGAGAGAAGCAAACACAAATAACTCCTGCAGCGGTCACATTTTCACAAATTTAGATTTTTTTTCATCCTCATCCCATCGACATGAGGGCTTGTATTCCGTAGAGCGATTTGTATTTTTTGGGGGAACACTTAATGTGCTATATAATGTACTGAAAAACTGTGTTGCCAAGTGTTTACACCACTATTGTGGCGTAAAAAACTCACAATTTATGGCGCACACTAAATCTGTGCAATAACTTGCGACTTTTCACTTGTCTCCTCACTTTTTAAAAGCGGCGGGAAAGTGGGTGTGGCTTAGTGGCCCACCGGATTTGCTGTCATTTACGCCAGAAACTGATGTAACCTATGCCAGCTATGATATTTGAAAGTCTGGAGCACAGACTGCCTGTAAATGCGCCAAATTTTTTAAGAGGCCTGTGCCTCTTAATAAATTTGGTGCATTCTGTGCCGATATACTTTAGGGTCCATTCACACGTCTGCAATGTGTTTTGCGGATCCACAAAACACGGACAGCGGCAATGTGCGTTCCGCATTTTGCAGACCGCACATTGCCGGCACTAATAGAATATGCCTGTTCTTGTCCCCAATTGCGGACAATAATAGGACATGTTCTATTTTTTTCTGGGAACGGAATTGCGGACCCGGCAGCACATCGCAGGAATGAATGGGTCCGCAATTCCGTTCCGCAAAATGCGGAAAGAAATTGCGGCCGTGTGAATACACCCTTATTCTAAGATCGGCGTTGGTATATCTCCTCCTATAACTTTTTGATTTCTCAATGCAGCAAACTGAGGACGAGCTTTAGTGTTTACTGGCACCATTTTGGGGTACATAATGATAATTTCTTCCCACTGTTTACAGGGTAGGAGACATTACATGATACTTTCATGGTTTGAACATTTCTGGATGCAGCAATACCAAGTATAGTTCATATTTTTGAGATAAATGGAAAAGTTTTTTTTTTTTTTTTTTTTTTTTTTAAGCTTTTAATACTGTTGCAGTGTCACAATCACTTGATGCCATAAATAAATTCTTGGAAACCTTATCCATCTTAAAGGGGTTGTCCCATATGGCATATAATTAGATCATAAATGTCAGAAAGATGTGGATCCCAACTCTAGGACCAGCTCATATATGCAAAATGGGACTCCAAAGAGAAGGGAGAGCAGGCCGCGCATTTCTGGCCAACCTCAATTCACCGCAATGGGCATTTCAAATATAGGCAAGCACGGCCACCCCATAATGGGAAATGTAGGTGTTGCCATGCTTGCACGGCGCGCTCTCCATTCACTGCTATAGCGGCTTTTGAAAATAACAGACTGTGGTGTTCTCTCAGTTAACTTTGGTGGCCCCATTCTGACGAGAAGAGCGGGTCCCCTCTTCTGCCATCAGGTGTGATATTCATAGCATATTCTAGCGATATACCATAAATGTCCCAGATGGGGCAACCACCTTTAACCTGCTGATTTTTATTATTTTTAATTTTACCTTTTCCTTCCCGAGGTTTTTTCTTTATTCCCAAATCTGGTGAACCGTTGGCAAATGTGGGCTGCTGCATCTTTGGTTTACGACCAGCTGCAGGTTTGAATATAGGAAAGGCCATTAGACACCATGTACGTAATATTACTTCTCCCCCTGTAGTACAGAACTGGATAAAAGCAGGCACAGCAGTAGTTCTTAAATTACCTTTTTTCTTTTTCATAGGCTCTCCCAGCTCGAGAGAAATTGGGATGGGAGAGGAGTCCATGGGCTCAGAGTCCTCGGTAGACACTTCAACCACCGTCTCTGTGATCACGTCGGGCCTCATGGCAGCGTGGATAAACTCTGGGGTGGACACACATGATGGTACATACACTTCCACTGCAATAAAAGGTGGAGAATATAACACATATGCTTCATACGGTATATTATGTAACCATAACTACTGGCGCTATCCACAGAGCTCCGGGTCAGGTAGTAAGGAGAAGTTGTCATCTACACAGTATATTTATTGGCTGATAATACTACTAATGTGTTTGCTAAAGAAAAACAAATCAAGCTGGTATTTTAGCGCTCTACTAGAGACCTATCTAGCTATATGAAAAGATGGTGACAGCTGCCCTGCCATCGTATACCATGTTGAGTCCAAAAAATTCATCTAATCCTGCCTGTAATGATATCACCTCTGTGTATAGATAAGACAGGATCCACCATTTACAATAGGTGAGTGTCAGAGCTTATCTATTCTTTCCTTGTACAATGACCTCACAGAGCATGCCTAGAAAACTCTCCCATAGAAGTCAATGAGGTCCCCTCCCATGGCCCACGGGGCTGCCGTAAAGCAATTTTGTTAATGCTTTCTAAAGTGTTTCTGTCACCTGAAAAATGGGTATTAAGCTGGCTGACATTAGTGATGTGCTATTGTCAGCTGAACATAACTATATTCGTGCCATCTCACCGTTAGGGTACTTTCACACTAGCGTTTTTCTTTTCTGGCGCTGAGTTCCGTCCTAGGGGCTCAAATCCGGAAAAGAACTGATCAGTTTTAGGCCTCATGCACACGACCGTTGTGTGCATCCGTGGGCGTTGTGCCGTTTTCCGGGGTTTTTTTTCGCGGACCCATTCACTTTCAATGGGTCCGTGGAAAAATCGGAAAATGCACCGTTTTGCAGCCGCATCCGTGTTTCCTGTCTGTCAAAAAAATATGACCTGTCCTATTTTTTTGACGGACAACGGTTCACGGACCCATTCAAGTCAATGGGTCCGTGAAAGAACACGGATGCACACAAGATTGGCATCCGCTTCCGTGATCCGTAGGTTACTTTCATACAGACGGATCCGAAGATCCGTCTGCAAAAAAGCTTTTTCAGAGATGAGTTTTCACTTCGTGAAAACTTATATCCGACAGTATATTCTAACACAGAGGCGTTCCCATAGTGATGGGGACGCTTCTAGTTAGAATATACTACGAACTGTGTACATGACTGCCCCCTGCTGCCTGGCAGCACCCGATCTCTTACAGGGGGCTGTGATCCGTACAATTAACCCCTCAGGTGCTGCACCTGAGGGGTTAATTGTGCATATCATAGCCCCCTATAAGAGATCAGGGGCTGCCAGGCAGCAGGGGGCAGACCCCCCTCCCTCCCCAGTTTGAATATCATTGGTGGCCAGTGTGCGGCCTCCCTCGGCCCCCCCCTCCCTCCCTCTATTGTAATATCATTGGTGGCCAGTGTGCGGCCTCCCCCTCCCCCCATCATTGGTGGCAGCGGAGAGTTCCGATCGGAGTCCCAGTTTAATCGCTGGGGCTCCGATCGGTAACCATGGCAACCAGGACGCTACTGCAGGCCTGGTTGCCATGGTTACTTAGCAATATTACAATATTAGAAGCATCATACTTACCTGCTGCGCTGTCTGTGACCGGCCGGGAGCTCCTCCTACTGGTAAGTGACAGATCATTAAGCAATGCGCCACATAGACCTGTCACTTACCAGTAGGAGGAGCTCCCGGCCGGTCACAGACAGCGCAGCAGGTAAGTATGATGCTTCTAATATTGTAATATTGCTAAGTAACTATGGCAACCAGGCCTGCAGTAGCGTCCTGGTTGCCATGGTTACCGATCGGAGCCCCAGCGATTGGAGGCCGCACACTGGCCACCAATGATATTACAATAGAGGGAGGCCGCACGCTAGCCACCAATAATATTACAATAAAGGGAGGGAGGGGCGGGCCGCACACTGGCCACCAATGATATTACAATAGAGGGAGGGAGGGGGGGCCGCACACTGGCCACCAATGATATTCAAACTGGAGAGGGAGAGGGGTCTGCCCCCTGCTGCCTGGCAGCCCCTGATCTCTTACAGGGGGCTATGATACGCACAATTAACCCCTTCAGGTGCGGCACCTGAAGGGTTAATTGTGATGATCACAGTCCCCTGTAAAAGATAGAGTGCTGCCAGGCAGCAGTCATGTACACAGTTCGTATTATATTCTAACTAGAAGCGTCCCCATCACTATGGGAACGCCTTTGTTAGAATATACTATCGGATCTGAGTTTCACGATGGAACTCAAATCCGATGGTATATTCTAACAGAGGCGTTCCCATTGTGATGGGGACGCTTCAAGTTACAATATACCATCGGATTGGAGAAAACTCCGATCCTATGGTATATTAACTCCTGACTTTACATTGAAAGTCAATGGGGTACGGATCAGTTTGCAATTGCACCATATTGTGTCAACGTCAAACGGATCCGTCCCCATTGACTTGCATTGTAAGTCAGGACGGATCCGTTTGGCTCCGCACGGCCAGGCGGACACCAAAACGACTTTTTTTTCATGTCCGTGGATCCTCTAAAAATCAAGGAAGACCCACGGACGAAAAAACGGTCACGGATTACGGAAAACCGGAATCCGTTTTTGCGGACCGCAAAAAAAAATAATGTTCGTGTGCATGAGGCCTTATCCTAATGCATTCTGAATGGAGAGTAATCCGTTCAGGATGCATCAGGATGTCTTCAGTTCAGTCTTTTTGACTGATCAGGCTTTTCAGAAAACCGTAGCATGTTGTATTTTTACCTCTGGCCAAAAATCCTGAACACTTTGACTGAACGCCGGATCCGGCCTTTTTCCCATCGACTTGCATTAACGCCGGATTCGGCGCTGTGTGTTCAGTCAAACCGGATCCGGCTTTTGCATGTTAAACCCGAAAAATGTGAAATAAAAGTCCATAAATGGCGGATCCGTTTTTTCCAATGCATTTTTTCATTGTGATCAAAATCCTGATCAGGATTCAAATGTAATCTGTTTTCACACGTTTTTCCTGATCCGGCGGGCAGTTCCGGTGTCGGAATTGAACGCCGGATTTAAACAACGCTAGTGTGAAAGTAGCCTTATTGGGAAAACTAAACTTTTATAATATGCGTTTCCCCTGCTCCTAGAGGCTCCGTTCTCCCACCTCTGACCACGCCCTGCTTCACTATATTGACAGGGGCAGGCATCGTTGGTCTCCTACCTCCGGCCCTGTCTGCAGCGTAAATCTCGCGCCGTTCAGTATTCGGCAGAGCAAAACACTGATACCGGCCGTGTGAATGTAGCCAGCCCCAATGATAGAAATGCCTATTCTTGTCCGCGATTGCGGACAAGGATAGGACATGCTCTATCTTTTTTGCGGGGCCGCGGAACAGATCTATGGATGCCGACAGCACATTGTGTGCTGTCCGCATCTTTAGCGGCCCCATTGAAATGAATGGGTTCGCACCCGTTCCGCAAAATTGCGGAACGTAGGTGGAGCCAAAAATACGGTCGTGTGAATGTAGCGTTAAGATCAGATCAGGCAAGATGGCCGCCCACATAATCATGTTCAGGAAATAAAATAAAAATACAATCAGAAAATTAAAACAGATTAGAAAAAAGGAAATGTGTTGCTATCTGATTTTAACTGGTGTATACAATTTTTGGTGACATAGTTCCTTTATTTAAAAAAAAAAATAAAAAAAATGGAAAGCTCCTTTCAGTCATGTTTTTGTTATTTTGGCAGAAATAAAAGTACAACAGACAGGACTTTTTCTCCTGTCAAAAACAAGCTGATGTTCAAAATAACTCATTCAAACAAATGGGGATTAAAACGGATCCGTTTTTCCAGAAGGAACAGAATAACAGTAAAGTCCGTGCACATGTAACCTCAGACCTATGTACGCCAACATAGAAGGTGCAGTGTCTACCTGGACTCCTGGAATCCCGAAGGATGGTGGGAGACTCCATGTGTAGCAGCGCCTCTGCTGCCTCAATGGTCTTGTCCGTGCAGTGAACATTGCTGCTGTGTACAGACGCTTCAACTGCGAATAGAAATAAATCGCACCATTAGAAATTTTAAGTTTTGCCTGGAGAGCTTTTATTTTAATTATGGTTTTATTTTTCAAAGATATTTTATACGTGTAAGGCTACATGCTCACGATCGTATGTGTTTCGCTGTCCGCAAAAAAAAAAAAAAAACGGATGACATTCGTATGCCATCTGTTTTTTTTTTTTTTGCTGATCCATTGTAACAATGCCTAAAACATACAAGAATAGGGCATGTTCTATTTTTTTTTTTTGCGGGGCTACGGAACGGACATGAATGGGTCCGCATTCTATCTGCAAAAAAAAACAAAACGGAACGGATACGGAAACAAACAACATTCACATGAATGTATCCTAATAATAAGATATTTTATACATTTATGTTCCTGAAATGCAGCATCTCAGCTCCCAAAATGATCCATTGACAATTCAGATGCAGCAAATATGAAGTTTAGCATTGGCTGCGGAGAACACTGCCAACACCTAGCTACTAAATGAGAGTAACAAGCTCTACTAATCACTGAGAAACGGCTCCTGATGAATAATGCAGCAAGTACATGGCCAGCCCAGTTATACATCACCAGAGAGGACCTGCAATCCCTGTATAACACCACGTCTGGAGCATCTATGTTGTGCAGTTACCATATTATTTCTACTAGAATTGTAGAAATGAACTGCCAGCAGTCTGCAATAAAGGTCCAACAGGACGTAACCAGTTGGGGGTGTGCCCCTGCTCAGTCTAACTTCAGCAGCACTGATTGCATGCCCCCTCCCTGCTAGTAGTATTGACAGAGGAATGGCATAACAGGGTCATAAGAATAGATGCTGCAGAATTATTACATGGGGAATGTCAGGAGAGGAGACAGGTCCTCTTTAAAGGGGTTGTCCGACCTTGTAGTGGAGTCCTAAACCTGTGCCCCTAAACATAAAAACCCCATTCACCTGTCCACTCTGCAGCTGCTCCATTCACAGCAGCTTACGGTCCCAGAAGGACCATGAAGTGGCTTGATCTCGTGACTGCTACAGCTAATCACAGGCCGCTGGCTCGGCTATTTCTGTCAGCCCCATAGAAGTGAAAGGAGCGCTGGCTGCACTTGCGCAGCGCGCTTCCTATTCATTTCAATGGGACTGCCGAAAATAGCCAAGGGCGACGCTCAGCTATTTTCTGCGCTCCCATAGAAATGAATGGAGGGCAGCCGCACATGTGCGGTTCGCCCTTCGGCACTTTCTGGGCTCAGTTCTCTCGCCAGAGGTGGGACCCACACCTATCGGATATGCCCCCAATGTCTGAGGTGAGACAACCCCTTTAAACGCTACGTCAGAGCTGTGACGTAGTGTTCAAGCCGTTGTGACTGCTAAGGTCTGTGTTTGCTTGAAGCGGTCATGTGACCAAGCCACAACCTGGTCTTGCAGGGACCAGAAGTGTCCAGGAATGGAGTAGTGGCGGGATCATGGTCAGGTGAGTGGCTTATTTATTTTTATTATGTTCAGAGGCACAGGTTAGGACCGCAGGGGCTGTCAGCTCCAAGACCAGGCAACCTGTTTAAAGGGTTTCTCCTGGAATTAAGAAAATTAAAAATACTTAATTATAAATATATTCCCAAATATCTTTCATTAGTTATAATGGCTAGTTTTGTCTAGGGAGCAGTCATTAGGAGAAATAAAATGGCCACCGTCCTATTAGTACACACAAAACCTGTCCTTATCGCACAGGAAGAGAAGTTACTTCACAACACTGAGCTAAATAGCTGCCTCATCCTCCTCTCTGCTCTGCTTGTCAGGGATTATGATCCTGAATACAGCTGAAAAGATCTTCAGCTGATCTCTGAAGGAATGGAGTTCATGAGGAGACATGAAGTACAGAGCGGAGGGTGGCGATGTGGTAATGAGCATTAGCTTTTGTATGCAGTCTCCATTACCACAGCCCCATATTACCACAGTCCGTCCTCTCTGTATTTCATGTCTCCTCATAAACTCATGAATCTCTATCAGCTGTATTCAGGACCAAAATCTCTGACAAGTAGAGCAGAGGAGGATGCAGCTTTTTATCTCGCTGCTCTGAAGTAACTTGCCCTCCTGTGTGATTAGGACAGATTTTGTGAATACTAATAGGATGGCGGCCATTTGATTTCTCCTAATGATTGCTCCCTAGACAAAACGAACCATTTATAACTAATGAAAGATATTTGGGAATATATTTATAATAAAGTAATATTTAAGCATTTTCATTTTCTTAATTCCTGGAGAACCCCTTTAAGGCTACTTTCACACTTGCGTTTGTGCCTGATCCGGTAGCATCCGTTTGTATTATCATGGTTGGTTTAGCATGACGGATCTGTCATTAAAACCAAGTCAATAGGTGCCAGATCTGTTTTCTATTGTATCCGAGAAAACGGATCCGGTGTTCTGTCAGAAAACCTTACCTCGTCAGATTCCCTTACCCCACGTGACTTCCAGGGGTGTGCGCGCCTCCACGCAAGCGCAGTACCACGGCACGGCGCCTTCGCGCAAGCGCACGGTAAGGTAAAATTACAGTGAGCGTTGACTCATGGACACGCACACGGACACCACGCGTGAGCTCTCAGGGGTAAGGAGATCTGACAGTCTTTTGTCTTGTTAAATCTCCTTACCCTCACACTGCGCACGAGAAGCGTGCTGTGTAGTGAGGGTAAGGAGATTTTACAATCAGCGCGTGCGCAGTGTGAGGGTAAGGAATGGGGACACAAAACGGAAGCGTTTTCCTCCGGTATTGCGATCCTCTGCCAGATATCAATACCAGAAAAGCTAAACGCAAGTGTGAAAGTAGCCTAAGGACCTTTTGCACGACTCATATTAGCCCAATTATTGGGAATGAGTGTTTGTAGAAATGCTCATTCCTGATAATTGCTCTGTATAAGGCCCCTTGCAGACGAGCATGTCCGGATAAGGCCCGGATGCGTTGCGGCAAACCCGCGCGAGTAGGTACCCAATTGCAGTCAGTTTTGACTACGATTGCGGTCTGTTGTTCAGTTTTTATCACGTGGGTGCAATGTGTTTTGCACGCGAGTGATAAAAAACTGAATGTGGTACCCAGACCCGAACTTCTTCACAGAAGTTCAGGTTTGGGTTCAAGGTTGTGTAAGGGAATAGAATAGCATTCTGAATACAGAATGCATAGTACAATAGGGCTGGAGGGGTTAAAAAATAAAATAAAAAATAATTTAACTCACCTTAATCTACTTGTTCGTGCAGCCCGGCTTCTCTTCTGTCTTCTTCTTTGAGGAATAGGACCTTTGATGACGTCACTGGGCTCATTACATGGTCTTTTACCATGGTGATGGATCATGTGACGGACCATGTGATGAGCGTAGTGACGTCATCAAAGATCCTATTCCTCAAAGAAGAAGACAGAAGAGATGTCGGCAGCGCAAACAAGTGGATTAAGGTGAGTTCAATTTTTTTTTTTTTAACCCCTCCAGCCTTATTGTACTATGCATTCTGTATTAAGAATGCTATTATTTTCCCTTATAACCATGTTATGGGTCCGGATTCAGTGCGGGTGCAATGCGTTCACGTCACGCATTGCACCCACGCGGAAAACTCGCTCGTGTGAAAGGGGCCTAAAGGTACCACCAATCAATGAAAAAAAATGCAGTGAAAGCATCTTTGAGGTGGACACCAAAATGGCTGTTAATGGGCAGCACCTTGTCCTGTGTAAATAGAGATCTGCGGTCCAGAAACAAGGAATCTTCAAGGAGATGAGTGAATGCTGGAGTGATCTCTCGTCCCCATACAGTGGAGGGGACTGCTGCATGTAAATACAGAGCTCACCTCCTCTGACGAGCAGGCAATTATCGGGAACAAATGGTTTGTTCCCAACTGGTATAAGTAAAAGGACCATAAGCTTGAACTAACAGCTTATTTCTGACAAGTCATATACTAGGGGGATAAAAAGCTAAAGAAAGCATAGATCAGAGGATAGCACAGTGTGTCATGGGCAGAAATCCTAAAGCAATACGAGGTAACAGGCTGTACAGAACTGGGGAGGATGTTCATTTTGTCAGAAAGGCACTAAAAAGTGTTTAAAGCGAGCAGGCCAGCTAGCACCTGCTGCCCCCATCCACTCCCGATGCAAGGTGCCATCTCCAATTCCTCTGGCCATTTATGGACATGTGCACACAGCTGATCGCTTCCAAGCCAGCAGTGCCTGCGCCTATCTTTAGGTGACCCTTTCTTATGCCTCCTGCACAACAACCTCAAAGCAGGCAACGTGGCGACCCACACCAACTGACAAAGAGATGGTGGACGACCAGGCTGGATTCTGACAACATTTATACTGTGTGACAAGTGAAGTAGAGTATGACGAGAATACTGGCATGTCCCCAAATAATATCCCCGACACAACGGATGAAAGATCAACGCTGAACCATTGCTGTGTGGTCACAAGTGGTAACAATCTAATATTCCCTTGTATTCAAGCCACTACAAAAATGAGAGCAGCTGCCAAAGAATATGGTCCAAGAGGATTTCTGACCCAGGTCTGAGGTTTCAGTTACTTTAAAGGGAACCTGTCACTATGAAAATATAGTGGAACTGACAGACAATGATATAGACAGGAGGAGATAATCCGATTGATTTAGTTTCCAAGAGAAGATTTTGTATATACTGTATTTCATTCATTTAAATATCTGCTCTTTTTATGCTTAGGACCGCCCACTGGACTCCTGTCAGTGACTGCCAGCCATACAGAGACGGCTGTCAGTCATTAATCTGGATCACCCACTGGGACTCCTAAGGACAGAAAGAGCAATGAACTCAAATCACAGGTCATACTGAATGCTCCTACTGTGTAAGCAGCTGGCAGCAGATCAGACTGCATGTTCAACATCACTCTGCCGACAGTAAAGACGGGAGGACTCTTGCTGGAGAGTGCACTGAGAACACATCACACCGCCGACAGTAAAGACGGGAGGACTCCTACTAAATACTGCACTGAGAACACATCACACCGCCGACAGTAATGACTGGAGGACTCCTACTAAATACTGCACTGAGAACACATCACACCGCCGACAGTAAAGATGGGAGGACTCCTGCTGGAGAGTGCACTGAGAACACATCACACAGCCGACAGTAATGACTGGAGGACTCCTGCTGGAGAGTGCACTGAGAACACATCACACAGCCGACAGTAAAGACGGGAGGACTCCTGCTGGAGAGTGCACTGAGAACACATCACACAGCCGACAGTAATGACTGGAGGACTCCTACTAAAGACTGCACCAAGAACACATCACACCGCCGACAGTAATGACTGGAGGACTCCTACTAAAGACTACACCAAGAACACATCACACCGCCGACAGTAATGACTGGAGGACTCCTACTGAAGACTGCACCGAGAACACATCACACCGCCAACAGTAATGACGGGAGGACTCCTGCTGGAGAGTGCACTGAGAACACATCACACCGCAGACAGGATAACAAGCAGTTAAAGCCTTCACAAAAAAGCCGCCACATCTGGCAGGCAGCCAAGAATATTCAAGTCTGCTCCTAGTCACCAGTGGGTGTTTCTATGGATATCACAATGCCAAACACAGGCTGAGGGAGGAGCCAGGAATGTGCCACTCCAGACACTGGCACAGCCCTCACCCATGGAGTAAACGTGACTTGTATTTCTAAACTGCATCTACAGCCAGAGAAGCAACACGAGGGCACAATGCTGCAATGTACAACTGTCCTGCACACATGCCAGATAGCCTGGCAGCAGAACCATAGAGAAAAGTCAATGCCGGGCACACAAGCACCTGTAGGAATGCCAGCCACCATTTATCAGCTAGTCATAAAAGTGACAGATCTCACCGAATCGACTTTGTCTTTTGTGAACCCTACTATAAGCCTTCAGGATAACCACAAGTCTCCAGCTCAGGGCACATGCAGGAGCTGCGGGTTTATTTCTGGAAACACACAATATGAAGTGATAATCCTCCAACACGATTAGTGACAATGCCACTAACGGTTCTGGCACAGTGCGGCTTTCTGTGGTGAAATTAAAGAAAACGTATTCGCCTAATTTTGGAATTTATGACGCCCTGCACCGTAGAATTCTGGCTTCAAAAAGTCACAATACAGGCTTTTGCGACTTTTATGGGGTTACTTTTTGCAACACTCACTCCAGATTTGAAAAGTCAGTGCGGTTGGCGGTGTTAATTAGTTTAATTCCAGAATTATCACTGAGTCACAAAAAAATAAAAATAAATCACAAGCTCGCTCCATTTGGTGTGGCCGGCGATATCCCTCCGAGAAACCTGCCGGCAGCAGTGTCCTTTCTGCCTCCCATACATCTCAGTGGGAGGCAGCACTGAGGATTGTGGAGCGGCAGCGAGAAGAGACATGTATTCCACTTCTGGGCACCACCGTGGCCATAAGCCACCGCTCCGCAATCCTCTGCTTTGCCTCGCGAAAGAGAGTCCAAAAGGTGCAAATATTTCCGGTATAGTTTTATCTTTCTCTGTAGGTTCCTCTCCTGGATTCCGATTACAGATATTGATCGTGTGAAAGTGGCTCGTGGGGAAAGCAGTCTGTACTGCCTGGAAGTACGCTAAACAACTGCTGAACCGCCACCAAGCCCCATACAATGGACATAGTAACCACGCTTTATAAGGGGTCATTCACACTGCGTTTTGCAGTGTCTGTCCGTTGCATGTCAGATGGATTTCCCAACCAATCCCCCAAACGTATTCCACTGTAGAGGCACACATTCACCAATAGGGTCCAGTTCTAAACTATACTTCTGCGTGCTAGATGTTTTTTCTTTACTGGATAGTAGCACAGAAGACTACTATTCCATGCAAAGGACACTTGGCTTCCATCAAGTTAATCTGCAGTGTGAATACACCCTTAGGCTATATGCACACGACTGTATGTGTTTTGTGGTCCGCAAAAAAAACAGATGACGTTCCGTATGGCATCGTTTTTTTTTGCTGATCTATTGTAATAATGCCTATCCTTGTCCGCAAACTAGAAAAAAAATAGGACATGCACTATTTTTTTGGCGGAGCAACGGAACGGACATAGGCCTCTTTCAGACGGGCGTCGCAGGAAAAGGTGCGGGTGCGTTGCGGGAACACGCGTGATTTTTCCGCGCGAGTGCAAAACATTGTAATGCGTTTTGCACTCGTGTGAGAAAAATCATGCATGTTTGGTACCCAAATCGGGGTTATGTAGATTGTATTATTTTCCCTTATAACCATGTTATAAGGGAAAATAATACATTCTGAATACAGAATGCATAGTAAAATAGCGCTGGAGGGGTTAAATTTTTTTAACTCACCTTAGTCCACTTGATCGCGCTGCCGGCTTCTCGTCTGTCTCCTTCTTTGCTGAACAGGACCTGTGGTGACGTCACTCCGGTCATCACATGATCCATCACCATGGTAAAAGATCATGTGATGGACCATGTGATGACCGGAGTGACGTCACCACAGGTCCTGTTCCTGCAATGAATGCTCACCACAGGTCCTGTTCAGCAAAGGAGGAAACAGACGAGAAGACGGCAGCGCGATCAAGTGGACTAAGGTGAGTTTAAAAAAAAATTAACCCCTCCAGCACTAGTTTACTATGCATTCTGTATTCAGAATGCTATTATTTTCCCTTATAACCATGTTATAAGGGAAAATAATAATGATCGGGTCTCCATCCCGATCGTCTCCTAGCAACCGTGCATGAAAATCGCACCGCATCCGCACTTGCTTGCGATCTTCACGCAACCCCATTCACTTCTATGGGGCCTACGTTGCGTGAAAAACGCAGAATATAGAGCATGCTGCGATTTTCACACAACGCACAAGTGATGCGTGAAAATCACCGCTCGTGTGCACAGCCCCATAGAAATGAAAGGGTCGGGATTCAGTGCTGGTGCAATGCGTTCAACTCACGCATCGCTTCCGCGTGGAATACTCGCCCGTGTGAAAGGGGCCATACTGATGCGGACAGCACACTGTGTGCTGTCCGCGTTTTTTGCGGACCCATTGAAATTAATGGGTCCGCATCCTATCCGCAAAAAAAAAAAAACGGATCGGACACGGAAACAAAATACGGTCGTGTGCATGAGGCCTTAGGCCGAGCATATTCAGTGTGAGAAATGCGCTCCATGTGGCAGAGGTACTTCCTGTCCTGAATGCTGCTCCTATGACATGACCCTCGGCATTACAATGATTTATAATGCTGTGTGTTCCTGCCTGACCTTTGCTCTAATGAACTGTACTCACATAATGCCGTCAGCACAGGTCACTGAGGTCAGGCAGTAAATCATTATAATGCCGTGGGGGTCCGTGTCATAGGAGCAGCATTCAGGACGGAAAAGACCTGACATACTCAAACGAATTTCTCACACTGAATATGCTCGTTTGAAATTGGCTTTGGTCACAATGATAGCATCCAATATTAGTTCAAGGGGGTTGTCTGGTTCCTGGGAAAAATAAAAAATAAAACCCGCTACTCGCCGCTCCAGTCTGTTTACAAGATGCCAGTAATCCGGCCACTTGGTAAGGGCTCATGCACACGGCCGTAATTTTTTATATTTTTTTTTTCATTGTATTTTTTGCAGATTAGGGTACTTTCACACTTGTGTTTTGTGCGGATCCGTCTTGTATCTGCACAGACGGATCCGCACGAATAATGCAACCGCTTGTATCCGTTAATAACGGATCCGTTTGCATTATTCTTTCAAAAAAAGTCTAAGTCAAAACGGATCCGCCCTGACTTACATTGAAAGTCAATGGGGGACGGATCCGTTTTCAATAGCACCATACTGTGTCAACGTCAAACGGATCCATCCCCATTGACTTGCATTGTAAGTCAGGACGGATCCGTTAGGCTCCGCATAGTCAGACGGTCACCAAAACGCTGCAAGCTGCATTTTAGTGACCGTCTAAAAAACGGAACGGAGACAAAACGCTGCCAAAGGGATGCATTCTGAACGGATCCTTATCCATTCAGAATGCATTGGGGCTGAACTGATCCGTTTTGGGCCACTTGTGAGAGCCCTGAAACAGATCTCACAAGCGGACCCAGAAACGCCAGTGTGAAAGTAGCCTTAGATGCAGACCCATTCATTGCAATGGGGCCACTAAAAACACGGACGGCCCACCATGTGGTGTCCACATCCCTATGTCCGTCCCACAACAAATAGAACATGTCCAATTCTTGTCCGTTTTGTGGACAACAACAGGCATTGTGACAGTGGCAGGAGGCACACTGCCGGAATCCGGATTTGCGGACTACAAGAAGTATGGCACATTATCGATGGGGGCATGTAAATAAAGATTGGAGGAGGAGCATCCCTGCTGGATCGGAAGCGGAGCTCAGCAGCGAGTAGTGTTTTTTTTATACTGCTTTTCAAGAACGGGACAAGCCCTTTAATAATATGTTATAGAGCACAGTCAATCACACACAGTACTGAATATGAGCACTAGGGGCCCCTGGGACCCAAGACCTCCCCTGCACCCTTACCAGACGCTCTATTACCACCATAGGAGACTCCAGCTCCCCACAAACAATCCACGCACTTGCATCACATTGATATCAATCACCGAACAATAAAAAGGAAACTGTGTGGGCAATGGCTGTCCGGCCCGGGGCTATGGAAGACGAGCTGATCCTCTGCATGTCCTTCAGCAATGAGGAGCCACTTATCCTGATGGATGTGCCATGATGAAAGTCCACAAAAGCTGAAAAACCGGCGTCTCCAGGCTTCATGCACACGACCAGATTTCTCATCTGCATTTTTGGGCAGACAGCACACCGACCCATTCACTTCTACGGGGCCAGGCGCGTACCTGTATGTTCTGCAGATGCATGTGGCCATATTGCGGATGGATGGCAGTAAGGCCTCATGCACACGACCGTTGTTTTGGTCCGCCTCCAAGCCGCAGTTTTTTGCGGCTTGGATGCGGACCCACTCACTTCAATAGGGCCGCAAAAGATGCGGACAGCACTCAGTGTGCTGTCCGCATTCGTTGCTCCGTTCCGTGGTCCGAAAAAAAAAATATATAACCTGTCCTATTCTTGTCCGTTTTGCGGACAAGAATAGGCAGTTATATCAATGGCTGTCCGTGGAGTTCCATCCGTGTTTTGCGGATCCGTAATTTGCAGACTGCAAAACACACAATGGACGTGTGCATGAGGCCTAAGAAGGGTGTTACAGTGAAGACGGAGTGCACAAAGGCTTACACTGAAATCCCCGTGCCACAGAGGATAAAGAGCAGCATGTAGTCATACCACATATACACTACACCCACAGCTGCGGACCCCGGAGGGGAGAAACTGGGCACTTCATCTGTTGTGAATCTACAACTCCTAACATGCTCCATTCACTTTTATAGGAGCAAGTGTGTGTGCTGGGAGTTGTAGTCTCACAACTGCGAGAGCTGCTGATCTGTGAACTCACTTCAGCAAATGGCATTTATCATGTAGACAAAGTTGAAGGGTTGTGCAGGGGTCTTCTAGTGAAGTCCTATCCGGATTGTTGAAGGTCTGACGCCCGGAACGCCCACCAATCATCTCTTCATCGCCCGCCCGTCATTTCGGAAGCGAGTGTAACTACAAGTATTCACTGGAATGGAGCGAGTACTTGTCATCACATATCACTGCCGCTACCACGTGTAATGACCAGGAAGGAGCGCCACCTCCTCATCCGATAGCTGGGTGTCAGATCGCCTCCTGAGGATAGGTTATCAAGGTTCGGCTTATCTAAGAATTCCGTCACCATGGATCATAAGTTATAGTCTGTGGTAGCGGAATCCATACCAGACTAAGGTTACTTTCACACTAGCGTTTTTACTGGATCCATCATGGTTCAGCAAAAACGCTTCCGTTACTGATAATACAATCGCCTGCATCCGTCATGAACGGATCCGGTTGTAATATCTTTAACATAGCCAAGACGGATCCGTCATGAACTCCATTGAAAGTCAATGGGGGACGGATCCGTTTTCTATTGTGTCAGATTGTGTCAGAGAAAACGGATCCGTCCCCACTGACTTGCATTGATGGTCATGCCGGATCCATCTTGCTCCGCATCCCAGGAAGGAAAGAAAACGACGACATGTTGCGGTTTGCTCTCCGGTGTGAGGACGGAACTGAATGCATTTTGGAGCATTCCGTTCTGTTCAGTTTCTTCCCCATTGACAATGAATAGGGACAAAACGGAAGAGTTTTTTTCCTGGTATCGAGAACCTATGACGGAACTCAATACCGGAAAACTAAAACGCTAGTGTGAAAGTAGCCTTAGATAACTTGAACCTTGTACGCTGAACTTGAAACACAAGTTGGCTCACCCCTAGTTATCAATATAAAACCCCTGCACAACCCCTTAAAGCCGTATGAAACACCGCTCTTTGTGAATTCCCCCGTTATCTCCAGCTTTACCATCCTGTGCACTCGACAACACAAAGTAGTGCAGGGAGCATGCTCAACCTGCGGCCCTCCAGCTGTTGTAAAAGTACAACTCCCACCATGCCCTGCTGTAGGCTGATAGCTGTCCAGGCATGCTGGGAGTTTTGCAACAGCTGGAGGGATGCAGGTTGGGCATCACTGCTTTAACAGAAGCAACTAAAAGAAAATTAGACAACTGCCTAAAATACTGTATACCCTACACGTCCTCTAACACAACGCACCCATTGACCTCCGAGTCTGATTTACTGATGAGGCTCAGAGTCCTTGAAGAGGTTTTCCAAGTGTTTTACACTGAAGACCTATCCTCAGGATAAGGCTACATGCACACGACCGTATGTGTTTTGCGGTCCGCAAAAAGAACGGATGACGTTCCGTATGGCATCCGTTTTTTTTTTGCGGAGCCATTGTAATAATGCCTATCCTTGTCCGCAAACTAGAAAAAAATAGGACATGCACTATTTTTTTTGCGGGGCAACGGAACGGACATATTGATGCGGACAGCACACGGTGTGCTGTCCGCGTTTTTTGCGGACCCATTGAAATGAATGGGTCCGCATCCTATCCGCAAAAGAAAAACGGAACGGACACAGAAACAAACAATGTTCGTGTGCATGAGGCCTAAGTCATCAGTATCTGATAGGTGGGGATCCGACTCCTGAAACCTCCGCCAATCAGCTGTTTGAAAAAGCTTGGGCACTCTGGTTAGCGCCACGGCCTTTTCCTAAGCCAATATCGCCATGTTCATGGGTGACATGGTCTAGGTGCATGTCCCATTGAATTAAATGGTGCTGAGCTGCAATACCAAGCACAGCCACAACCCAAAGGATGGCGCTGTGGTTGGTAAACTATGAGAAGGCTGTGCCACTCACCAGAGTGCCGCAGCCTCTTGAGATGACCGGTGGACTGGGAGTTGGACCCCCCACCAATCAGACACCTCTCCTGACATGTCTGTTTTAGTAACTACTTGCATTACCTGTGTAAGGGTACATTCACACGACCGTGTGTAATCCTTTCCGATTTGCAGTCCGCAAAATAACGGAACCGTGTCCGCATTTTGCGGACAAATGGCTTCCGTATGTCTACCGTTTTTTGCGGTCCGCAAAAAACGGAAGGAAAAAATAAAAAAGATACAGGGAAAAAAATTAAGGCCTTCAAAAATAAGGAAACGGATCTGCAAAGAACGGATGACATACGGAAACCATTCCGTATGTCATCAGCAATTTGCGGATCCATTGACTTGAATGGTGCTGCGGACCGATCTGTACAGACAATAGTAGGACATGCTTCATATTTTTGCAGAATAGAAATGCGGACACACGGATGCGGACAACATACTGAATGTTGTCCGCACATTTTATTCACCCATAGGAATGAATGGGTCCGCTTCTATTCCGCAAAATGCGTAACGGATGCGGAAAAAAATAATACGGTCGTGTGAATGTACCCTAATAATGATTGTAGAGCATCTATTCTTCGACTATGTTGTGCTATTCCTTTATTATTCCTCCTAGAAGTTATGAATGAATTGCTACCAGTTTGCAATGAAGCTACAGATGGGTGTCCTTGCACAGGCTCCAACCTGTGCTGTCAAAGGAGAGGACACACCCTTAACTGGTAACACCCATCTGGACCTTCATTGCAGACTGCTGAGCTCATTCCTAACTAGAGGGAATAATAAAGGACTGGCACAACATAGAGACATAAGAGCAGAAGCTCCAGAGTGGTTATTACATGGGGGATGCAAGTAGTCACTACAGACCTGTCAGGAGAGGCGTACCTTTCTACTTTCACTGACTCCTTAGGGTGAGTTCACACAGAGCCTTTTATCCGCAGGTAAACCAGTGTGAATATCCGTGCAGATTTCACTTTGGCGCCGATGGAGCCATGGATTTCTTACATCGATACTGTACTCTGCAATGGAATTTGAGTGCGGATTACAAGACCTGAAAGAGCGAACGCTCGATGTGTGAGCCCACCCTTAGGCCTCATGCACACGGCCGCTGTTCTGGTGCAGCTCAGGTGCGAAGCCATTCACTTCAATGGGGCCGCAAAAGATGCAGACAGCACTCCGTGTGCTGTCCGCATCCGTTGCCCCGTTCCGAGGCCCTGCAAAAAATAAATAAATCTATATATGTAACCGGTCCTATTCTTATCAGTTTTGCGGACAAGAATAGGCATGTCTACAATGGGGCGCCCGTTCCGCAATCCGTGTTTTGCGGATCTGCAAAAAACGGAACAGTCGTGTGCATGAGGCCTTACACAGTTTCTTCACAAAACTGAACCACCACCACCAAACAATTGTGACACATTGCTTTATTATTTGACTCCATTTGTGGAAGGCATCCTGCCTGAAGCGATTATAAAATGGGGACCCTACTGGAAACAGACTCCAGACCTGCAGAGGAAGGCCGTGGGGGGGGACACAACAGAATACCCCACAACCATTTGTGACTTGCACTCGGGCACACTGCGCCAGGTCACGTGACAGCAGGAGCCCAGCACACAGCGCGCAGCCCTCACGTGTCTCACAGGCTGCAGTGTCCCAGGTGCTGAAGCCCCGCCCCTTACTTCCGTGTTTACATCTCTTCTCTTCCCTCCAATTCCATCCGCATTGTGAGCTCACACTCCGCTGCCAATCAAAGCCGTCCTAAGCGCCCATTGGCCCGCGGCCCGTCCTCTCTGCCGCACGCCCATTGGCTAGCGCTCACATTTCGAACCATCCCTGGGAGCGGATTGGCAGGCGGCTGCTGTCCATCATCCGACCCTCCTGCCCGTTTGATCTCTGCGCTTCCGCTATGAACGGGGTTTTTTTTTTTTTTAAGGTTACATAAAAAAATATATAAAAATGCAAAAAATATTCCCGTCATCAACACGAAAAAGCCGCTCAGCGGCTGCCTGCAGTAACGCAGCTCCCACCAGCAAGGGTCCGTGCGTGACTTTCAGAGCGGTGTACGAGGTATGCAGCAGCCGGCCACCTGCGCTCAGCACCGGGAGGCAGCCCGCCATCTGTATGACAAGTGTCAGGGCAGGCAGCGTGGCAGCACACAACAAGCACACACTTCCTGGTTCCCGCGGCCGCCTGCTCGGCCTCCACGTCCTCACCCCCTCAGCAGTGTGCCCAGCCAAGGTGATCACTCCCTGCAACGTGCGCAGCTGGATCCCACCCCCTTCCATCCCAGCCAGTGCCCAGCACACTGGGCCGGGGCAGGCGGTGCATGCTCACCAGCGCTGCCCGCGATCCCCTGCAAACGCATGCATGCCCGATCATGGCTTTACCGGCTCTGATAAGCAGATCCAGCTGGTTGGTCGGTCCTTCGTGCAGCGACGTCGCCATGTTTATCCGGGAGCTTGTGCTTCACATTGAGTCACAGCAGCAGCCTAGAGGAGGAAGCGGGGTTACAGACACACAGTGCGTGTGTGCAGGGGGCGGAGAGACTGCAGATCCTTCCGCAGCCCACAGGAAGACTGGGGCTCCGCGCACGATCCTTCCGCCTCTCACACAGCCACACAGGAAGTGCTGCCCTCACCGCCTCTGACACGGGGAAGAAGCGGCTACAACACCGAGCACCGTCTTCTCTTTCCGCTAGACCCAAGTCAGAACCAAGGGCCTGCCAATGCTGGCGTTGGTGAAAAGGAAAAAAAAAAAAACTAAATGTAAAATGTACGTGTATCCATGGTTACAGACTACTAACAAACCACGTGTGTAGTCAGCTCCTGCATCCACCAGAGAAAAGTAGTTCTACCGGTCTCATTATGTCACTTCAGCAAATAGCATGCATCATGTAGAGAAAGTTATTACAAGGCACTTACTAATGTATTGTGATTGTCCATATTGCCTCCTTTGCTGGCTGGATTCATTTCTCCATCACATTATACACTGCTCGTTTCCATGGTTACAGCCCACCCTGTAATCCAGCAGTGGTGGTCGTACGTGCACACTAGAGAAAAAAGCGCCAGCCTATGTGCGCTCCCATGGTCCCAGCGCCTAGTCCTATATTGTGCACGTACGACCACCACTGCTGGATTACAGGGTGGTCTGTAACCATGGAAACGAGCAGTGTATAATGTGATGGAGAAATGAATCCAGCCAGCAAAGGAGGCAATATGGACAATCACAATACATTAGTAAGTGCCTTGTATTAACTTTCTCTACCTGATAAATGCTATTTACTGAAGTGACGACCACTTTAATATCCAAGTCAACCTTTGTTTCAAAGATTGGGGTTTTGTATCTTCTGAAAACAGTTTGTTTGGTATGTAAATGAGCCAAGTAAGGTGCCCATAGGGGCGTTCTTTTGGTATGAAGGAGCCCAGGCCCGCCTCCACTCTGACAACCCTTTCTACCCTGGAGGTTTTTTGCGTTTTGTGCTCCCTGCCTTCCCAAGGCCATAACTTTTATATTATTCGGTTCACATAAGCCGTATGAGGGCTTGTTTTTTTGCGGGACAAGTTGTACTTTCCAACGCCACCATTTAATATTGCATATGATGCCGTGGGAAGAGGGGAAAAAATTCCACCACAGTTTTACGGGTTTTTTATTTACGACATTCGATAAAACTGACCAGTAACTTTCATTCTACAGGTCTGCACGAATTATATGTATGGGCTTTCTTGCATTTTGATAGTGATAAAAAAAATTAAAAAGTTGGGGGAAAAAATCTGTTTTATTTTTTCCTCGCCATATTTTGACCCCTATAATTATTTTGTAATTATGTATATAGGGCTGTATGGGGGCTCATTTTTTGCGGGGCAATCTGATCTTTTCATTGATACCATTCTGGGATGTGTCTGACTTTTTGATCACTTTTATTTAATTTTTTGGTACGAAATGAAGCCACCAAAAACGGCAAATCGGCCATTTTGACGCTTTTTTCGGTTTCACTGTTTGCCGTATGGGGAAGATATTTTTATACTATGGATGTTTTTGCACATGGCGATACCCATGATGCGTATTTTTAAAAACATTTTTTAGATCTATTGAATTTTTTGGGTGGATAGGGGGGTGATTTGAATATTTTATTGAACCCTTTTTTTTTTTTTACACTTTTTTTATATCCCATAGGGAACTATCACAAGCAATCATTAGATTGCTATTCTCATAGACTCCAATTCACTAGCATTGGAGTCTATGAGAAAATTGCTAGTTTCCTATGGAGCCCTATTACAGGCAAGGGCTCCATAGGAAATACTATTCACAAAGACAGGGGCTGCTGCACACAAGCTCCGGCTCCTCCGATCGCCACACAGGGGAGCCGGAGCATCTCCGGAAGCGCGCACTTCCAGTGTTTCACACGCTCAGATCCCGTGGTCAGGCATTACCGCCGGTTGCGGACATTAGCGACAGGTGTCTGCTATGAGAAACAGCAGGCACCTCTGAGCAGAGCGGGCACCATCTTTAAAGACCCAGCTAGGGGTTAATCACAGGTCATCAATGTCAGGAGCCTGGAAAACCTCTTTAAGTGCAAAAAGTTGTCAGATAGGTTATGCAGCCATGACGGGGGATAAAACACGTATGTTCAGTGTACTAGAAAACATAGCAGCATCTGTTCAATTATGACACACGATCACTGGGGAAATAAAGCATTAGGGTGTCCTCACACATATTGTAGTTTTCCGCTATGGACAAATCCGCCACAAAATCTGCATGTCTTGAGAATTTTGATGCGGATGCACAGCGGATTTCATCCTTTCCAATGCAATTTTGTTACGGATTCAAACCAGATACTTTTTTTCTATTCCGTTTTAGGAGCAGCCATCTTGCCGGAGCCGCTGTTAACAGCTTTTCAGCAGCCACAAGGAGTGTAAGTGATTCAATGGGGAATTTATCAAGTAATTTGTGCCACTTTTAGGTTATGTCCAGATGGTACTGAAGGGGTCTTGCTGGGACTCCTGTACTGATGACCTATCCTCAAGATAAGGGCTCGTTCACACAAACGTTTTTTGCGTTCCGTATACGGAACCATTCATTTCAATGCATTCCGTTTCTGTATTTCCGTTCCGTTGAAAGATAGAACATTTCCTATTATTGCCCGCAAATCACGTTCCGTGGCTCCATTCAAGTCAATGGGTCCGCAAAAAAACTGAAGACATACGGAATGTACCGATTTTGTGGAACCATCTATTGAACATTTTATACCCAGCCCAATTTTTTTCTATGTAATTACTGTATACTGTATATGTCATACGGAAAAACGAAACTGAACCGGAAACACTATTGAAAAGAAAAACGGATCCGGGAAAAACGGCCTGCAAAAGACTGAAAAAGACATACGGTCGTGTGAACGAGCCCTAAATGATCAATATCTGATCGGTGGGCTCCTCACATTATACAGCAGCTGTGCTCAGTATTACAGCTCAGCCCCATTCACTTGAATGGAACTAAACTGCACACAGACCATGTGACATCACTGGCCTCACAAGAGCGCTGTGACCTCTTCAAACAGCTCATCAGCAGAGGCTCCCACATTTGGATATCGATGACCTATCATGAGGATAGGTCATCAATATACGAATCCTTGAAAACGCCTTAAAACATTGCAGATGTTCCTCAGCAGAAAATCTCCAAAAAAATGGTCTTTGTTGTGGAATTTGTAGTATAATTGCTGCGGTTTTACAGCAGAATTCCCACAGTTCACTGCAAAGGGAGAAATCCGCAGTGTAAGGCCTCATGCACACGAACGTATTTTTTTTCGGTGTCAGTTCCGTTTTTTTTGCGGATAGGATGCAGACCCATTCATTTCAATGGGTCTGCAAAAAATGCGGACAGCACACCGTGTGCTATCCGCATCCGTATGTCTGTTTCGTAGCCCCGCAAAAAAAAAAAAGAACATGTCCTATTCTTGTCCATTTTAGGCATAGTTACAATGGATACACAAAAAAAAAAAACAACGGATGGCATACGGATGTCATTGTTTTTTTTTTTTGCGGATTTGCAGACCGCAAAACACATTTGGTCGTGAGCATGTAGCCTTATCCTGCGGATTAATAATCCACACCACAGGTCAATTTACGTGTGAAGTCCCGCTGAGGATTTTTCTGCAGTCTGTGGATAAATTCTGGTTATATCCAGTCAGGTCCATAAATATTGGGACATCGACACAATTCTAACATTTTTGGCTCTATACACCACCACAATGGATTTGAAATGAAACAAACAAGATCTGCTTTAACTGCAGACTGTCAGCTTTAATTTGAGGAGATTGACATCCAAATCAGGTGAACGGTGTAGGAATTACAACAGTTTGCATATGTGCCTCCCACTTGTTAAGGGACCAAAAGTAATGGGACAGAATAATAATCATAAATCAAACTTTCACTTTTCAATACTTGGTTGCAAATCCTTTGTAGTCAATTACAGCCTGAAGTCTGGAACGCATAGACATCACCAGACACTGGGTTTCATCCCTGGTGATTCTCTGCCAGGCCTCTACTGCAACTGTCTTCAGTTCCTGCTTGTTCTTGGGGCATTTTCCCTTCAGTTTTGTCTTCAGCAAGTGAGATGCATGCTCAATCAGATTCACGTCAGGTGATTGACTTGGCCATTGCATAACATTCCACTTCCCTTGAAAAACTCTTTGGTTGCTTTTGCAGTATGCTTTGGGTCATTGTCCATCTGCACTGTGAAGCGCCGTCCAATGAGTTCTGAAGCATTTGGCTGAATATGAGCAGATAATATTGCCCGAAACATTTCAGAATTCATCCTGCTGCTTTTGTCAGCAGTCACATCATCAATAAATACAAGAGAACCAGTTCCATTAGCAGCCATACATGCCCATGCCATGGCACTACCACCACCATGCTTCACTGATGAGGTGGTATGCTTAGGATCATGAGCAGTTCCTTTCCTTCTCCATACTCTTCTCTTCCCATCACTCTGGTACAAGTTGATCTTGGTCTCATCTGTCTATAGGATGTTGTTCCAGAACTGTGAAGGCTTTTTTAGATGTCGTTTGGCAAACTCTAATCTGGCCTTCCTGTTTTTGAGGCTCACCAATGGTTTACATCTTGTGGTGAACCCTCTGCATTCACTCTGGTGAACTCTTGATTGTTGACTTTGACACACATACACCTACCTCCTGGAGAGTGTTCTTGATCTGGCCAACTGTTGTGAAGGGTGTTTTCTTCACCAGGGAAAGAATTCTTCGGTCATCCACCACAGTTGTTTTCTGTGGTCTTCTGGGTCTTTTGGTGTTGCTGAGCTCACCGATGCGTTCCTTATTTTTAAGAATGTTGCAAACAGTTGTTTTGGCCAGGCCTAATGTTTTTGCTATCTCTCTGATGGGTTTGTTTTGTTTTTTCCAGCCTAATGATGGCTTGCTTCACTGATAGTGACAGCTCTTTGGATCTCATCTTGAGAGTTGACAGCAACAGATTCCAAATGCAAATAGCACACTTGAAATGAATTCTGGACCTTTTATCTGCTCATTGTAATTGGGATAATGAGGGAATGACACACACCTAGCCATGGAACAGCTGAGAAACCGATTGTCCAATTACTTTTGGTTCCTTAACAAGTGGGAGGCACATATGCAAACTGTTGTAATTCCTACACCGTTCACCTGATTTGGATGTAAATACCCTCAAATTAAAGCTGACAGTCTGCAGTTAAAGCACATCTTGTTTGTTTCATTTCAAATCCCTTGTGGTGGTGTATAGAGCCAAAAATGTTAGAATTGTGTCAATGTCCCAATATTTATGGACGTGACTGTATATTTTCGGCTTGCAAGTACATGGTGAAAATCCGCAGCACATACACTCACCTAAAGAATTATTAGGAACACCATACTAATACGGTGTTGGACCCCCTTTTGCCTTCAGAACTGCCTTAATTCTACGTGGCATTGATTCAACAAGGTGCCGATAGCATTCTTTAGAAATGTTGGCCCATATTGATAGGATAGCATCTTGCAGTTGATGGAGATTTGAGGGATGCACATCCAGGGCACGAAGCTCCCGTTCCACCACATCCCAAAGATGCTCTATTTGGTTGAGATCTGGTGACTGTGGGGGCCATTTTAGTACAGTGAAGTCATTGTCATGTTCAATGGATACATGTTCTCATTCTGTTTACGCCAAATTCGGACTCTACCATTTGAATGTCTCAACAGAAATCGAGACTCATCAGACCAGGCAACATTTTTCCAGTCTTCAACAGTCCAATTTTGGTGAGCTCGTGCAAATTGTAGCCTCTTTTTCCTATTTGTAGTGGAGATGAGTGGTACCCGGTGGGGTCTTCTGCTGTTGTAGACCATCCGCCTCAAGGTTGTGCGTGTTGTGGCTTCACAAATGCTTTGCTGCATACCTCGGTTGTAACGAGTGGTTATTTCAGTCAACGTTGCTCTTCTATCAGCTTGAATCAGTCGGCCCATTCTCCTCTGACCTCTAGCATCCACAAGGCATTTTTGCCCACAGGACTGCCCCATACTGGATGTTTTTTCCTTTTCACACCATTCTTTGTAAACCCTAGAAATGGTTGTGCGTGAAAATCCCAGTAACTGAGCAGATTGTGAAATACTCAGACCGGCCCGTCTGGCACCAACAACCATGCCACGCTCAAAATTGCTGAAATCACCTTTCTTTCCTATTCTCACATTCAGTTTGGAGTTCAGGAGATTGTCTTGACCAGGACCACACCCCTAAATGCATTGAAGCAACTGCCATGTGATTGGTTGACTAGATAATTGCATTAATGAGAAATAGAACAGGTGTTCCTAATAATTCTTTAGGTGAGTGTATGTCCTATGAGGATCTCCCTCACCAAAATGGTGGTGAAAAATGGGGAGGGGTTAGTGGGAGTTAGTTTTCAACAAATTTATGACGTTTTAAGCCAGAAAATGACACAATCGTTGCAAATTTACCTAATAAGAAGTGTACATATCAGTTTCTGGAGAACCCAAGGTGCACAAAATTTATTAAAAGGCATGCACCTCTTCATAAATTTGGTGGATTGTACTACAACGCACTTAGGGGGACAATTATGAAGACCGGCGATTTAGGCGCCCGTTTTCGTACCTCCTGCGCTGCGGCAGCATCTACATAACTTAGGCTGACTTTACAGTTATCTAAATCTACGCCAGCTCCCTTGCTGGCGTAGATTTAGACCATTTTGTACGCCTAAAACAGGTGTAGAAAATGATAAGTGAGACGGGCCTGCTGGCCCACCCTTTTTCCCACCCACACCACGGCCCCTTTTTCAGACCTGGCGTGAGTGTCAGAAAAGAGGGGGGTGGGGGGGGGGAATTGAAGATTGCAGCGCAAATAACCTTTGTGCCGCAATCTGCAACAGATATACGCCACAAAGTAGCGTATATCTGTTCGTAAATGACCCCCTTAATTTTAAAACTAGCTTATTAAATCTCAGTCTTAATAAATCTCCCTTATTAAAGTCTATTGGAGAATTTTCTACCCATGCTGTATAATCCGTGCACTGTATAATCTGAGGACACTGTGCAGGGAGGAGGTGGTGATATCTGTCCATAGCGTAGTATTAATGGTGGATCCTATGTTTGCGGCTACTAAAACAAATTGTCACCATGTTTTAATCAGTGATTAGTTGGTCATTCAGCTGCTTAGAAGTCCCCTGATATTCATTTTATAACCTGCTCCTAGTTTCAGACTTTTCACTTATTGATGTGTCCCTCCTAATAATACATTCTGTATGTGGGGTCTGTGTGTCTAAGATGCTGCTGTCTTTACTAGCTCTCATGCATCAGCATAGCTTCATCTTGCTCTTTTTTTTTTTTTTTCTGTACAGTAATCAAACTATACTAGAAAAGTCTAGGTGTAGCCCTAGCCTAGGGGTTCATGCACATGACCGTTGCCTGTTTTGCGGTCTGCACACTGCGGATCCACAAAACACAAATACCGGCATTGTGCAATCTGCATTTTGCGGAACGGAACATCTGGCCCATAATAGAGCAGTCCTATCCTTGTCCGTAATGCGGACAATAATAGAACTTGTTCTATTTTCTTTTGCGGCACAGCCATGCGGAAATGCAGACATGGAAAGCACACAGTCATTTCTGTTGTTTTTTGCAGCCCCAATGAAATGAATGGTTCTGCATACAGGCTGAAAAAAAAAAAAAAGGAACTAATTTGGGAAAAAATGTGTTTGTGTGCATGAGCCCTAACAGTGTGCTAGTTAGAGTAGGGAAAGGTAGAACAGAGAGAGTTCACTGGATAGCAGTACAATGTCCCATCCAGCAGAAGGAGCAGCACAGTCAGATATGTGAAGGAGGTGCACAGACTCTACAGCAGCAAAAAAATAAAAATAAAATTATATATATATATATATATATATATACACACACACACTCACCTAAAGAATTATTAGGAACACCTGTTCTATTTCTCATTAATGCAATTATCTAGTCAACCAATCACATGGCAGTTGCTTCAA
This sequence comes from Bufo bufo, assembly GCF_905171765.1. NCBI lineage: Eukaryota > Metazoa > Chordata > Amphibia > Anura > Bufonidae > Bufo > Bufo bufo. Next base: position 633,889,245 of record NC_053390.1, read on the forward strand.
TGCATTTAGGGGTGTGGTCCTGGTCAAGACAATCTCCTGAACTCCAAACTGAATGTCAGAATGGGAAAGAAAGGTGATTTAAGCAATTTTGAGCGTGGCATGGTTGTTGGTGCCAGACGGGCCGGTCTGAGTATTTCACAATCTGCTCAGTTACTGGGATTTTCACGCACAACCATTTCTAGGGTTTACAAAGAATGGTGTGAAAAGGGAAAAACATCCAGTATGCGGCAGTCCTGTGGGCAAAAATGCCTTGTGGATGCTAGAGGTCAGAGGAGAATGGGCCGACTGATTCAAGCTGATAGAAGAGCAACGTTGACTGAAATAACTACTCGTTACAACCGAGGTATGCAGCAAAGCATTAGTGAAGCCACAACACGCACAACCTTGAGGTGGATGGGCTACAACAGCAGAAGACCCCACCGGGTACCACTCATCTCTACTACAAATAGGAAAAAGAGGCTACAATTTGCACGAGCTCATCAAAATTGGACTGTTGAAGCCTGGAAAAATGTTGCCTGGTCTGATGAGTCTCGATTTTCTGTTGAGACATTCAAATGGTAGAGTCCGAATTTGGCGTAAACAGAATGAGAACATGTATCCATCCTCTGATGGCTACTTCCAGCAGGATAATGCACCATGTCACAAAGCTCGAATCATTTCAAATTGGTTTCTTGAACATGACAATGAGTTCACTGTACTAAAATGGCCCCCACAGTCACCAGATCTCAACCAAATAGAGCATCTTTAGGATGTGGTGGAACGGGAGCTTCGTGCCCTGGATGTGCATCCCTCAAATCTCCATCAACTGCAAGATGCTATCCTATCAATATGGGCCAACATTTCTAAAGAATGCTATCCGCACCTTGTGGAATCAATGCCACGTAGAATTAAGGCAGTTCTGAAGGCAAAAGGGGGTCCAACACCGTATTAGTATGGTGTTCCTAATAATTCTTTAGGTGAGTGTATGTATATATAGTGAGGTAGTGACGGGCCTCATGGCTGCTAGGGGAGATTCATGGCAGGAGTTTCCATGTCTTCCCCATCAGTCATCAATTCAGAGGCAGCACCAGGTGCCACAATCAGTCTATGATAAGAGCCCAGCCCAGACTGTCAGTCAAGGGAAAGGCCTCTTTTAGACGGGCGTTGCGGGAAAATGTGCGGGTGCGTTGCGGGAACATTTTTCCGCAACGTAATGCGTTTGCACTCGCGTGAGAAAAATCGTGCATGTTTGGTACCCAAACCCGAACTTCTTCACAGAAGTTCGGGCTTGGGATCGGGGTTGTGTAGATTGTATTATTTTCCCTTATAACATGGTTATAAGGGAAAATAATAGCATTCTGAATACAGAATGCATAGTAAAATAGCGCTGGAGGGTTTAAAAAAATAAAAAAAATTTAACTCACCTTAGTCCACTTGATCGCGCAGCTCGGCATCTCCTTCTGTCTCCTTTGCTGAACAGGACCTGTGGTGACATCACTCCGGTCATCACATGATCCCTCACCATTGTAAAAGATCATGTGATGACCGGAGTGACGTCACCACAGGTCCTGTTAAGCAAAGGAGACAGAAGGAGATGACGGGCTGCGCGATCAAGTGGACTAAGGTGAGTTAAATTTTTTTTATTTATTTTTTTAACCCCTCCAGCGCTATTTTACTATGCATTCTGTATTCAGAATGCTATTATTTTCCCTTATAACCATGTTCTAAGGGAAAATAATAATGATCGGGTCTCCATCCCGACCGTCTCCTAGCAACCGTGCGTGAAAATCGCACCGCATCCGCACTTGCTTGCGGATGCTTGCGATTTTCACGCAACCCCATTCACTTCTATGGGGCCTGCGTTGCGTGAAAAACGCAGAATATAGAGCATGCTGCGATTTTCACGCAACGCACAAGTGATGTGTGAAAATCACCGCTCATGTGAACAGCCCCATAGAAATGAATGGGTCGGTATTCTGTGCGGGTGCAATGCGTTCAACTCACGCATCGCATCCGCGCGGAATACTCGCCCGTGTGAAAGGGGCCAAAGAGTCTTTGTGCAACAGAGTCCTGCTGGAGGCTCTGGAAGAGTGGTCTCAGCTGGGCTGGCTGAGGGGCCACGGGGCTAGGTGTTGGCCTGAACTTTGGGGGACTCTGTGAGGTCTGGGAAACAACGGTCGCAAGGTCAGAGTCGGCAGGACTGCTAGACCCATACCCCCAAAGGTACTGGACTTCATACTACCTGAGAGGCTGGAAAAGTCGCATGTTACCAAGTGTGAATGGCACTTTAAGTGAGGAAGGGATATCTCCTGTTTAGTTAGAGCCCAGACGGGCAAGGTGTTATTTTATGTTTTGTTGCTATGAAAATAAACCTCACGTTTGGACCTGCAATCCGGCTATTGTGGAGATAATTGTGAGAATGACCCCCGAAATAGAGCTAATCCCTTACTTATTAGGGCTGCACGATATGGGAATTTTGTGCGATTGCGATTAGGGCCCTATAAATTGCGATAACGATATGCGATGTGATATTTTAAGGGAATTGTGCTAGAGGTCTATTTGCTTGGATTTTCCCGCATGAGCCGCTGACGCCGCCACAGTAGCCCCTGCTGTGACCCGTCAGCCAGGTACCATATTTGTTGCTTTATAAGACTCACCTGATTATAAGACGCACCTAGGTTTTTGAGGAGGAAAATAAGAAAAAAAAAAAAAGATTTTGAACCAGAAGGTGTGCTTTTGGTGGATTTTGAACTAATGGTGGTCTGGGTATGACATTGTTATGGGGGATCTGTGGATGGCACTGTTATGGGGGATCTGTGGATGACATTGTTATGGGGGATCTGTGGATGGCACTGTTATGGGGGATCTGTGGATGGCACTGTTATGGGGGATCTGTGGATGGCACTGTTATGGGGGATCTGTGGTTGGCACTGTTATGGGGGATCTGTGGTTGGCACTGTTATGGGGGATCTGTGGTTGGCACTGTTATGGGGGATCTGTGGTTGGCACTGTTATGGGGGATCTGTGGTTGGCACTGTTATGGGGGATCTGTGGTTGGCACTGTTATGGGGGATCTGTGGTTGGCACTGTTATGGGGGATCTGTGGTTGGCACTGTTATGGGGGATCTGTGGTTGGCACTGTTATGGGGGATCTGTGGTTGACACTGTTATAGGGGATCTGTGGTTGGCACTGTTATGGGGATCTGTGGTTGGCACTGTTATGGGGGATCTGTGGTTGGCACTGTTATGAGGGATTCTTTGGATGGCACTGTTATGGGGGACCTATGGATGACGCACTGTTATGGGGGGGTCTGTGGATGATGCACTGTTATGGGGGGATGTGTGCTATGACACATAGGGCCATGAGGGGGGCCAGCATAAGATGCTATATGTGTGAATGACACACATATAGCATATTATGCTGGTCCCCCTCATGGCCCTATGTGTCACAGCATTACTTTATTAATGTCCCCTCATGTGTCCTAAACCGCGCACTTAACTGTCTTTGTATGCAAAGTCTTTCTTTACTGCTGAAACAATCGCTCTCTTATTGATAAACTCCTATTGAAACTCCTATTGATAAATTAATTTATTAATGAAGCAGGAGCGCGACTGACTGAAGTCATGCGCCGGCCGGCCCGCTCGCTGCAGTGCATTCATAGTGAGTACAGAGGCTGGTGATTTTATCAATAGGAGTTTCAATAGGAGTTTATCAATAGAAGAGCGATTGTTTCAGCAGTAAAGAAAGACTTTACATACAAAGACAGTTATATGCGCGGGGCCCGCCGCGACTTGCCTCCAGCCCCTCCCCGCACTGCAACTGATGTATCGCCGGCTGCGCTGACCAGCATAGCGGCCGGCGATACATCAGTGTCAGCCACGTAAAATGTCAACCATCGCTTTATGAGACGCACAGTCTGTCTTATAAAGCTAAAAATAATCGCAGCATTTTTTGGTCGGCCAAATCGCCATATCGCAATTGTATATATACACACTGCTCAAAAAAATAAAGGGAACACAAAAATAACACATCCTAGATCTGAATTAATTAAATATTTTTCTGAAATACTTTGTTCTTTACATAGTTGAATGTGCTGACAACAAAATCACACAAAAATTAGAAACTGGAAATCAAATTTTTTAACCCATGGAGGTCTGTATTTAAAGTCTCCTAGGCAACCTGTTAGTGTATGACTCAGTGTCATACACTAACAGGCAATGCATTACAATACAGATGTATTGTAATGCATTGCAGAGGGGATCAGACCCCCAAAAGTGAACATCATAAATAAAGTAAAGAAAAAAAAAGGAAAAAAAAAATGTTTTTAATTTTTTTTATAAAGTAATAAAATTAATAAAGTAAAAAAAGTAAAAAAGAAAAAAAAAAGTCCATTTCCCCTGATTTAATAATAGAAAACAGAAAGAAAAAAAAACACACATATTAGGTATCGCCGCGTCCGTAATGACCAGCTCTATAAATACACTGCTCAAAAAAATAAAGGGAACACTTACATTGTGTTGTTTAACTCCAAGTCAATCACACATCTGTGAAATCAAACTGTCCACTTAGGAAGCAACACTGAGTGACAATCAATTTCACATGCTGTTGTGCAAATGGGATAGACAACAGGTGGAAATTATAGGCAATTAGCAAGACACCCCCAATAAAGGAGTGGTTCTGCAGGTGGTGATTACAGACCACTTCTCAGTTCCTATGCTTCCTGGCTGATGTTTTGGTCACTTTTGAATGCTGGCGGTGCTTTCACTCTAGTGGTAGCATGAGACGGAGTCTACAACCCACACAAGTGGCTCAGTTAGTGCAGCTTATCCAGGATGGCACATCAATGCGAGCTGTGGTAAGAAGGTTTGCTGTGTCTGTCAGCGTAGTGTCCAGAGCATGGAGGCGCTACCAGGAGACAGGCCAGTACATCAGTAGACGTGGAGGAGGCCGTAGGAGGGCAACAACCCAGCAGCAGGACCGCTACCTCTGCCTTTGTGCAAGGAACAGGAGGAGCACTGCCAGAGCCCTCCAGCAGGCCACAAATGTGCATGTGTCTGCTCAAACGGTCAGAAACAGACTCCATGAGGGTGATATGAGGGCCCGACGTCCACAGGTGGGGGTTGGGCTTACAGCCCAACACCGTGCAGGACGTTTGGCATTTGCCAGAGAACACCAAGATTGGCAAATTTGCCACTCATCTTCACAAATGAAAGCAGGTTCACACTGAGCACATGTGACAGACGTGACAGAGTCTGGAGACGCAGTGGAGAACGTTCTGCTGCCTGCAACATCCTCCAGCATGACCGGTTTGGCATTGGGTCAGTAATGGTGTGGGGTGGCATTTCTTTGGAGGGCCGCACAGCCCTCCATGTGCTCGCCAGAGGTAGCCTGACTGCCATTAGGTACCGAGATGAGATCCTCAGACCCCTTGTAAGACCATATGCTGGTGCGGTTGGCCCTGGGTTCCTCCTAATGCAAGACAATGCTAGACCTCATGTGGCTGGAGTGTGTCAGCAGTTCCTGCAAGACGAAGGCATTGATGCTATGGACTGGCCCGCCCGTTCCCCAGACCTGAATCCAATTGAGCACATCTGGGACATCATGTCTCGCTCTATCCACCAACGTCACGTTGCACCACAGACTGTCCAGGTCTGGGAGGAGATCCCTCAGGAGACCGTCCGCCACCTCATCAGGAGCATGCACAGGCGTTGTAGGGAGGTCATACAGGCACGTGGAGGCCACACACACTACTGAGCCTCATTTTGACTTGTTTTAAGGACATTACATCAAAGTTGGATCAGCCTGTAGTGTGTTTTTCCACTTTAATTTTGAGTGTGACTCCAAATCCAGACCTCCATGGGTTGAAAAATTTTATTTCCATTTTTTAATTTGTGTGTGATTTTGTTGTCAGCACATTCAACTATGTAAAGAACAAAGTATTTCAGAAGAATATTTAATTAACTCAGATCTAGGATGTGTTATTTTTGTGTTCCCTTTATTTTTTTGAGCAGTGTATTTATCATATGATCCACCCTATCCGATAAATACCATTAAAAAAAAAAATCACAAAAATTGCAACACCAATTGATTAAAAAGGCGTATGCCCCCCAAAATATACCAATCTAACAGTCACCTCATCCCGCAAAAAATGAGCCCCTACCTAAGACAATCGGCCAAAAAAAAAAAAAAAAAACTATGGCTCAGAATATGGAGACACGAAAACATCATTTTTTTTGTTTAAAAAATGCTGGTATTGTGTAAAACTTAAGTAAATAAAAAAAGTATACATATTAGGTATCGGCGTGCGTAAGAACCTGCTTTATAAAAATATCACATGACCTAACCACTCAGGTGAACACCGTAATTTTTTAAAAATAAAAACGGTGTAAAAAAAGCCATTTTTTTGTCTACTTACATCACTAAAAGTGCAACACCAAGCATTCAAAAAGGCATATGCCCCCAAAAATAGTACCAATCAAACCGTCATCTCATCCCGCAAAAATCATACCCTACCTAAGATAATCACCCAAAAACTGAAAAAACAATGGCTCTCACACTATGGAGACACTAAAACACTTTTTTCAAAAATGAAATCATTGTGTAAATTTTATATAAATAAAAAAAAAGCAGACATATTAGGTATCGCCACGTCTGTAATAACCTGCTCTATAAAAATATCACATGACCTAACCCCTCAGGTGAATACCGTAAAAAAATAAAATTAAAAAAACGGTGTAAAAAAAAGCCATTTTTGGTCACCCTACATCACAAAAAGTGTAATAGCAAGCGATCAAAAAGTTATACACACCCCAAAATAGTGCCAATCAAACCGTCATCTCATCCCGAAAAAAATGAGCCCCTACACAAGACAGTCGCCCAAAAAATAAATAAAACTATGGCTTTCAGAATGTGGAAACACTAAAGAATCTTTTTTTTTTTTTTTAAATGCTTTGTTATGTAAAACTGAAACAAATAACTATATATATATATAGTCATATTTGGTATTGTCGTGTCCGTGACAACCTGCTCTATAAAAATATCACATGATCTAACCTGTCAGATGAATGTTGTAAATAAAAAATAAAAATGGTGCCAAAACAGCTATTTCTTGTTACCTTGCCTCACAAAAAGTGTAATATAAAGCAACCAAAAATCATATGTACCCTAAACTAGTATCAACAATACTGCCACCCTATCCCATAGTTTCCAAAATGGGGTCACTTTTTTGGAGTTTCTACTCTAGGGGTGCATCAGGGGGGCTTCAAATGGGACATGGTGTCAAAAAACCAGTGCAGCAAAATTTGCCTTCCAAAAACCGTATGGCATTCCTTTCCTCCTGCGCCCTACCGTGTGCCCGTACAGCAGTTTACGACCACATATGGGGTGTTTCTGTAAACTACAGAATCAGGGCCATAAATATTGAGTTTTGTTTGGCTGTTAACCCTTGCTTTGTAACTGGAAAAAAATGTATAAAATGGAAAATCTGCCAAAAAAGTGAAATTCTGAAATCTCATCTCTATTTTCCATTAATTCTTGTGGAACACATAAAGGGTTAACAAAGTTTGTAAAATCAGTTTTGAATACCTTGAGGGGTTTAGTTTGTAAAATGGGGTCATTTTTGGGTGGTTTCTATTATGTAAGCCTCAGAAAGGGACTTCAGACCTGAATGCCCCTTTCACACAGGCAAGTATTCCGCGCGGATGCGATGCGTGAGTTGAACGCATTGCACCCGCACTGAATACCGACCCATTCATTTCTATGGGGCTGTTCACATGAGCGGTGATTTTCACGCATCACTTGTGAGTTGCGTGAAAATCGCAGCATGCTCTATATTCTGCGTTTTTCACGCAACGCAGGCCCCATAGAAGTGAATGGGACTGCGTGAAAATCGCAAGCATTCGCAAGCAAGTGCGGATGCGGTGCGATTTTCACGCACGGTTGCTAGGAGACGATCGGGATGGAGACCCGATCATTATTATTTTTCCTTATAACATGGTTATAAGGGAAAATAATAGCATTCTGAATATAGAATGCATAGTAAACTAGCGAAGGAGTGGTTAAAAAAAAATAATAATAATTTAACTCACCTTAGTCCACTTGATCGCGTAGCCCGGCATCTCCTTCTGTCTCCTTTGTTGATCTTTTACCATGGTGAATCACCATGGTAAAAGATCATGTGACGTACCATGTGATGACCGGAGTGAAGTCATCAAAGGTCCTGTTCCTGGAATTAATGCTCACCACAGGTCCTATTCAACAAAGGAGACAGAAGGAGATGCCGAGCCGCGATCAAGTGGACTAAGGTGAGTTAAATAATTTTTTATTTATTTTTTTAACCCCTCCAGCGCTGCTTTACTATGCATTCTGTATTCAGAATGCTATTATTTTCCCTTATAACCATGTTATAAGGGAAAATAATAAAATCTACAGAACACCGATCCCAAGCCCGAACTTCTGTGAAGAAGTTCGGGTTTGGGTACCAAACATGCGCGATTTTTCTCACGCGAGTGCAAAACGCATTACAATGTTTTGCACTCGCGCGGAAAAATTGCGGGTGTTCCCGCAACGCACCCGCACATTTTCCCGCAACGCCCGTGTGAAAGAGGCCGAACTGGTCCTGAAAAAGTGGGTTTTAGAAATTTTCTGAAAAATTTAAAGATTTACTTCTAAACTTCTAAGCCTTGTAACGTCCCCAAAAAATAAAATGGCATTCCCAAAATGATCCAAACATGAAGTAGACATATGGGGAATGTAAAATAATAACTATTTTTGGAGGTATTACTATCTATTATAAAAGTAGAGAAATAGAAATTTGCAAATTTGGTAATTTTTCCAAATGTTTGGTAAATTTGGTATTTTTTTTTATGAATAAAAATTAATTTTTTCGACTCCATTTTACCAGTGTCATGAAGTACAATATGTGACGAAAAAACAATCTCAGAATGGCCTGGATAAGTAAAAGCGTTTTAAAGTTATTCACACAAAGTGACACTGGTCAGATGGGGGGGAATCAGTGCAGAGGTGTACATTGCCTTTGGCTAGGACTGTAACATTCATGGTATATTTTTACATTTTGGGATGAAATCCTCTATAATATTGTTTTGTAAAGGGCAAGTCAAAGTCATAGATAACTTTCTTTTGAAATGTCACAGAGAAACTAGTTGCATAACCACACTAAGGTCACTTTCACACAGTCTGTGTTTGATCAGTGATTCATCAGTGAATATGAGCTAAAAACAGGAGCGGGTCAAAAACACAGAACAGGACATTATACCTTATCTCTTTGGAGGCTCCATTCCTGGTCTTGGATCACAATCACGGATTGAAATCACTGAACCACAACACTGCGTAAAAGTGACCTACCACCTGCATACAAGTGTGGTTGAATGCACATAAGATCCGCATGAATTTCTGCGCGGATTTATGTGCGTTTCTGCAGCATATCTCCACCAAAATCTGCAATGTCTAATTGTGGATTTTGTTGCAGACTTGATGCGGTTTTGCCACAGATCTCCTTCTTCATTGGAAAAGGGTGAAATCCGCAGCTAAAACTGCAAACATAATTGATATGCTGCGGATTTTGAAATCCGCAAAGCAGTTCAATTTCCACTGCAAAAAAAAAAAAAATCTGCACGTGTACATGAGATTTGTGTAATCTCATACAGTTTGCTGGTACTGTAATACACTGCTGTTTTTCCACATGGGAATCCGTGCAGAAAAATTGCACGTATTTTGGAACGTGTACAGGTGGCCTAATGCTGAATGGGCTGAGCAGATTTTACATATATATATAGTTTTTTTTTTTTTTTTTGCACAGTGGGAAGGGAGTTAAAGACCCGCTGGGATTTGGTGGGCACAACAGCTGTGCCCACTCGATCAAGACAGAGGCCTGGTCTTTGCTGCAACTGCCAGCATCAGTAAAAAGTCCAATGCCAGCAGTTTAACACCTTAAATGCAGCAGTCAATGCTGACCACTGCATCTACAGTGCCTTGCAAAAGTATTCACCCCCTTTATTTTTTTTGTATTTTGTTACATTACAGCCTTAGGCCTATTGCACATGACCGTATGGCTTTTTCAGTGTTTTGCGGTCCGTTTTTCACGGATCCGTTGTTCCGTTTTTTGTTTCCGTTTTTGTTCCGTTTCTCCGTTCCGTTTTTCCGTATGCCATATACAGTATACAGTAATTACATAGATAAAATTGGGCTGGGCATAACATTTTCAATAGATGGTTCAGCAAAGAACGGAAACGGAAGACATACGGATGCATTTCCGTATGTGTTCCGTTTTTTTTGCGGACCCATTGACCTGAATGGAGCCACGGAACGTGATTTGCGGGCAATAATAGGACATGCTCTATGTTAAAACGGAACGGAAAAACGGAAACGGAATGCATACGGAGTACATTCCGTTTTTTTTGCGGAACCATTGAAATGAATAGTTCCGTATACGGAACGCAAAAAACGGCCAGTAAACGGGGAAAAAAAACGGCCGTGTGCAGGAGGCCTTAAGCTTAATGTTTTGTTAATCTAAATTTTATGTGATGGATGAGAACACAATAGTCTAAGTTGGTGAAGTGAAATGAGAAAAATATATAAATAAAACTATTGTTTAGAAATAGAAAACAGAAAATTGGCATGTGCGTATGTATTCACCCCCTTTGTTAGGAAGCCCATAAAAAGCTCTGGTGCAACCAATTACCTTCAGAAGTCCCATAATTAGTGACATGTCCACCTGTGTGCAATCTAAGTGTCACATGATCTGTTATTACATATACACACCTTTTTTAAAAGGCCCCAAAGGCTGCAACACCTAAGCAAGAGGCATCACTAACCAAACACTGCCATGAAGACCAAGGAACTCTCCAAACAAGTAAGGGACAATGTTGTTGAGAAGTACAAGTCAGGGTTAGGTTATAAAAAAATATCCAAATCTTTGATGATCCCCAGGAGCAACCATCAAATCTATCATAACCAAATGGAAAGAACATGGCACAACAGCAAACCTGCCAAGAGACGGCCACCAACCAAAACTCACGGACCGGGCAAGGAGGGCATTAATCAAAGAGGCAGCACGGAGACCTAAGGTAACCCTGGAGGAGCTGCAGAATTCCACAGCAGAGACTGGAGTATCTGCACATAGGACGACAATAAGCCGTACGCTCCATAGAGTTGGGCTTTATGGCATAAGAAAGCCATTACTTTCAGCTAAAAACAAAAAGGCACGTTGTGAGTTTGCAAATAGGCATGTGGGAGACTCCCAAAATGTATGGAGGAAAGTGCTCTGGTCTGATGAGACTAAAATTGAACTTTTCCCCCATCAAAGAAAACGCTATGTCTGGAGCAAACCCAACACATCACATCACCCAAAGAACACCATCCCCCCAGTGAAACATGGTGGTGGCAGCATCATGCTGTGGGGAGGTTTTTCAGCAGCCGGAACTGGGAAACTGGTCAGAGTTAAGGGAAAGATGGATGGTGCCAAATACAGGGATATTCTTGAGCGAAACCTGTACCACTCTGTGCGTGATTCGAGGCTAGGACGGAAGTTCACCTTCCAGCAGGACAATGAGCCCGAACATACTGCTAAAGCAACACTTGACTGGTTTAAGGGGAAACATGTAAATGTGTTGGAATGGCCTAGTCAAAGCCCAGATCTCAATCCAATAGAAAATCTGTGGTCAGACTTAAAGATTGCTGTTCATAAGCGCAAACTATCCAACTTGAAGGAGCTGGAGCAGTTTTGCAAGGAGGAATGGGCAAAAATCCCAGTGGTAAGATGTGGCAAGCTCATAGAGACTTATCCAAAGCGACTTGGAGCTGTGATTGCCACAAAAGGTGGGTCTACAAAGTATTGACGTTAGGGGGGGAATAGTTATGTACATTGACTTTTTCTGTTATTTTGTCCTATTTGTTGTTTGCTTCACAATAAAAAATAAAAAAATCTTCAAAGTTGTGGGCATGTTCTGTAAATTAAATGATGCAAATCCTCACCATGGTAAAAGATCATGTGACGTACCATGTGATGACCGGAGTGATATCATCACAGGTCCTTGAACTATAATTAATGCTCACCACAGGTCCTATTCAGTAAAAGAGACAGACGGAGATGCCGGGCTACGCGATCAAGTGGATTAAATGATTTTTTAATTTTTTTTAACCCCTCCAGCGCTGTTTTACTATGCATTCTGTATTCAGAATGCTATTATTTTCCCTTATAACCATGTTATAAGGGAAAATAATAATGATCGGGTCTCCATCCCGATCGTCTCCTAGCAACCGTGCGTGAAAATCGCACCGCATCCGCACTTGCTTGCGATTTTCACGCAACCCCATTCATTTCTATGGGGCCTGCGTTACGTGAAAAACGCACAAAGAGGAGCATGCTGCGATTTTCACGCAACGCAAAAGTGATGCGTGAAAATCACCGCTCGTGTGCACAGCCCCATAGAAATGAATGGGTCGGTATTCAGTGCGGGTGCAATGCGTTCACCTCCCGCATCGCATCCGCGCGGAATACTCGCTCGTGTGAAAGGGGCCTTAAGCGTTTCTGCCTCAAAATGAGCTCCAAAAATGCCTCAATCAGCCTCCCATTCATTTCAGTAGAAAGCAGCACTGCCTTTTTTGGTGGTTTTAACACCACAAGCTGAAAATGCAGTTTTATACAGGTGAAACTCGAAAAATTTGAATATCGTGCAAAAGTCCATTTATTTCAGTAATGCAAATTAAAAGGAATTGCATTAATGCAGCTTAAAATTAGAATTTTGTGAAAAGGTTCAATATTCTAGGCTCAAAGTGTCACACTCTAGTCAGCTAATAAATCCATACCCCCTGAGCAAAGGGAACCTCAAAATTGTGACTTTGGGGTTTCATAAGCTGTAAGCCATAATCATCCAAATTATACCAAATAAAGGCTTGAAATATCTCGCTCTGCATGTAATGAGTCTATCTCATATATTAGTTCCACCTTTTAAGTTGCGTTACTGAAATAAATGAACTTTGCACGATATTCTAATTTTTCGAGTTTCACCTGTATAAGTAAACACCCGTTGGTATAAAAAAAAAGTCTAAAAAAACTGCATTAAAAAAACATATTGAGGTTGACCCAAAGAGGAAATGTACAGTCCGTTCAATTATGTGTACTATGGTAACATCACCTACTAATTCCTAGCTGATGAATGCTACTGGATTCTCCATTGACGAATGTTATTGTTCTTATTGTACTATTCCTATACTTAATGTATGACCAAAATGCATTTGTTTCTGCATTTGTGTTTGCTATAACAAGATGCTTTTATGATAATGAAAATACTTTTCAATAAAGCATTTGAAACATAAAAAAACATATTGAAAAAGAAACGCACACATTTCTCGCTGAATTTTGTAGACAGATTTTCAAAATCCGTTGTTGAAGCATACCCTTACAATAAATTACAATACGGTGTTGTATTGTAAGGCCGCATTCAAATTTCTGTGTCCGTTTGACATCTGAAAAAAACTGTCCATGTTTCATCCGGGAAGATGTCCATGTTGTCATCTGTATTCCAAGGACACTGCTAGCTTGAAAATGTATTTCCAAAGCATCTCCTCAGTGGTCCGTGAAGAACGGACCAAATACGGATGCAACCTGGATGAGTTTCAAGTGAAAACACCTCTTTTCCCTATCAAGCCTTTTACTATTGTAAAAAAAAAATAGAAAAAAATAAACATAAGGCCGGGTTCACATCAGCAAAAGAACGCATGCTGTATTTTGAGCATCTGTTACGGCTCATGCACACGACCATTGTTGTTTTGTGGTCTGTTTTTCACGGATTCGTTGTTCCGTATAAGAGTTTTTTTTTTCTCTTCTGTTCCGTTATTCCACAAAACATATCCGTATGGTTTCCATATGCGATCCGTTTTTTTTTGCGGATCGGAAACAGTAACTTATTAATCACCAAACACGAGCAATATGGGCTAGGCATAGCATTTCTACAGTATGGATCAGCAAAATACAAATAAAATATGGATGACATACGGATGTGTTCCGTGTGCGTTCCATATTTTTTGCGGATCCATTGACTTGAATGGGGCCGCGGATTTGCGGACAATAATAGGACATGCACTTCTTTTTTGCGGAACGGAAATACGGAAACGGAATGCACACTGAGTACCTTCCGTTGTTTTTGCGGACCCATTGAAGCGAATGGTTCCGCATACGGTCCGCAAAAAAAACTTAACGGAATCGGACAGAAAATACGTTCGTGTGCATGAGCCCTTATGCTAATTTTGCATCGGTTTTTTGTAAATTCAGAGATCCGTTATTTTATTATAATCCCAAAAATCAAAGTCGTATGTACTCAAACATGGTACCAATGAAAACATCACCTCATCCCCCAAAAAATGAGGCCTCACACAAGACCATTTCCAGAAAAAAGAAAAATATATGGCTCACAAATGGCAACACAAAAACGTGATTTTTTTTATTTTTTTTAAAAAAAATGCTTTTATTGTGTAATACTGAAAAAAAATTGTTGAAAAATAGACATTTGGAATCTCTTCATCCATCCATAATGACTGGCTCTATAAAAATATCACATGATCTACACTATCAGGTGAAAAACGAAAAAATAAACATGCCACAACAGCCATTTTTCAGGCACCTTGCCACCCGAAAAATATAATCTCAAGTAATCCCAAATTTTTATGTACCAATGAAAATGTCACCTCATCCCGCAAAAAATGAGCTGACATATAAGACATTTGGCAGAAAAAAATAAATATATGGCTTTCAGAAAATGGTGACACAAAAACATGATTTTTTTTAAAATGTTGCGCACCCAAACAGCAGTTTATGTCCACATTTATGGCAGTTCCATACCCAGTAGAACCTGCCTAACAATTTAAGGGATGTAATGTGTCTCAGCACCAGCTGGGCACAACATATTGGGCATTAAAATTCTATATCTGTGGAAAAATTTCAACTTTCATTTTGCATAGCCCCTTTCTGCAAAATACCTGTGGCGCCAAAAAGCTCACTCCACGCCCTTATACCTTGAGGGGCGGAGTTCCCAAAATGGGGTCACTTCTCAGAGGCTCCATTTATTATTTCACCCCAGAACATCTACAGTGTCAGCACAAAATGCGTAAATCACCACAAAATGTGCATGATGTGCTTTTATTCCTGAACCCTCTCATACATCCAGGCAAAATATTACAGTTACATGTAGGGGGTTTCTAGAACCGCAAAGCACTGCATAATAATAAGGACTTGCTTTTCATACTGGCATATTGGTCACTGAAATGGTGTATCTGAAAAAACTACAATTTTCACTTTACACCATCTGCTGTGAATTAATTTTTGCATAACACGTGTGGGGTCAAAATGCTGACTACACCCATTGGTAAATTCTGTGAGGAGTGTGGTTTCTAAAATGGGAGTCACTTCAATGGGGCTGAGCGCGATACCAAGCACAGCTGCTATACAATGTACGGCGCTGTGTTTGGTAGGCACGGAAATGGTCGCAATGCTCATAGCAGCACCAGTGCCTTCTCAAATAGCTTATCGGCGGGGGTCCCGGGTGTCAGACCCTCATGATCAGAAACTGATGACCTATTCTAGGTAAATTCCATGAAGCCCTTCACCCTGTGAATTCCGTCTGAGCCCTGTGTTGTACTCATATAGCAGTTTACAACCACATACTGGGTGCTGCTGTATTCAGGAAAAAAAGAAGAAAAAATTGTGGGTGCTTTTTCTCCAGTTACCCCTTGTAAAAATGTCAGGAAAAAGCAACATTTTATTGAAAGAAATTATTCATTTTCATTCTATGAAACACTTGTTGGGTCAAAGTACTCACTACACTTCTCAAATTCCTTTAAGGGTGTAGTTTACAAAATGGGGTAACTTTTTGAGGGTTTCTTCTGTACAGGGTTTCTTCAAATGCAATATGGTGCCTGAAAACGATTCCAGCAAAATCTGCCCTACAAAAGCCAAATGACGCTCCTTTCTTTCTTTCTGTGGAGTGCCCATTCAGCAGTTTACAACCACATATGGGGTTTTGGCGTGTTCACAAGAAAACGCGTAACAAATTGTTATTTGCTTTTTCTAGTTAGCCCTTGTGAAAATGGAAAATCTGGGGCTAAAGCAACATTTTATTGACTTTTTTTTTATAGAAGTGTTTATAAATTGTATGAAAATGCCCTCCAAAAACCATATGGCGCTCGTTCCCTTCTGAGCTCTGCTTTGTGCCCATACAGCAGTTTACAACCACATATGAGGTTTTTTTGTAAACTGCAGAATCAGGGTAATAAATATTAAGGTTTGTTTTACTGTCAACACTTGCTGTGTTACAGGAAAATGGATTAATATGGAAAATCTGCACAAAAAATAATTTTTCAATTTTACATTCATTTAGCTTGAATTGCTCTGAAACACCTATAGAGTTAACAAAATTGAATAATTTGAGGGGTATAGTTTCTAAAATGGGATAATTTAAGGGTGGTTTCTATTATGGCCCCTCCATGTGAACCAAGAACTAATTTAGTCCTTAAAAACTTGGTTTTGGAAATTCTCTTGAAATATTGAAAAAATGCATCTAAATTTCTAAGCCTAAAAAATAAAATAACATTTACAAAATTATGCCAACATAGAGGAGACATATGGTGAATGCTAATTAATAATAATTTTGTGAGTTGTCACTATCTGTCTTAAAAGCAGATAATTAAAATTTAGAAAATTGCAATTTTTTCCAAATTTTTAGTTTTTTATTATTTTTTAAATAAAAGGTAAAATATATTGACTCAGATTTAACAATAACATGTACAATGTGTCACGAAAAAACAATTTCAAAATCGCTTGAATAAAGGTACTTTCACACTTGCTGGGTCAAAGTACTTACTACACTTCTCAAATTCCTTTAAGGGTGTAGTTTACAAAATGGGGTCACTTTTTGAGGGTTTCTTCTGTACAGGGTTTCTTCAAATGCAATATGGTGCCTGAAAACTATATCAGCAAAATCTGCCCTACAAAAGCCAAATGACGCTCCTTTCTTTCTTCCTGTGGTGTGCCCATTCAGCAGTTTACAACCACATATGGGGTTTTGGCGTGTTCACAAGAAAACGCGTAACAAATTGTTATTTGCTTTTTCTCGTTAGCCCTTGTGAAAATGGAAAATCTGGGGCTAAAGCAACATTTTATAGAATTTTTTTTTATAGAATTATTTCTAAATTGTATGAAAATGCCCTCCAAAAACCATATGGCGCTCGTTCCCTTCTGTCACATCAAGTCTGCCAGAAGCATGTTGGAAAGCTTGTTATGGTCCGATGAGACCAAGGTTAAACTTGTTGGCCATAATTCACAAAGCCAACACTGCGCATAACCAAATAAACGCCATACCATATTGGTCACTGAAATGGTGTATCTGAAAAAACTACAATTTTCACTTTGCACCATCTGCTGTGAATTAATTTTTGCATAACACATGTGGGGTCAAAATGCTGACTACACCCATTGGTAAATTCTGTGAGGAGTGTGGTTTCTAAAATGGGAGTCACTTCAATGGGGCTGAGCGCGATATCCTCAGGATAGGTCATCAATATCTGATCGGCGGAGGTCAGACACCTGGCACCCTCTCTGATCAGCTGTTTGAAGAGGAGGCGGCACACCGCGCATGCGAGCGCTGCTTCCTGTACATTACACTGCCCATTGTCTCAGAAGTGCAGTGTAATTACAAGTACTCGCTCCATTCACTGAAACAGCTAATCGCCAGGGGTGCTGGGTGTCGGAACTCCGCCAATCAGACAATGATGACCTATCCTGAAAATAGGTCATCAATATAAAACCCCCACATAACCCCTTTAATACAAGGTATTTATACATTGCTCATATCCAGCGGTTAGGACCACCCTGCAATCCAGCAGCTGTGGCCGTGCTTGCACAATATAGGGAAAAAGGCTGGCCTCTCTGGTGGACAGGACCGCACATAGGCACGCATGCGCAGCAGCCCCTGTCCTGGCCACCTAGTATCTGCACTGTAGCCGTAACCGCTGGAAACAAGCAGTGTATAATAGAAAAATGAATCAAGCCAGCAAAGGAGGCAATATGGACAACAACAATACATTAGAAAGTACTTTATCTGCATAATAATTTGCTGGGGTGAGACAACCCCTTTACTGTTCTTGGTCTAACTGTTTTACATGACAGAAGGGATGTGTAGACTTTTGGTCTAGTTCACCAGTACCACACAAAACGATACATATTTACATTGTTAAGATCCTTCCTTTCCTCGGTTTTTATAGTGAAAACATGTGGTTCTGCATAAAAATACTGCACATGTGGTTTTTACAAGTGATTTTCTCAAAGCAAAAAAGAACACATTGCATTTTTATTAAATTGCAGTTTTGTATAAAAAAATAAAATAAAAAAAAGCAGTATCTTGTAAAATGAACGCAAAATTGCAACAGTAAGTAATGCATATTAAAGAGACAGGTATGTGCTATTAGCCCAAATGGTGCAGCTTAAAGGGTTGTGGCTTAAATGAGCTGCCGTGCGCCAAAAAATGCTCCAAAATTTTTATGCATTTTTGGAGTAAAACTATGCCAACTATATTTGCAGACATTAGGACGTTATCCTGGCAGTCTCCTGGTTTTCACCCTTTAAAGGGAACCTGTCTCAATGAAATGCATTACAATCTGCAGGCAGCATGTTATACAGCAGGAGGAGCTGAGCAGATTGATATGTAGTTTTGTGGGGAAAAATTTAAGAAAACTTGTAATTGATGCATTTAAACCAGTGTTCTTTTTATGGTTAGGAGTCATGTGGTTGGTCCTACTCAGTGATTGACAGCCTTCCCTGTATGCTTAGTCACTAGGTAGGACCGTCCGCATGACTCCTATGCATAAAAACAGCAGGTTTAAATGCATAAATTACAAGCTTTCCTGAACCTTTTCCTGCAAAACTGTATCTTAATCTGCTCCCCTACTCCTGCTCTATATCATGTTACCTGCAGCCTGTACTACATTTCGTGGTGACAGGTGCCCTTTAAGCCCTATACAAGGATCTGGCCTTCGCTGCAGGGCAGCCACCAAGCCACTATCTCTTGGAATAGTCCCAGTGTGGTTGGCAGCTGACCCACAGGCAATACTCGTATTCAGGACACAGGCAGAAGTTAAGGCAGGCAGAGCATGTGCTTATCTGTGAAACAGGTCCAAGATCTGGGCAGGCAACAAAGGATCAATACAGTAAACAGGCAGTAGTCATGTCAGGCAACAAAGGGTCAGAATCGGTAAGTGAGCACAGGTTGGTATACAGGCAAGGTGACCTATTTTGGACAGGGACCTACACTAAATGCTACCTCTTTTGGTGCCAACCGGCCTCCAATGAATTTAGGGAAGGCAGGCTCCACATATATACTGAACCCAATCTGTATGGTACCTGTCTTGGTATAAACCAGGCTCCAATGAATATAGGGAGAGCAGGCTTCATGGTAGCATTAAAGGGCTTGTCCAGGACTGAAATACTGATGAACTATCCTTGGACTACTACTGCGGCCTTTTTATTGTATATCAAGCGCAGCGCCGTCCATTAAACAGCACTTCTGCTTGATACTGCAGCCCAATTGCATTCACTTAAGAAGAGGCTGCAGCACTTGCCTGAATGCCACAGTCTCTTCCAACAGCTGATTGGCTGGGCTGTCAGGAGTCAGACCCTCAGAACCCCCACCCATCAGATATGGATGAAGTATCCTAAGGACAGTTCATCAGTATTTCAGTCCTGGAAACGCCTTTAATCCCTCCTCTACCCAAGACCACCAAGTATGGTGGCTCTATTTACCTTCAATACTCTAGCCCACCAGGGAATCATGCTTTAACTCCTCCACTACACACCAGGAATTGACCCCTTTACTACCCTAAACCACTAGGAATCCATGCATGCATATAGCCCAGGGGTGTCCAAACTTTTTTCGAAGCGTGCCAGATTTGATGAAGTGAACATGTGCGAGGGCCGACCAAATTGCCTGACATTCTTTGAACCATTAAAATTAAATGCAAATTAACATTTTCATTTGACTCACAGGCTCTTGTAAAAAAATCGCTGTTGTGACATTAAAACAGCTTCAAGTTGCTTCAACCTTTCACTGCGGTCGCGCCCTGTTAGCTTGTAGCATGTGCTATGTCTTGACTAGTAGTGTCCCTGGACATTAAATAAACAGCCACAGTCTCTTGGCATATCAGACAAACACAGTGATTCCGTATTTCAGTGAAAAAATATTCCTCTTTCCACCTGTCCTGGAAGCGGCGTCCCTCACTGCCAACTTTTTGTTTCTTATTTGTAGTTGCCATTATAAAAATTGGCCAGAAGGGGAGAAGTTATGTAGAGAGTACTAGGAGCACAATCAGATAATCAAATTATAGCACAGTTTGCTACCACAGATTCCTAATATGCTCCCTTGTCTGCTTTATTAGGCCTCTTTCACACGGGCGAGTATTCCACGCGGGTGCAATGCGTGAGGTGAACGCATTGCACCCGCACTGAATCCGGACCCATTCATTTCTATGGGGCTGTGCACATGAGCGGTGATTTTCATGCATCACTTGTGCGTTGCGTGAAAATCGCAGCGTGCTCTATTTTGTGCGTTTTTCACGCAACGCAGGCCCCATAGAAGTGAATGGGGCTGCGTGAAAATCGCAAGCATCCGCAAGCAAGTGCGGATGCGGTGTGATTTTCCCGCATGGTTGCTAGGAGACGATCATTATTATTTTCCCTTATAACATGGTTATAAGTGAAAATAATAGCATTCTAAATACAGAATGCTTAGTAAAATAGTGACGGAGGGGTTAAAAAAAATAAAAAAATAATTTAACTCACCTTAATCCAATGATGCAATGGTGATGGACCATGTGATGAGCGCAGTGACGTCACCACAGGTCCTTTTCCTCCTGCACAGCAGAGAAGAAGAAAGAAGAGAAGCTGGGCTGCGCGAACAAGTGGATTAATGCGAGTTAAAAATAAAATAAATTAACCCCTCCAGCCCTATTTTACTAAGCATTCTATATTAAGAATGCTATCATTTTCCCTTATAACCATGGTATAAGGGGAAATAATACAATCTACACAACACCTAACCCAAACCCGAACTTCTATGAAGAAGTTCGGGTTTGGGTACCAAACATGCCGATTTATCTCACGCGCGTGCAAAACGCATTAAAATGTTTTACACTCGCGCGGAAAAATCACGCATTTTCCCGCGACGCACCCGCATCTTATCCGGCCCAAATCCATGTTGCCCGTGTGAAAGAGGCCTTATACAATTATCCTGAGTTCACAGCCCTGCCTGCCTGTCAGTATGTTTTTTCTTCTTCAATAGGCTCAATAGCCCTTATGGTCGCCCTTGTGGCTGTGTGTTGAGGCACAGGGAGAAGGAAAGGCCAAATATAAATCTTATGGGCCTTATCAGTCCCGGAATTGGCCAGCGGGCCGGACTTTGGACATGCCTGATATAGCCCCTCCACTATCTTAGCTTATCAGGGCATTACCTCTTTTACTACCATAAATCATCTGGGAAGAAAGTCATATTTTTCCTTATTTTCTGTTGTCTAAGGCTACATCCACACGTCAGTGAAAAAAAATGCTGTTAAAAATGGTTAAACTGTCCGTTTTTTTATGGATCCCCTTCAATCGTATGGGGGTTGTTGGGCTGTGCAAACAGGCAAAATAGGACATTCCAGTATTGACAGACATAAACGGGACATGTGAACACACCCATACACTGTCATTATTCTGAAAATGGCCATGTGACATTTTTCATTATCATGTGAATGTAAAATAATGGCAATATGGCATGTGCAAGTAAAATAATTGCAACGCTTTCTATACGGTTTCTAATTCGCCAAGGCCAATTTCTTAGTATTATGTGGCTTGAATAACGATAGAATAGTCCTGTGAAGTAGGTGACACCAACCTATTTCCACTGTTTCAGTCTCTACCTCCTGTTCTTCTGCCACATCTTGCATCATGAAGGTCTCATCATCGTACACCAAAACCTGAGCAGCGTACCCTTCTTCCAGTATGGCACAGGGAACTGGCTCCACAATGACAGCAGGGTATTCAGTTTCCTGAACCTCTCCCTGCAGGACGAAAACAGATTGACAGAAGAGAATGAATAAGAGAAAATAATGAATGAGGTGATAAGTGGTGAAGAGCTTAGGGTAAGGGCAGATTAACACACGCAGATGTCAGGCTAATCATCCAGGACCAGCGTTACTACTGCTCCTTCCAGATAATCCACCACTCATCGGGTGAAACGATCTCAATCATCGTTTCTGGGCAGCAGATCATGGCGTGTGAGGACAAGCAATGACAGTAACCATTGCTCATCCCTACACTGTGGAAGTGACAGCTCTTTCCCCCACTGATGGAAGGAAGGAATGGCACCTTCCCCATAACTGCCAGCTCTATTGGCACATGTAAATACGCCTTAGGGCCCATTCAGACGGCCGTATGAACAGGTCCACACCCGTTCCTCAAATTGCGGACCGCACATAGCCAGCATCTGTGTTTGCGGATCCGCAAAATGCTACGGCCGTCTGAATGAGCCCTTAAAGGGGTTTTCTCACTTCAGCAAATAGCATTTATCATGTCTTCTTTGCTGGCTGGATTCATTTTTCCATCACATTATACTCTGCTCATTTCCATGGTTATGACCAGCCTGCAGTCCAGCAGAGGAGGTCATGCGTGCACACTATACGAAAAAGCACCAGCCTATGTGCGCTTCCATGGTCCCAGCCAGTGCTTTTTCCTATAGTGTGCAAGCTTGACCACCACTGATGGATTTCAGGGTGGTCATAACCATGGAAACTAGCGGTGTATAACGTGATGGGAAAATGAAATGAAGCCAGCAAAGGAAACAATATGGAGAATCACAATACATTAGTAAGTGCCTTGTATTAATTTTCTCTACATGATAAATGTCACTTGCTGAAGTGAGACAACCCCTTTAAGGCTGCATGAGGTGTCACTGATGCAATGCGAGGTGGCCAAAAACATGCGGGCATGTTGTGTGTATATTGATTTGCCAGGAAATAACTGTTTCACAAGCAAAACTACGCGGCCATTACAATCGGCTACACAGTTTTGCAGGTGAAACATGTCCAAGTTTCAATTTCTCTACTTCTATAATACATAGTAATACCTACAAAAATAGTTATTACTTTACATTCCCCATATGTCTAATTCATGTTTGGATCATTTTGGGAATGACATTTTATTTTTTGGGGACGTTACAAAAAAAGTGGCTCAAAAACCCACTTTTTAAGGACCAGTTCAAGTCTGAAGTCACTTTATGAGGCTTACATAATAGAAACTACACCCCTCAAGGTATTCAAAACTGATTTTACAATCGTCGTTAACCCTTTAGGTGTTCCACAAGAGTTAATGGCAAATGGAAATAAAATTTCAGAATTTAGATATTTTGGCAAATTTTCCATTTTAATCCATTTTTTCCAGTAACAAAGCAAGGGTTAAAAGCCAAACAAAACTCAATATTTATTGCCCTGATTCTGTAGTTTACAGAAACACCCCATATGTGGTCGTAAACTGCTGTACGGGCTCACGGCAGGGCACAGAAGGAAAGGAACGCCGTATGGTTTCTGGAAGGCAGATTTTGATGGCCTTTTTTTTTTTACACCATGTCCCATTTGAAGAACCCCTGATGCACCCCTAGAGTAGAAATTTCATAAAAGTGACCACATCTAAGAAACTACACCCCTCAAGGTATTCAAAACTGATTTTACAAGCTTTATTAACCCTTTAGGCGTTCTATAAGATTTCATGGAAAATGGAGATAAAATTTCAGAATTTCACTTTTTTGGAAGATTTT
Organism: Bufo bufo; assembly: GCF_905171765.1. Taxonomy (NCBI): domain Eukaryota; kingdom Metazoa; phylum Chordata; class Amphibia; order Anura; family Bufonidae; genus Bufo; species Bufo bufo. The sequence goes on from NC_053390.1 coordinate 633,913,077, forward strand.
CCATTTTAATAATTTTTTCCAGTAACAAAGCAAGGGTTAACAGCCAAACAAAACTCAACATTTATTACTCTGATTCTGCAGTTTACAGAAACTCCCCATATTTGGTCGTAAACTGCTGTACGGGCACATGGCAGGGCGCAGAAGGAAAGAAACGCCATTTGGTTTTTGGAAGGCAGATTTAGCTGGATCGGTTTTTAGACACCATGTCCCATTTGATGCACCCCTAGAGTAGAAACTCCCAAAAAAGTTACCCCATTGTGGAATCTACGGGAAAAGGTGGCAGTTTTGTTGGTACTATTTTAGGGTACATATGATTTTGGGTTGCTCTATATTACACTTTTTGTGAGGCAAAGTAACAAAAAATTGAAATTCTGAAATTTCATCTACATTTGCCATTAACTCTTGTGGAACACTTAAAGGGTTAACAAAGTTTGTAAAATCAGTTTTGAATACCTTGAGGGGTGTAGTTTCTTAAATGGGGTCACTTTTTGGAGTTTCTACTCTAGGGGTGCATCAGGGGGCTTCAAATGGGAAATGGTGTAAAAAAAACAGTCCAGCAAAAACTGCCTTCCAAAAACCATATGGCGTTCCATTCCTTCTGCGCCCTGCCGTGTGGCCATACAGCAGTTTACGACCACATATGGGGCATTTCTGTAAACTACAGAATCAGGGCAATAAATATTGAGTTTTGTTTGGCTGTTAACCCTTGCTTTATTACTGAAAAAAAATGATTAAAATTGAAAATTTGCCAAAAAATAGCTGTTTTGGCACCATTTTTATTTTTTATTATTTACAACGTTCATCTGACAGGTTAGATCATGTGCTATTTTTATAGAGCAGGTTCTTACGGACGTGGTGATATCTAATATGTATACAATTTTTTTAAATTTAGGTTTTACACAATATTATCATTTTTGAACCAAAAAATAAAATCATGTTTTAGTGTCTCCATAGTCTGAGAGCCATAATTTTTTCAGTTATTAGTTGATTGTCTCAGGTTGGGTATCATTTTTGCGGGATGAGATGACGGTTAGATTGGCACTATTTTGGGGTGCATATGACTTTTTGATCGCTTGCTATTACACTTTTTGTGATGTAAGATAACAAAAAAATAGCTTTTTTGACACTTGTCATGTGGTATTTTTATAGAGCAGGTTCTTACGGACGTGGCAATACCTAAGGCCTTATTCACACTACCGTTTTTTTTTTCCATTTTGCGGGCCGTTTTTTGCGTTCCGCAAAAAAACTGAATGTACTCCGTATGCATTCCGTTTCCGTATTTCTGTTTTTCCGTTCCGTTGAAAGATACATGTCCTATTATTGCCCGCAAATCACGTTCCATGGCTCCATTCAAGTCAATGGCTCCAAAAAAAAAAAAAGGAACACATACGGAAATGCATCCGTATGTCTTCCGTATCCGTTCTGTTTTTGCGGAACCATCTATTGAAAATGTTATGCACAGCCCAACTTTTTCTATGTAATTACTGTATACTGTATATGCCATATGGAAAAATGGAACGGAAGCGGAAACACAACGGAAACAAAAAAACCGAACAACGGATCCGTAAAAAACGGACCGCAAAACACTGAAATAGCCATACGGTAGTGTGAAAGAGGCCTAATATGTATACCTTTTTTTATTTATTTAACCCCTTAAGGACCGGGCTCATTTTCACCTTAAGGACCAGGCCATTTTTTGCAAATCTGACCAGTGTCACTTTAAGTGCTCATAACTTTAAAACGCTTTGACTTATCCAGGCCGTTCTGAGATTGTTTTTTCGTCACATATTGTACTTCATGACACTGGTAAAATGAAGTCAAAAAAATTATTTTTTTTGCACAAAAAAAATACCTAATTTACCAAAAATTTGGAAAAATTTGCAAATTTCAAAGTTTCAGTTTCTCTACTTCTGTAATACATAGTAATACCCCAAAAAATTGTGATGACTTTACATTCCCCATATGTCTACTTCATGTTTGAATTGTTTTGGGAATGATATTTTATTTTTTGGGGATGTTACAAGGCTTAGAAGTTTAGAAGCAAATCTTGAAATTTTTCAGAAATTTACAAAAACTCAATTTTTAGGGACCACTACAGCTCTGAAGTCACTTTGCGAGGCTTACATAATAGAAACCACCCAAAAATGACCCCATCTAAGAAACTACACCCCTCAAGGTATTCAAAACTGATTTTGCATACATTGTTAACCCTTTAGGTGTTGCGCAGAGTTATTGGCAAATGGGGAGGAAATTTGAGAATTTCATTTTTTTGTCTAATTTTTCATTTTAACCCATTTTTTCCACTAACAAAGCAAGGGTTAACAGCCAATCAAGACTGTATCTTTATTGCCCTGACTCTGCCGTTTACAGAAACACCCAATATGTGGCCGTAAACTACTGTACGGCCACACAGCGGGGCGTAGAGTGAAAGGTGCGCCGTATGGTTTTTGGAAGGCTGATTTTTATGGACTGGTTTTTTGACACCATGTTCCATTTGAAGCCCCCTGATGCACCCCTAGAGGAGAAACTCCCTAAAAGTGACCCCATCTAAGAAACTACACCCCTCAAGGTATTCAAAACTGATTTTACATACGTCGTTAACCCTTTAGGTGTTGCACAAGAGTTATTGGCAAATGGGGATGAAATTTGAGAATTTCATTTTTTTGTCTAATTTTTCATTTTAACCCATTTTTTCCACTAACAAAGCAAGGGTTAACAGCCAAACAAGACTGTATCTTTATTGCCCTGACTCTGCTGTTTACAGAAACACCCCATATGTGGCCGTAAACTACTGTACGGCCACACAGTAGGGCGTAGAGTGAAAGGTGCGCGGTTTGGTTTTTGGAAGGCAGGTTTTGCTGGACTGGTTTTTTGACACCATGTCCCATTTGAAGCCCCCTGATGCACCCCTAGAGTAGAAATTCCATAAAAGTGACCCCATCTAAGAAACTACACCCCTTAAGCTATTCAAAACTGATTTTACAAACGTTGTTAACCCTTTAGGTATTGCACAAGATTTAATGGAAAATAGAGACACAATTTCAAAATTTCACATTTTTGGCAGATTTTCCATTTTAATATTTTTTTTCCAGTTACAAAGCAAGGGTTAACAGCCAAACAAAACTCATTATTTATGGCCCTTATTCTGTAGTTTACAGAAACACCCCATATGTGGTCGTAAACCGCTGTACGGGCACACAGCAGGGCGCAGAAGGAAAGGAATGCCATACGGTTTTTGGAAGGCAGATTTTGCTGGACTGGTTTTTTGACACCATGTCCCATTTGAAGCCCCCTGATGCACCCCTAGAGTAGAAACTCCAAAAAAGTGACTCCATTTTAGAAACTACGGGATAGGGTGGCAGTTTTGCTGGTACTAGTTTAGGGTACATATGATTTTTGGTTGCTCTATATTACACTTTTTGTGCAGCAAGGTAACAAGAAATAGCTTTTTTGGCACTTTTTTTTTTTTGTTATTTACAACATTCATCTGACAGGTTTTATCATGTGGTAATTTTATAGAGCAGGTTGTCACGGACGCGGCGATACCTAATATGTATACTATTTTTTTTATTTATGTAAGTTTTATACAATAACTTCATTTTTAAAACCAAAAAAATGTTTTAGTGTCTCCATAGTCTAAGAGCCATAGTTTTTTCAGTTTTTGGGCGATTATCTTGAGTAGGGTCTCATTTTTTGCGGGATGAGATGACGGTTTGATTGGCACTATTTTGGGGTGCATATGACTTTTTGACATAAGATGGCAAAAAATGGCTTTTTTTACACCGTTTTTGTTTTTATTTTTTTACGGTGGTCACCTGAGGGGTTAGGTCATGTGATATTTTTATAGAGCCGGTCGATATGGACGCGGCGATACCTAATATGTATACTATTTTTTTTATTTATGTAAGTTTTACACAATGATTTCATTTTTGAAACAAAAAAAATCATGTTTTAGTGTTTCCATAGTCTAAGAGCCATAGTTTTTTCAGTTTTTGGGCGATTATCTTGAGTAGGGTCTCATTTTTTGCGGGATGAGATGACGGTTTGATTGGTACTATTTTAGCGTACATGCAACTTTTTTGATCACTTTTATTACCTTTTTTGGGAAGTAAGGTGGGCAAAATTTCAATTTTCTCATAGTTTTTATTTTTTTATTTTTATGGCGTTCACCGTGCGGGGAAAGTAACATGACCGTTTTATAGATCAGGTCGTTACGGACGCGGCGATACCTAATATGTGTAGTGTATTTTATTTTTTTAATTTTTATTCAGTGATAAATGTGTTTTTTTTTATCTTAACTTTTTTCACTTTTTTTTACATTTTTGTGACCCAGACCCACTTGGTTCTTGAAGATCCAGTGGGTCTGATGTCTGTATAATACAGTACAGTACAATATATATTGTTCTGTACTGTATTTTACTTACACTGAACAGATCTATGCTTTTAGCACAGATCTGTTCAGCACCATGGACAGCAGGACGCCTGAGCAGGCGTCCTGTTGCCATGGGAACCTTCCCCGTCTGCTCAGAACTTCGCAGACGGGGAAGGGTGAGCACAGGGCTGAGGGGGGCTCTCTGGGGGCTCTCTCCCTCTCCATCGGGGGGCTGCAAAGGCACAGCAGCCCCCCGATGGAGAGGGAGCTCCCTGACCGATGACAGTTAACTTTTTCCATACAGCGGTCCGTACGGACCGCGGTATGGAAAGGGTTAAACGGCTGACATCTACACAGATGTCAGCCGTTTATACCAGGGTGCCAGCAATGTGCTGGCACCCTGGTATAACCACTAGAAGCCAACGATCATTCATGGGGAGGCAAGCGGGGGATCGCGATCCCGCCTGCCGCACCGCCCGCCTCCCGCAACGCCCCCACCACATGCGACACCCCCTCCCGCACCACCCACCGGCATAAAATCGTGCAGGGGTGCAGGGGGGGGTGAAAAATAATGATTTTAGGCACTCAAAAGTTTCTGATCCCCGCGGCCAGGGCCCGCGGGGATCAGAAACTGCAAAAAGCGCAGCAAACCACAGGTCTGAATTGACCTGCGGTTTGCTGCGATCGCCGATACGGGGGGGTCAAATGACCCCCCCCTGCATTGTTACGGGATGCCGGCTGAATGATTTCAGCCGAAATCCCGTTCCGATTAACCCCTGGGGCGCCGGAATACAGATTTTAAGTCAGGACGTACCGGTACGTCCTGGGTCCTTAAGGACTCGGGAAATAGGGCGTACCGGTACGTCCTGGGTCCTTAAGGGGTTAAAAAATATCATTTTTGAAACAAAAAAATGTGTCTCCATAGTCTGAGAGCCAAAGTTTTTTTTAATTTTTGGGCGATTGTCTTATGTAGGGTATCATTTTTTTGTGGGATGAGGTGACGGTTAGATTGTGGGGGGAATACGCCTTTTTGATCACTTGGTGTTGCACTTTTAGTGATGTAAGGTGACAAAAACGAGATTTTTGTATAACTTACCAGTAAAATCTCTTTCTCGCTCTTTCCTTGGGGGACACAGAAGACCTTGGGTATAGCTCATCTCCCTAGGAGGCGTGACACTAAGTGAAGACTGTTAAGCCCCTCCTCCACAGCTATACCCTCAGCCTGGAGAGAGAGACTGCCAGTTGCGTGTCCAAGTAGTGAGAAAAGGCAAAGTCCAAAAAGTGGAACCAACAAGCCAACTACCCAAAGGGTAAAACAAACTCGGAAACAGTCAGAGAAGAACAAAGAATGGGTGGGTGCTGTGTCCCCCAAGGAAAGAGCGAGAAAGAGATTTTACTGGTAAGTTATACAAAAATCTCGTTTTCTCGCCCAGTTTCCTTGGGGGACACAGAAGACCTTGGGACGTTCAAAAGCAGTCCAAAGGGGGAGGGACCACAGCACCAAGGCGAAGCACCCGAAGGCAACAAAAAACCGCCGCCTGCAGACCAGGCGGCCCAAGGCAGCATACGCCGAAGGCCGAGTATGCACCCTGTAGAACTCGGTAAGGTGTGCAAGGAAGACCAGTGACCACCTTACAAATGCATGGCCGAAGCCTAATGCCTCCGGCCCAGGAAAAACCGACAGCTCTGGCAAAATGAATGGTGACACCAAAAGCAGAACCCTGCCCTTGGTGCGACAACCACAGCAAGAGCCACACTGAGAAAGCGGAGGAAAGCCACCCTGGAGGCCCTCAACCCCTGCGCGGACCTCCTGGGAACACAAGAGACCGAACGTCGACAAGAGTCGGAGATCTCCAAGTAAAAAACTGCAAGGCCCAAACAACGTCCAAATCGGTGAAGTGTCCGTTCCCGGGGGTGGGAAGGGGAGGACAACTGCCTCAATGAAATGAAGGACAAACACCACCTTCAGAAGGAAGGAAGAGACGGAATGGAGAACAGCCCTGTCCTGGGGGAAGACAGAAGGCTCGGAACAAGAAGGGCCGCCACTCAGGCACCAGTCAGAGACACGATGGCTACAGAAACCCAACCGTACAGGACAGAAGGAGTAGAGAGGACTTCTGTAACGGCTCCAAGGAAAAATTGGAGCGCCAAGAGCCCAGTATGTGGTTCCCAGGACGGTAACGGAGGGCAGTACAAAGGAACCCAAGAGCCGCTCCATGGAAGAAGTTCCTGACAGGCCCAGAGGGTCGGGGAACGCTGAAAGAGGAAGGACAGGAACGACACTTGATACCTCAAGCAACGGAGTCCCAGCCCCAGGTCCAGGCCGGGCTGGAGAAAGACAGAACCATGGAGAGAGAAAGGCAGAGTGGGGGAACGCCCAGCTTCCCACAGAACCCCAGGTAAAGTCCTAAGTCCTACCACAGATCCTGGACGAAAACTCGGCTAGAAGCGAACACTAGCGAGCTCACTAGAGTCGCCTGGGCAAGCGGGCGAAAACCCAATGATCAGTAACACGGGCAGAACGGTCGGTAGAACGGGTCCCGTCGGCCCCGAACAATGTTGTCCCGTATCCACCCGGAGTGGGGGAGCAGACGGACAGGAACCGAAGGGTCCGCCCAGCAACCGCCCGATGCCAGGACAAGACAGGCTAAAGCCCAAGCCGATGTAGCCACCACAGGAAGACGGACTAAATGGTAGTCCTCCCAAGTTACCGAGAAGGTAAATCCATAGCAGAAACATTGCCTAGAATGGAAAAAATCTGCACCCAGCGGGAGGACAGAACGCGGTAGACCCGTTAGATAGGTACACAGCTAGTACAGTCAGTGTGGACAAGACACCAGAACCATCCACCTGAACAACCATGCTCTTCCCAGAGGGGAGGGCAGAGAAGGAACATCCTCTGAAGCGTGGCCGGAACAGAAGCCACATCGGAGAGATCCGTACCGAGTGGGAGCCAAACAGAACCGGCGAGAAAAGGCAGTCGAGACAGAGGCCGGGATAACACCCTCCAAAAGAAAGGAGGAGTGGGCATAGAGAAGCCATAGGACAGCTCAAAAGCAGAACCCCGCTACACTGAGACGCCCGGTTCACCGCTTCGCAGAAGGCGAATATCCTGAAGAACTCAAGGTGGAGGTCCTCCGGACCTGGGTAAGCGAGCACCCAAGAGAAGTTGGGTGACCTTCCCAAGAAGAGCGGCCCGAACCTGGTAGGAGGAAATAGTAGCAGGCGAGGGGACCGTAGTCCCGCCAGAGCCAACATAGAATGCGAAAGGCGCTGCAGACAGCACTCTCGACCATGTGACCACTAGCGCAGGGAAACAATGCTGCGGGAAGACGAATGGGTACGTGTCTAGGAACCACGAACACTCCCCGGCGGAAGGGCCAACGAAATGAATGAGCACCGCCCAGCTCTGAGCAGTAGCGAGCAGGTAGAGGCCGTCTACTTATATATAAGGCATTCATTTATTGTTTGTTGGACAACACCTTAGGCTTACACAGGTGGACAGAATGATCTCTTTAGAGAATAGTGCAAGGCTTGCTGCAAACACCGCCTCCCAAGAGAAAAAAATATGTCGCAGGAGGAAAGGAGGGATACGTACGAGTAGCCCCGTAAGCAGTGAGAAGGCCAACCCATCTACGGGACGAGAAGGTATACACGGCCCAAACAACGCACAAAAACGTCCACTCACTGCCAAAATATCACTCAGTGAAGGCCAGCCAGAGTGCCACAGTATCTACGGAAGTGCAAAGTGCAAACTGAAAAGGAGTTATGCACAAGACTAGTATGGTATGCGATGGAACGCAAAACTGACCGCCCCGAAAGGGGGGAAATGTACCTGGCAAATTGCAGTCGGCAAGGGTGCAAAAGCCCGCCCCAAAAAAAGGGGGGAATGCCCAAGGCCGTACCTACGTCAGAGAAGTAGGGCATACCATACTTCGCCCCGAAGGGCGCCATGCACATAGCCACACAGTATCCAGCAGGAATGCAGGAGGTCCACCTAGTGAAAGGGGGACATGCACAGGGCTATCCTAGCATTAAGTGAGTGTGCAACAACTCACCCAACACCGAAACTTCGTGAGAGTGTAACTACTCCCAATGAAGGGGAACATGTGCAAGTCCAATACGGCACATACAAGGACAGCCTTGGATCTCGTGAGCGTGCAAAATTCCGCCCATGGAATGAGGGGTGGTCACGCACAAGGCCAGCACGGTATCCAATGGGAGCGCAAGCGTTCCACCCATGTTAGAGGGCCATGCTCAAGGCCAGCAACGTATCCGGTGAGAGTGTAGTATGCCGCCCAGAAAAGAGGGGGGGGGGGTCATGCACACGGTCAGCATCGCATCCAGGGAGAGTGCGATCAGTCGGTGAGAATGTGTGCATGTCACCTGAAGGAGGCGTGCCCATGGCCGGCAGCGAATCCAGTGAGAGTGCGTACACCGCCCACGGAAGAGGGGTCATGCATATGGCCGGCAGCGGATCCAGTGAGAGTGCAAGCACCCCGCCATGTATGGGGTTCATGCACATGGCCAACAACGTACCGGCGAGAGAACATCACCGACCGAGGGAGTGTATGTATGCCGCCACAGGGAAAATCCAATGAGAGTGCATCATACCACCTATGGAAAGTGGTCATGCACATGGCTGGCAGTGAATCCAGTGAGAGTGACAAATGCCGTCCACGGAAGGGAGTCATGCCTATGGGCGTCAGCGAAATCAGAGAGTGCAGCATTCCGCCTATGGAAGGGGGTCACGCACATGATCGGCAACGAATCCAGTGAGAGTGCAGCGTTCCACCAATGGAAAGGGATCGTGCACATGGCCAGCACCGTATCTGGTGAGAGTGCAGTATTCCGCCTAAGAAAAAAAAGGGGTCATGCACAGATCGCAACGAATCTAGTGAGAGTGTAGCGTTCCGCCTATGGAAGGAGGTCGTGCACATGGCCAGCACCGTATCCGGTGAAACTGCAGTAGTCCGCCAATGAAAGGGGGATCATGCACAAGGCCAAACCGTAGCCAGGGAGAGTACAGTATCCCGCCCAGAAGGGGGGTCCCGCACATGGCAGTACCATAACTGAAGAGGGTGACGAATGCTGCCTACAGAAAGGGCCGCATGCACTTGACCAGCGCCGTATCGTGAGAGAGGGCTAGGAGGGTAAAATGACCCTGGCAGCGCCGCAGCCGGGGAGTGCGACATGCCGCCTAGGGAAGGGGGGCATGTACTGACATGAGGCTGCAGCGTCCTGCGCAGCCCACAAGTTATATATATAAAAAAAAAATATTTTATTTTTTTCTATATATATATATATATATATATATATATATATATATATATAACAGAAAGGGGAGCCACCTACAGGAGCACTGGGGGGTTCCATACAGGCCCATCTGAAGCCGGCCTGTACCCAAAGGGTTAAACAGGGATCCGGCCAGGAGGGCGGCGCTGCGATCTCCTGGGGGCAGTCATACAGGCCCATCTGAAGCCGGCCTGTACCGCGGCGCTGCGATCCCCTGGGGGCACCCATACAGGCCATCTGAAGCCGGCCTGTACCCAAAGGGTTAACAGGGATCCGGCCTGGAGGGCGGCGCTGCGATCCCCTGGGGGCGGGGGAACCTCCCGGCGGGAAGAATTCCCGCCTGGAGAAGTTCCAGCCCCCTCCAACAGAGGCCGGAATTGTGCGGCCTAGTAATTGTAGGCCGTGAAGCCGGGGCCTAAATTATTAGCGGCGCCCGGCTGACCGGGGCCGCACAGTATTCAAGTACCGGCCGGGGAACGAAGCGGCGCATCCACATGCCGGCCGCGGGTGCCCACCCCGCGGGCCGGAAGAGCCGGGGACCCGGATAGAGCGCCGGGATCGCGGCCGTAAAGCCTGCGGTGCCCGGCCGACCGGAATGTTCCGACGGTCGGCCTGGGGCTGTTGAAGCATAGCGCTCATATTGCAGGCCGCGGGTGCCCACCCCGCTGCCCAGAAGCGAGGACCCTGCGCTCGGCAGCCATTTTACCCATGGAGCGGGCCCTGGCTTATAACAGCGCACCATGTGGCCAACAGCCACAACCACCTTGCCCTTGGGCCGGTGCCCGTGAGGGCAGAGGAGGGTCAGGAGCAGCAAGGCTCTGGCCCTGAAGCAGTAGCCGGTAAGAGGGAGGGGGACCCTGAGACCGGGTGCCTGTGAGGGTGGGACGCCTGCATAACCCCTCCGTCAGGGGCAGCTAGTTGCGGACCACTGCAGCTCCCCAGGCATTCTTCTTGTAGGGAGAAGGGTGCCAATGACCTATGGAGGCCAGGAGAGAGGGAGCAGAATGTCGCCCTGCGGCAGCCCAGGGGCCAGCCTAGGTCTAGCAGGGACAGAAGGGTCCATAGGCCCAGTATAGGGTCAGGCACGCAGGAGACCGGGGGGGACGGGGACGTTGGGCTGGAGCAGCCAATCTCTCACCATAGACGTCTTCACCCTCGGTCCGTTCCAGCAGGGTCGCCCCTTCAGCTACTGGCACCGTAGTGGCAGGACGCTGGAAGAGGGACTTGGCGTGCGGGCGACCCTTGCGCTGGCGGGATGTAGGGGAGCTGGGCTGCCCTGATCCACCTTGCCTTCTGTGGGGGAGGCAGCCGTGCGGGTGACCGGCACTGGCGCAGCTCAACCCCGGGAGAAACAGAGAGGTCTAGTGCGTCTCTGTTGTCCCTGATGATCTGGAACAAAAAGAAAAGAAAAAAGTAAAAATCTAAAATTTAAACAAGGAGAAACCAGCCCTGCAGAGCAGGGAGTGTCTTGCCTCCTTGGACACTAAGCAAAAAACTGGCAGTCTCTCTCTCCAGGCTGAGGGTATAGCTGTGGAGGAGGGGCTTAACAGTCTTCACTTAGTGTCACGCCTCCTAGGGAGATGAGCTATACCCAAGGTCTTCTGTGTCCCCCAAGGAAACTGGGCGAGAAACAAATGTTTTTTTAGCACAGTTTTTATTTAATTTTTTTGACAGTGTTCATTTGAGGGGTTATGTCATATATTTTTATAGAGCCGGTCGTTACAGATGTGGCGATACCTAATATGTATACTTTCTTTTATTTTTTTACGTTTAACACCGTTTTAATTTTTTTTACGGTGTTCACCTCAGGGTTTAGGTCATGTGGTATTTTTATAGAGCAGGTGCTTACGGACGCGGCGATACCTAATATGTCTACTTTTTATTTATTTTTTACGTTTAACATAAAAAAAGAATTTTTGAAACAAAAAAAAAAACAACATGTTTTAGGCCTCTTTCACACTACCGTATGGCTATTTCAGTGTTTTGCGGACCGTTTTTCACGGATTCATTGTTCCGTTTTTTGTTTCCGTTTCGGTTCCGTTTTTCCGTATGGCATATACAGTAATTAAGTATGCATTCTGTTTTTTTTGCGGACCCATTGACTTTAATGGAGCCACGGAACGTGATTTGCAGCCAAATATAGGACATGTTCTATTTTTGCACGGAACAGAGATACGGAAACACAGAAACGGAATGCATACGGAGTACATTCAGTTTTTTTTGTGGACCCATTAAAATGAATGGTTCCGTATACGGACCGTATACGGAACGCAAAAGACGGCCCGCAAAACAGAAAAAAAACGGTAGTGTTAAAGAGGCCTTAGTCAGAGCCATAGTTTTTACATTTTTTGGGCCATTGTCTCATGTAGGGGCTCATTTTTTGCGGGATGAGGTGATGGTTTGATTTGTACTATTTTGGCGTACATACGACTTTTTTGATCACTTTTATTACCCTTTTTGGGAAGTAAGGTGGGCAAAATTTCAATTTCATCATAGTTTTTTTTTTTTATGGCGTTCAACGTGCGGTGAAAGTAATATATCAAACATGTGTAGGGTATTTTATTTTTTTTAATCAGTGATAAATGTGTTTTTTTCCGCTTTTTTTAAAGATTTTTTTGACCTAGACCCACTTGGTTCTTGAAGATCCAGTGGGTCTGATGTCTGTATAATACAGTACAGTACACTATATAGTGTACTGTATTTTCACTTTACTTAGTCTGATCAGACTTCTGCCTTTAGCAGAAGTCTGATCAGCACCATGGACAGCCGGAAGCCTGTGAAGGCGTCTGGTTGCCATGGTAACCATCACTCGCTGCCACAACAGAGCAGCTGGTGATGGGGAGGGAGGGGGGCTCCCTCACTCTGTGATTCTGTCAAGAATGGGGGGCTGAAAAGGCACAGCAGCCCCCGATGGGAGAGGGAGGGAGCTCCCTGTTAACCTCTTCCATACAGCGGTCCCTACGGACCGCGGCATGGAAGGGGTTAAACGGCTGACATCTGTGTGATGTCACCCGTTTCAAGCAGAGTGTCAGAAATGTGCTGACACTCTGCTTTACAAGCTCGGCCATCCTGAGAGAGGGGGCGGGCAGATGATCGCGCGCCTCTGCTGCACACACTATTATCTATTATTGCCTCCTTTCACTTGGGACAACCTGAAAGGTCCTCAAGCTGCAGTCACAGTGTTCATCATTTTCTCTGCAGCTTGGGGACCTTCAGGATGCAGAGGATTGTTTTTTTCGCTGAGCCTGCCCTCCTGCCTGCACTGTTCACACAGATTGGTGTTGGACATGGAGAGAAGTGTGCAGGCACATAGCTCTATCATTGATCCAGCGAAGCGCTGTATGAGCGCGCTGCTAGATCATTTGCCCCTAATGGAGCACCCCGACTGCAGACTATAAGACACAGGCACTTTTTAGCAAGAATTTTTTTTGCTAAAAAGTGCATCTTATAGTCCAAAAAATACAGTATACACTGCGTGCAGAATTATTAGGCAAATGAGTATTTTGACCACATCATCCTCTTTATGCATGTTGTCTTACTCCAAGCTGTATAGGCTCGAAAGCCTACTACCTATTAAGCATATTAGGTGATGTGCATCTCTGTAATGAGAAGGGGTGTGGTCTAATGACATCAACACCCTATATTAGGTGTGCATAATTATTAGGCAACTTTCTCTCCTTTGGCAAAATGGGTCAAAAGAAGGACTTGACAGGCTCAGAAAAGTCAAAAATAGTGAGATATCTTGCAGAGGGATGCAGCACTCTTAAAATTGCAAAGCTTCTGAAGCGTGATCATCGAACAATCAAGCGTTTCATTCAAAATAGTCAACAGGGTCGCAAGAAGCGTGTGGAAAAACCAAGGCGCAAAATAACTGCCCATGAACTGAGAAACGTCAAGCGTGCAGCTGCCAAGATGCCACTTGCCACCAGTTTGGCCATATTTCAGAGCTGCAACAACACTGGAGTGCCCAAAAGCACAAGGTGTGCAATACTCAGGTGTGCAAGGTAAGAAAGGCTGAAAGACGACCACCACTGAACAAGACACACAAGTTGAAACGTCAAGACTGGGCCAAGAAATATCTCAAGACTGATTTTTCTAAGGTTTTATGGACTGATGAAATGAGAGTGAGTCTTGATGGGCCAGATAGATGGGCCCGTGGCTGGATTGGTAAAGGGCAGAGAGCTCCAGTCCGACTCAGACGCCAGCAAGGTGGAGGTGGAGTACTGGTTTGGGCTGGTATCATCAAAGATGAGCTTGTGGGGCCTTTTCGGGTTGAGGATGGAGTCAAGCTCAACTCCCAGTCCTACTGCCAGTTTCTGAAAGACACCTTCTTCAAGCAGTGGTACAGGAAGAAGTCTGCATCCTTCAAGAAAAACATGATTTTCATGCAGGATAATGCTCCATCACACGCGTTCAAGTACTCCACAGCGTGGCTGGCAAGAAAGGGTATAAAAGAAGAAAATCTAATGAAATGGCCTCCTTGTTCACCTGATCTGAACCCCATTGAGAACCTGTGGTCCATCATCAAATGTGAGATTTACAAGGAGGGAAAACAGTACACCTCTCTGAACAGTGTCTGGGAGGCTGTGGTTGCTGCTGCACGCAATGTTGATGGTGAACAGATCAAAACACTGACAGAATCCATGGATGGCAGGCTTTTGAGTGTCCTTGCAAAGAAAGGTGGCTATATTGGTCACTGATTTGTTTTTGTTTTGTTTTTGAATGTCAGAAATGTATATTTGTGAATGTTGAGATGTTATATTGGTTTCACTGGTAAAAATAAATAATTGAAATGGGTATATATTTGTTTTTTGTTAAGTTGCCTAATAATTACGCACAGTAATAGTCACCTGCACACACAGATATCCCCCTAAAATAGCTAAAACTAAAAAACAAACTAAAAACTACTTCCAAAATATTCAGCTTTGATATTAATGAGTTTTTTGGGTTCATTGAGAACATGGTTGTTGTTCAATAATAAAATTAATCCTCAAAAATACAACTTGCCTAATAATTCTGCACTCCCTGTAGATATATACGGTAAACATAATGGTTATCACTGCGTCCGCAACGACCCGATTTATTATATCATTCCATTATTTAAAGGGATAGTCCGCTTTTGCTATATTGATGACCTAGCCTCAGGATAGGTCAACAATATCAGATCAGTGGGGGCCCGGCTAATGGCACCCCCACCCATTAGCTGTTTGTGGACAGGACAGAGCCACCCCATTGAAGTGAATTGGGCAGAAGAGCTGTAATTACACCTGCTCGCCACTGCAATGTTGACAGGTAAACAGAGAAAACACAGCGCTCGTACCAGTACTGTGGTCTCTTCAAACAGCTGGTCAGCGGGGGTGTTGGCTGTCGGACCCCCGCCGATCTGATGTTGATGACCTATCCTTATAGCATAAGTTGAGAACCCATTTAAAAAAAAAAAAAAAATGCAAGAACTGTCATTTTTGGTCACCTCGCAAAATAGATCCCTCACACAGCTCCGTCGTCTGAAAAATTTATGGGTGTCAGAATGTGGTTTCAAACTAGTAAAATAAATTTGGTATCTTCACAGTTGTACTGATCCATTGAGGTTTTATTTTTTTCAATGCAGTGAACACCCTAAAAACTAAACCCTAAAACAACGGCAAATTTATGTTGATTTTTCACACTGTTGTTCCATAAGATTTTTTATGTACCCCACACTGGTACCACAAAAAAAATACAAAGCAAGCCCTCATACGGTTATGTCGACGAAAAAATAAAATTTTTCAATCAAGGGTTAAAAACGGAAAATTGGAGAATTTTACATCATCTGCAGATCCAGGTCATTACAGACCCCTCCGTTTTTGAAAAGGCAGTGTGATCCTAGGATGGTAACTGACTGACCAGAACAATGGCATGGGAGGGGGGCCGGGGAATTAGAAATAATGGGGGGCCCATTTTAAGTTGAGGGGATCTAGAATCAGTTACGCAATGGATCCATTGTAACGGTCATAGCTCCATTAGTATTGGAAGACATACCGCTAGTAGGAGCAGCTTGCAAACTCACCAGTTGCTCTCACTTTTTGTTTGGTTGCCAGACATTGTCTTCCGGGATCATCCGTAGTGGACACTGTTCTCTGAATTATCACTTCCATGATTTTTACCTTGCTGTATTTCTAATTCTCTCTCACCTGTTCTGGGTTTTCCACTCCATTGCTGACATAGCTCTCCACCGCTCCGCCACCATCCACCACAGCGGAGGTCATGTTGCATCCCCTGACTGGTTAGCCGGTCGCCCCAAGAACCACTTCACTCAGATCCTGTCAAAAGGAGAAGCAGTTATTAATCTTCCCACAATCGAGTTGTTCCCTGAAAAAATAGGGGGAGCTTAAAAAAATGAAGGATGAGTAAAGGACGACAGCGGATGTAAATCTGACAATATCACTTACCTTTAGGCAGCAGTAGTCTAAGAATTTACAAGAGTATACAAGAGAAGTACCAGCACGGATCACGAAATAATCTACGTACGGGCTACAACTAGTATCTAGTATTAGGGCAATGCTTTCTAGGATTTTGTCTCTGCAGCTCTGATAATGTGGCTTATTTGTTAACCATCTAAGTAAATACGAGCAAAGTGCAGAACTCTGTTCACCATTAACAAATACAAAAACTGTTTACCTGATAAGCAGAAATATCAGGAAAGAGATCGAATCCATAATGAAAGGGTTTTTCCCACCTTACAATGTAAAAGGCAAGTACAATTCTGATATACTATAGGCTAGTATGTATTGTTTTGGTCCGACACGCCCGCCAATCAGCTGCAACGACACAGCCCCGTCCACTGAAGGGCTGATCAGTGGGGATGCAGGGTAGAGGACCACTGACAATCCGTGGTCTGGAAGCTTAAAGTGGCCCTGGGGAAAAAGCTAGAAAGGGCCCCTTGTTGTAGGCGGGCCCAAGTTAACAGAAGGCGGGGCAACACAAGTAGGCAGGGACCACAAAAGTAGGCGGGGCCAGCAATACCACAGTGCAGCTGTGGCCACCTATACTTGCCCTCTCTTTATACTCCACTCTTGTCTGGGGCTTTAAAAAAAATTCCTCTAAATGCCAAAAAGTGGACCAAGTAGGAAGAAAATGTCATATGTAACAATTTTTCTCCAGCGTCCCTTTGATCCCAGTTTGGCCTATGTATTCACCAGCTCTACCACTCAACGTGTCACTAAGGACAAAACCTCATTGAGGCCTAGTGAATACCCCCCGAGGGGAGGAGAATTTTACCAGTAGGTATTTTCCACCACTCGTATTCTCATCATTGATAATGGTCCACCATTCAGGCAAGGATTCTTCTCTCTTTGGTGACTTTTGAATCCCTGTGTTATCTACGGCCCCCCTCAGGTTCTGAACTAGAAATAACACAGTGCTGCTCAAAAGTCAAACTTAACCCTTTAAGGACATAACTTTTTTGTTTTCAGACTACACAGTTGTACAAGGGGTTGTATTTTGCAGGTCAAATTAACCTAGAATCCATTGTTTTGAGTTTATGGATATGGATGACCTATCCTCACGATAGGTCATCAACATCAGACCGGGATCCCCACCAATCAGTTGTAGTCAACCGGTTCAGGAAATATCACAAACGGCTCCATCCTCCATGAGGTGAGCTGGGTTACTGCAGATCAGCTTCCACAGCAATATCAGCGATTACATTTCTTTTTACCAGCATTCGCTGTGCATGATAAATAATTTATTCATTATATTGCGCCTGTCAGTGCTAAAGAGGCAGCTAACCTATTTGGCAAGGGGCAATATGGTTCTGTACATGGCCAACCTTGAGGTCATTGTTAAAGGGGTTGTCCCACAGAAAATACTGCACAGTTTTGAAACCAGCACCTGGATCTGAATACTTTTGTCATTGCATGTAATTAAAGATTTAGTATGGCCAGTGATTAGGGTGATTCAATAAAATGTAGCTGTATAGCGCCACCTGCTTTTTTTTTCTTAATTCTTTGGCTCACTAACATGGCCGCACATGCTCTGTTCCATCCTTCAACCGCCTCCTGAGCTGTGATAGGCAGAGCATGGACACGCCCCCTGAGCACCAGCAGAAAAGACACTCCCTTTGAGCTGTGATAGGGAGAGCTGAGACACGCCCCCTGAGCTGTAGCAGAAAAGACACTCCCCTTGAGCTGCCAGCTTGATCTAAATCTAGCAGAGGAATGAATGGGGAGATCTCTGGATCCACGGGAGGTACAGGGCTGGTTCTAACTTTATTAGAAAGAGACTGTCATGTACCATATGATGTCTGATTTACATTAGTCATGGGATAACCCCTTTAAGCCCTGGGCTGCCACATCAACTCAATGAGATCCCAGGGCTCATAGGGTACAACCACTTAGATATAGTAGTTGGCCAATACATTTATTCATTTTTTTATAACAGATACTGAAACATATTTGGTCTTCTAATCTGTTTTTATTCTCAGTGTATATTTTTTATTCTATTTTCTGTACATGATTATAGGAGAAGTCATGTTGCCCGAGTTGCAGCTCAGATTAATGAATGCACTGCAGATTCAATCATATTTGCCAGAAAAAGAAAATGGCAGGTAAAATAAGACGTCATGACAGAACCAAATGGATCACGTAAGGGCTCATGCACACGAATGTGTACAAACTGTGCCCATATTGCGGCCTGCAAACAACGGGTCCGCAGTATCCTGGCACAGGCCGAGTGTGGCCCAATTCACGGATGCGAAACATTTTTTTGTGTCTCCATTTTCTGAACGCCATATTTTTTTTATTTTTCCGCTGGTCATCTTGTGCAGGAGCTTGTTTTTTTGCAGGAAGAGTCGATGTTTTTATTGGTACCATTTTTGGATCATTCATTATTACACTTTATGGGACAAGGTGACCAAAAAATTGGTTGTTTTGGCACAGTGTTTATTTATTTTTACAGCTATCACCTGAGGGGTTAGGTCATGTGACATTTTTATAGAGAAAATCGTTACGGACGCGGCGATACCTAATATGTATACTTTTTCTTATTTATTTAAGTTTTACACAATAATAGCATTTTTTAAACCAAAAAAATGATGTTTTACTGTCTCCACAGTCTGAGTGCCATAGCTTTTTTTTTATTTTTTGACCGACTGTCTTAGGTAGGGGCTCATTTTTTGCAGGATGAGGTGACTGTTTGATTGGTACTATTTTGGTGGGCATACACCTTAGGTCTAGGGTTGTTTCGGGTATCGAAATTTCGATACCCAATCAATACTTTTAGCCGATACTGGGATTTGCCCTCCCCCCCCCCATATTAACAACATTGGTGCCGCAGTGCCCCCTCCCAGTATTAAAATCATTGGTGGCAGTGGCCACAGAGTCCTCTCATTGGTGGCAGTGGCAGCTTCCGATCAGAGCCCCAGCAGAATAAAACCCCTTTCCCAATTTTACATATAAAATATATAAACAATAAATAAATAAAAATATTTCATATCGCCACGTCCGAAAAGTCAAAACTATTAGGCTGGGTTCACACGGGCGTTGCGGGAAAATGTGCGGGTGCGTTGCGGGAACACCCGCGATTTTTCCTCACGAGTGCAAAACATTGTAATGAGTTTTGCACGCGCGTGAGAAAAATCGCGCATGTTTGGTACCCAATCCCGAACTTCTTCACAGAAGTTCGGGCTTGGGTTAGGTGTTCTGTAAAAGATCATGTGACGTACCATGTGATGACCGGAGTGACGTCATCAAAGGTCCTGTAACTGTACTTAATGCTCACCACAGGTCCTATTCAACAAAGGAGACAGAAGGAGATGCCGGCAGCGCGATCAAGTGGACTAAGGTGAGTTAAATTATTTATTTATTTATTTATTTTAACCCCTCCAGCCCTATTTTACTTTGCATTCTGTATTCAGAATGCTATTATTTTCCCTTATAACCATGTTATAAGGGAAAATAATAATGATCGGGTCTCCATCCCGATCGTCTCCTAGCAACCGTGCGTGAAAATTGCACCGCATCCGCACTTGCTTGACTATAGAGCATGCTGCGATTTTCACGCAACGCATAAGGCTACTTTCACACCTGCGTTAGGTGCGGATCCGTCTGGTATCTGCACAGACGGATCCGCACCTATAATGCAAACGCTTAGATCCGTTCAGAACGGATCCGTTTGCATTACAATGAACAAAAAAAAAAAAAAATATTATTTTTTATTTTTTTTTGTTCATGATAATGCAAACGGATCCGTTTTGACTTTACATTGAAAGTCAATGGGGGACGAATCAGTTTGAAAATTGAGCCATATAGTGTCATCTTCAAACGGATCCGTCCCCATTGACTTACATTGTAAGTCTGGACGGATCCGCTCGCCTCCGCACGGCCAGGCGGACACCCGAACGCTGCAAGCAGCGTTCAGGTGTCCGCTCACTGAGCGGAGCGGAGGCTGAACGCTGCCAGACGGATGCATTCTCAGTGGATCCGCCTCCATTGAGAATGCATCAGGGCTGGACGGCTGCGTTCAGGACCGTTCGTGAGCTCCTTCAAACGGAACTCACGATTGGACAGCAGAACGCAGGTGTGAAAGTAGCCTAAGTGATGCGTGAAAATCACCGCTCATCTGAACAGCCCCATAGAAATGAATGGGTCGGGATTGAGTGCGGGTGCAATACGTTCACCTACCACATTGCACCAGCGCGGAAATCTCGCCCGTGTGAGCGCAGCCTTATAATGCGGTGAACACCGTAAAAGAAAAAAAAAGAAAAAAAACTGTGCGATTCGTCACCTTGTACCCCCAAAAAATAGGATAGGACTGTTCGATTATGGGCCGGATGTTCCATAAAATGCAGAATGCACGTGGCTTTTTTTGGCGTTTTATTTTTTTCGCATGGTATCGACTATCGCAATACTTTTTTATGGTATCGAAACCGAATCAAAATTTTGGTATCGAAACAACCCTACTTAGGTCATGTGATATACCTAATATGTATACTTATTTTTATTTATTTCACTTTAACACAATAATAGCATTTCTGAAACAAAAAAAATTATGTTTTAATGTCTCCATGTTCTGAGAGCTATATTTTTTTTATTTTTTGAGCAATTTTCTTATGTAGGGGCTCATTTTTTGTGGGATGAGGTGACAGTTTTATTGGTACCATTTTGTGGGACATACGCCTTTTTGATCACTTGGTGTTGCACTTTTTTTTATGTAAGATGACAAATGGCTTTTTTTTTACACTTAATTTTTATTTTTTTATGGTGTTTATTGGACGGGGTGGATCATGTGATATATTTATAGAGCTGGTCGTTACGGACACAGTGATACCTAATATGTTTGTTTTTTCTTTTTTTTCTATTTTTTATTATAAAATCAAGGGAAAGGGGCATTTTTTCTTTTTTTACTTGAAACTATTTTTTTTATTAAAAACACTTTTTTTTGCTTTTTTTTTAAAACTTTATTTCTGTCCCACTCTGGGACTTCAACTTTTGGGGGTCAGATCCCCTCTACAATGCATTTCAATACATGGATTACCCAGAATAAAGGAAAACTTGCCTTGTTGCCCACAGCAACCAATCAGATTCCATCTTTAAAGGGTTTCTATCACTTCGTTTCACCTATTTAGCTTTCAGACACTAGCGATCCGCTAGTGTCTGCTTTATCTAACCACCCTAATATAAGAGCTTATTGTCCTGCCGTTTAGCTAAAAAAATAACTTATATAGATATGCAAATGAGCCTCTAGGTGCTAATCACGCCCCCATAGCACCTAGAGGCTCATTTGCATATCTATATAAGTTATTTTTTTAGCTAAACGGCAGGACAATAAGCTCTTATATTAGGATGGTTAGATAAAGCAGACACTAGCGGATCGCTAGTGTCTGAAAGCTAAATAGGTGAAACGAAGTGATAGAAACCCTTTAATTTTTCAGAGCTCCTTTGGAAAATTAAAAGTGGAATCTGATTGGTTGCTATGGACAACTAAACCAGTTTCCCTTTAGACCAGTTTTGATAAATCTTCCTGTACACTTTGCTTTTTTCCTTAGGTGCGGAAATTGACCTGTTGTGCGGATTGTAATATATTTATTGCGGTAATGTGTATGGTAAAGTAGTGGAGGGAATGTATATCTCACCCAGGTTCCTTAGCTGAACTCCAGAAAGATGCATTTGCTTCAGCAGGGCATAGTCTGCTGGAGCTCTTTGTTCTAGGGCTCATGCACACAAACATATTTTGTTTCCGTGTCCGTTCCGTTTTTTTGCAGACTGTATGCGGAACTATTCATTTCAATGGGTCCTCAAAAAAAATTTAAGTTATTCCGTTTCCGTATTTCGGTTGTGCAAAAAAATAGAAATGTCCTATTATTGTCCGCATTACGGACAAGGATAGGACTGTTCTATTAGGGGCCAGCTGTTCTGTTCTGCAAAATATGGAATGCATGTGGACGTCATCCGGATTTTTTGCGGACCTCAAAATACATACGTTCGTGTGCATTAGCCCTAAGTTTATATGGGCTGGATTTCTTTGGACTGGGAGACAGTAGAGATGAGCGAATTTCCGCATATGAAATTCGGTCACACTTCATTTGGTGGTAAAATGTGAATTGCGTTATGGATTCCGTTACCACGGACCATAACGCAATTCTATGACCGAATGCATAACGGAATGCCTTTAGAGGCATTCCGTTATTCATTCTGTCATAATAGAAGTGTATGAGCTGCATAACTAATCTGTCCCGTTTCCGTTATGCATGGTAAGCTCCATGCTGCTGTGTGCACAAAGCACAGAGCAGCAGGGACAGTGTGAGATCCTATTCACCCTGATAGAGATCTATCAGGGTGAATAGGACAAGGGTTCTAGTCTCTAAGGGGGCTAAAAGTTAGTAAAAAATAAAAAATATATATTAAGTATAAATGAAAAAGAAAGATTTACAAAAAAATAAAAATACACGTTAACAATAAACATATTAATTGTCAGCAGATTTGTGTAGGAAATTATTATTTTAAAAAAAATGAAAATTCCCAGAATATCGGTATAAATTATCGGCTATCGGCCTGAAAGTTCACAAATTATCGGTATCGGCCCTAAAAAATCAATATCGGTCGATCCCTAATTCTAATCATTTTCCGATGACACATTTCCTTTAAACGGTATCATATCTACAAGACTCTTATTTTGTTTCTCTCAATGACAGCAATAAAGGCTAACACGGTACCAGACTCATTTCTCACAAGGTTGGATTTCACACCATAAGCCAAATAGGCCTAGCAGAATGATAAAGAAGAACTAGAGTCCGCGCTGCCAGCCACAACTACTGCGTGCTAGATAAAGCAAAGGGCATATTGCTGGAACCTGCACAGGAATAATAAAGCACTGCCATCAGAACTCAAGGTTGTGAAAATGACAGCCATTAGAGCACATACTGTTCTTGCTCTGTTGCCTATAGCTATCAAAAAAATATATTACCCGCAGCAGTTTAAACCCAGCTTTGCCTTAGGCCTCATTCACACAACCATAGGTTGTCCGTGCTGCGGATCGTAAAATTGCAGCCCCCAATGCACGGACACTGGCCATGTGAATTCTGTATTGCGGCATGGACCCAATGACTTGAATGGGTCTGTGATCTGCATTATACGGCAAAAGACAGGACATGTCCTATCTTTTGCGGTGCAGAGGGATGGACCCAAAAGCCCACGGAAGCAATTCATAGTGCTTCTGTGGGCTTCCGATCTGTGCCTCCGCTCTGCACCACGCCATATCTTGCAGATTGTGGAACCAGTCAAGTCATCCGTGATTCACGCAGCCGGTGCCCATATGTTACGGACCTGCCGTTTGCGCTCTGCAATACGGGCACGGACTGCCTACCGCCATGTGAATGAGCCCTTAATGTGCTCAGGTCCCTGAGTTATTGGTAAGCACCATTAGGCCAGAGACGGAGCGAAGATGATCAGTGCGCATGCGCCGATGATATCACTGAACCCGGAAGTGGAGAGGACTGTAGATGAGGCCAATGGCATCTCCACGTCCGGGATCAGCGATGTCAATGGCGCATGCGCACTGATCACTACTGCTCTTACTCTGGAAGGCAAAATGGTGGCTTCCTAACAAGACTAACAATGTTTAAAAAGAGAAAAATGAGGTTAATTAAGCAAAATAATTCTACAAATAGAAAATAGAAAATAATAAACCAACACTTTCTCTTTAAATAAACATTATCATAGCTTCACAATAGTCACACAAATAAGAGTTCTGCTTTGACTTAATCATTTAGTTTGTCTAAAAGAGAATTTTTTACCATCCGATCATACATAAAAGCCATAAATAAAGCACGAGTGGCAGTTTGTCTTACCATGTAGTTATTATACTCCGTTCTAACGTAGGCTTAATAGAAAGAATACATCTGCCCTCCTAAACACTGTCGGGATTCTTTGTCGTTACAATACGGGGTATTGTTAGCGGCTGGCCGAGATCCAGCGCTCGGGCAGACAGATGTGCAGAATGAATGTACTAACTAGGGAGTGAGGGATGAGTAATAGAAAGGCTGCATGGAGGGAGCAGGCCGCGCCGATCTTCTACATATCCCTCCACGCCCTACCTCTGCTGTTGCCAGGCAACCTGTAATCTTCCTGTTTGTCTCACCACTTCCTACATTACACTACAAGCAAGTATAAACAGGATAAGATAATCTAATAAACGGGTTTTCAGTGCAGACACACAAGTAAGCGCTGCCTGTGCCACAATGCGGATCCATCATCAACACCGCAGGCGCAAGATCTGATAGTATTCAAAGCGTCGCACAAATCATGATAAATGCCTCTAACATTAGACCTGCTGTACATAGTCTTTATAGGCAGTCATGCAGAACATGGTGTCTGATGGGCAGGTAGCGTGTTACAGAGCAGAAGTAGCAGAGAGGGTGAATGTATAATTTTACGGGAAAAGATTCTGCATAACCTGTAACTTATTGATTGAGCAGACTGATGTACAGTTTTCTGGGACAAGATTCAGCAAAACCTAAACTCTCTGCTCTCTCTATGGATAGGAGTCCAGTGGGCGGTCCTACTCAGTGATTGTCAGCTATCCCTGTATGCACAGTTATACAAGGAAGGCTGTCAATCACTGATAGGACCGCCCACTGGACTCCCAACCAGCAGAGAGTTTAAGTTTTGCTGAAACTTGTCCCACAAAACTATACATCAGTCTGCTCAGCTCCTCCTGCTCTAAAAGCTGCTGCCTGCAGATCGCACTGTATTTCACGGTGATACAAATGTTGTACAACCGGGACTACCAAAGCGGCAGCTCCAAAAAATGTTAGATATATGAATAAGGAGCAGACCGCTTTGAGCCAGGTGCAAAACTAAGAAATGTATCCCAAAGCATTCTGAATGGAAATGCGTTTGGAGCAGCAAGAAATTGGTCCTATTGTTTTTTTAAAAACCCACTCTTCAGCCTGATGTCACCAATTTGTTATATGCCGCAAACCCCCTTTAACTTGGCAACCACAGTCTGCTATAGGCCCAATACTATGACTCCTTTGGTTTCTTCATCTGGGCTCCATTCACACGTCCGTAATAATGGGTCCGCATCCTTTCCAATGCGGACCCATTCATTCTCTATGGGGACGGAATGGATGCGGATAGCACATAGTGTGCTGTCTGCATCCGCATTTCCAGAGCGCGCCGCCGATCTTCCTGTCTGCGGCTCCGGAAAAAAATAGAGCATGTGCTATTCTTGTCCGCAATTGCGGACAAGAATAGGCATTTCTATGGGGGTGCCGGCCGGGTGTATTGCGGATCCGCAATTTGAGAATCCGCAATGCACTACGGATGTGTGAATGGACCCTTAGGCCTCTTTCACACGGGCGAGATTTCCGCGCGGTCGCAATGCGTGAGGTGAACGCATTGCACCCGTACTGAATCCGGACCCATTCATTTCTATGGGGCTGGGCACATAAGCAGTGATTTTCACGCATTACTTGTGCGCTGTGTGAAAATCGCAGCATGCTCTATTTTGTGCGTTTTTCACGCAAAGGATGGGGACCCGATCATTATTATTTTCCCTTATAACATGGCTATAAGGGAAAATAATAGCATTCTTAATACAGAATGCATAGTAAAATAGGGCTGGAGGGGAAAAGGACCTGTGGTGACGTCACTGTGTTAATCACATGGTCCATCACATGATCCATCACCACGGTGATATATCATGTGACGGACCATGTGATGAGCAGAGTGACGTCACCACAGGTCCTTTTCTTCCTGCACAGCAAAGAAGAAGACAGAAGAGAAGCCGGGCTGCACGAACAAAGGGGATGAGATGAGTTAAATTATTTTTTCTTTATTTTTTAACCCCTCCATCCCTATTTTAGTAAGTATTCTGTATTAAGAATACTATTATTTTCCCTTATAACCATGTTATAAGGGAAAATAATAAAATCTACACAACACCTAACCCTAACCCAAATCACGCATTTTACTGCGACGCACCCGCATCTTATCCGGCCCAAATCCAAGACGTCCGTGTGAAAGAGGCCTTAAACTTGGGAAAACATCACAACATGTAGCATCACGTGCTGCACTACTTCTAGGAGAGAATACAGTATATGCATTACACTGGCCATACATTAGGCATTTTCTGAACAGGTTCGTGGTCACAGTTGGTGTGTGAAGTTTGTTGTCTTGCAAGACCAGGCCATAAATTAATGGGCTTCTATCAGCAGATTTGTACCTATGACACTGGCTGATCTGTTACATGTGCGCTTGGCAACTGAAGGCATCTATGTTGGTCCCATGTTCTTATGTGCCCGCATTGCTGAGAAACATGATGTTTTACTGTATGCATATGAGCCTCTAGGAGCAACGGGGGCGTTGCCATTACTCCTAGAGGCTCTGCTCTTTCTGCAACTGCCGCACTCTCTGCACTTTGATTGACAGGCCACTCGTGGTGATGTTTTCACAGTCTGACCCTGTAAAAGTGGAGAGGGTGTGGCAATTGCAGAGAACAGAGCCTTTAGGTGTAACGGCAACGCCCCCTTTGCTCCTAGAGGCTCATTTGCATATATTTAAACATCATTTTTTTTCAGCAATACGGGCATATATGAACATGGGATTAGGGTTGCACTGGGTATCGAACTATCGATACCCAATCGATACTTTTAGACCCGGATCGATTTGATACCGGGATTTGCCATTTTCCAATACTAGGTTTCACTACTGCACAGCCTGGTATCAGTTAGAGAACATGGCACGTGCCGCTCATGATCTACTCAGCAGCACAGTGGAAAAGGAGAGAGTCCCTCCCCACTATGACCCGCCACCACTGCCACTAATGAAAAGAGCAGTGCGGAGTAGGGGAGGGGCTGTGGCCACTGAGCCACCAATGAATGTAATTCATCCCTAAATACAAATGTAGGCTGTGCGTGCCGGCCAGATCACATACCCGGCACCCAGCCTCTATGACAGGGCACAGCAATCCGCCGATCCGCAGCAATTAACCCCTCAGGTGCTGCAATAACATTCTCCTCTCTGTCTCACAGTTCTATGAATTGCTACCAGGGCTGTGACTGTGATGACAACTCTTACCATTGCTCTAAAATACATGAGCGCTACCACCTCCTAACCGACCGACCCCTGTGACAAGTGCCAGAGCCGCCAGATCGACAGTCTACACATGACGCTCTTGTATATCCAGTGTCCTGCAAAATGTCAGATTGTGGATCTGGAAAGTATACCCAGGTCTGGAGGAGCAGCTCGTGGCACAACACCAACAGGAAAGCCAGAGCTCTCCTACGCTGCCCCGGGAAGTACAGCTGCCATAGGCGACAGTTCGGCGCCTCACATAATGACTCAAATATCCGCGGACATCAGCCTATATGTTACTGCTCATTGTATTCTAATCCCTGTTAATCTGAGAAAGTTACCAAGCAATGGCTCTCCCCACGAAACACATTAAAACACAATGCAAACAGAAAGCACAAAGCGCCATTCACAAGAGATGACAGCAAACCTGTATAAATGACACCGGAGCCTGGCTCAGATCATCGGTAGCTCAGAAGATGGATTCGGAACGGATTCTTTTCCCTTATCCAGACATCACTTACCCCTTATAACTAGCTTTCCAGAGACCCATACGGTTTTCATATCCACCTGACAAGTATGATAGGAAACAGCTACAGATCTGGCAATAAATGACAGCATTTGGTAGCCACTGTCTGCAAGCAGTCACATCGTGTGACACCCCTGCATCCTATCATTTTCAGAGCAAAGGCCCCCCATACACAGGAGACTGTAATCATCCTAACTGAGTAGCGGAGCAGATTGATAATAGTTTTTTTTTTTTGGGGGGGGGGGGCAAATCATCAAAACTTGTAATTTATCCCTTTAAGGGCTGGTTTACTCAACCGTGTGAAGCCTGTGCCTGTGCTGTGGACCGCAATGCGATCCACAATGCATGGGCACCAACCGTGGCCCAGCCGCATGGGGATCGTGGACCCATACACTTGAATGAGTCAGCGATCCCTCCATTCCGCAAAAAGATAGAGCATGTTCTATCTTTTTGCGGTGCGGAGGCATGGAACGGAACCTCAGGAAGCACTCCGTAGTGCTTCCGTAGTGTTCCGTTCCGCATCTCCGGATCTGCAGAC
Source organism: Bufo bufo (assembly GCF_905171765.1). Classification (NCBI taxonomy): domain Eukaryota; kingdom Metazoa; phylum Chordata; class Amphibia; order Anura; family Bufonidae; genus Bufo; species Bufo bufo. The sequence goes on from NC_053390.1 coordinate 633,941,360, forward strand.
CCATTGAAGTGAATGGGTCCGCATCCGTGATGCGGAATGCACACGGAATGGTGCCCGTGTATTGCAAAACCACAAATGGGGTCCACAATACGGAAACGGGCAGCACACGTTTGTGTAAACGAGCCCTAAGGCCTCATTGTATTTTGCGGTCCGGAACAGCTGGCCCCTAATAGAACAGTACTATCCTTGTCCATAATGTGGACAATAATAGCACATATTCTATTTTTTGGCGGAACAGACATACGGAAATGGAATAACTTCCGTATTTTTTTGCGGAGCCATTATACAATCCGCAAAAAAAACGGAATGGACACGGAAAGAAAATACGTTTGTGTGCATGAGCCCTAAATCTCTGCTCTGAGCTCGGCTGTACACAGGGTAAGCCTATATGATCTATAGGGTCATAGGTTTTCACTAAGGCTTACATTTAGAACACATTCAGTTACATGAAACAATAATTGCTACGTATTTTTCTTTGTTTGCTCGTTATGTCGCTCGTTGTTCGGTCTCCCATGGAGCATTCACATTGCTACGAAATGGTAGATTTCTGACTACATGAGGGCACGTGGCAGCGACTAATGATAATCTTTCAGTAAGGCCTCATGCACACGACCGTGCCTTTTTTTGCGGTCTGCAAACCGCGGATCCGCAAAAAACGGAAGCCGCCCGTGTTGCCTTCCGCAATTTGTGGAACGGGCGCCGGCAATATAAATGCCTATTCTTGTCCGCAAAGCGCGGAACCACAAAAAACGGAAGCCGCCTGTGTTGCCTTCCGCAATTTGTGGAACGGAACGGGTGCCGGCAATATAAATGCCTATGTCTCACGAACAAAAATAGGACATGCTATATTTTTTTTGCGGGGCCGCGGAACGGAGCAACGGATGCGGACAGCACACGAGTGCTGTCCGCATCTTTTGTGGCTCCATTGAAGTGAATGGGTCTGCATCCAAGCCGTCAAAACGGCGGCTCGGATGCGGACCCAAACAACGGCCATGTGCATGAGGCCTAAGGCAGATTTGTCTGATCCATGCAAAATTATCGATTGATCATGCAATGATAATATCAGAAATAAACGATAAGAGAATTCAAGCAATAATCGCTGCTTCCAGTGGGCCCCTTCCACAGAATGCTATCAAACACTGATAAGAGGGGCCCTGTGTACAACCAAACTCAGAATGAGCGGAATTTAAATGTATAAATTACAGGTTTTACAGAATCTTTTCCCATAAACTATATATCAGTCTGCTCAGCTCCTCCTGCTCTATAACATGCTGCCGGCTGACTGCACTGCATTTCATGGTGACAGGTTCTCTAATACATTCACATAGGGAAAATGAGGGTTGAGATGGGGATATCCCTTTAGGGCCACTTTCACACAGTCAGTGTTTGATCAGTGAATTCCATCAGTTATTATGAGCCAAAACCAGAAGTGGAGCTACATGGAGATAAGGTATAATGGAAAGATTTGCTCCTGTTCCGTGTTTCTGAGCCACTCCTGGTTTTGGCGCACACCGACGTGTGAAAGTAATTGCTCAGTTCTTTCAAATTTGGTTTTTTGGCAGGGAGGTCTCAAGGAAGAAACTCATTCGGGGGAATTCCTCAAGTCCCGCGCTCCAGAATTCCTTCTCGAATAAGTCACAGAACAGGGCCCGTTTGGCAATTTTATTTTTATTTTTTTTTTTTTGCATTTTTACACCACTCGCTACAGTTTTGAAAAGTAGCTGGAAAATTGGGGGTGGTTAGACTTTCACTCCAGATTTAAAAGATTTTTTTTTTAAAGTCACTCCAGCTGGGGGGTGGGGTGCGGAAAACTGGAGTAGCATTTCTAGACAAAACTGTCATGTTTAAAGATGAAACAAACGTAACAAATAACATGCTGTTTGATAACTTTGGCGCAAAGTACACCAATGCAGACTCAAGGAAAACTGACTTCAAATATTCCCCTCATGATATTTCTTTGCACTAAAGATCTTTCGTCTTACTATCGGACAAAAATATTAAACACGGCCAACTTCTTTTCAGACCATCAGGTCTGTCATCGGTCGGCTAAAACTACTGTTCGTTGTTACATTTCAACTGGTGAACATTCATTTTGGTTAAAAGAGTTCGTTTTGATCAACTTTAGACTAATGTGTGTGGGCACCTTAAGTGCTCATGCCCACAAACGTATTTTCTTTCCGTGCCCATTCAGGGTTTTTTTGTTTGCGGATTGTATGCGGAACCATTCATTTCAATGGGTCCGCAAAAGAAACGCAAGTTACTCCATGTGCATTCCGTATCCGTATGTTTGTATTTCCGTTCCGCGGTGCTCGCACAGTGCGCTCTCCATTTACCACTATGGGTACTTTCACACGTGTTTTTCTTTTCCGGCATAGAGTTCCGTCCTAGGGGCTCTATACCGGAAAAGAACTGATCAGTTTTAGGCTACTTTCACACCTGCGTTAGGTGCGGATCCGTCTGGTATCTGCACAGACGGATCCGCACCTATAATGCAAACGCTTGTATCCATTCAGAACGGATCCGTTTGCATTTGTTCATGATAATGCAAACGGATCCGTTTTGACTTACATTGAAAGTCAATGGGAGGCGGATCCGTTTTCATTTGCACCATATTGTGTCAGTGAAAATGGATCCGTCCCCATTGACTTACATTGTAGGTCAGGACGGATCCGTTTGGCTCCGCATCGTCAGGCGGACATCAAAACGCTGCCAGCTGCATTTTGGTGTCCGCCTCCAGAGCGGAATGGAGGCTGAACGGAGGCAAACTGATGCATACTGAACGGATCCTTATCTATTCAGAATGCATTGGGGCTGAACTGATCCGTTTTGGGCCGCTTGTGAGAGCCTTGAAACGGATCTCACAGGCGGACCCAGAAACGGCAGTGTGAAAGTAGCCTTATCCCCATGCATTCTGAATGGAGAGCAATCTGTTCAGGATGCATCAGGATGTCTTCAGTTCAGTCATTTTGACTGATAAAGAAAAAGATAAAACTGCAGCATGCTACGGTTTTATCTCCGGCAAAAAAAACGGAAGACTTGCCTGAATGCCGTATCCGGCATTTTTTTCCATAGGAATGTATTAATGCCGGATCCGGCATTCAAAATACCGGAATGCCAGACCCGTCCTTCCGGTCTGCACATGTGCAGACCGAAAAAAAGGTGAAGAAAAATGCCGGATCCGTTTTTCCGGATGACACTGGAAAGACGGATCCGGCATTTCAATGCAATTTTTCAGACTGATCAGGTATTTTTCAGACTGATCAGGATCCTGATCAGTCTTACAAATGCCATCAGTTGGCATCCGTTTTGCCGGCGACGGAACCGCTTGCCAGATCACTCTGCCGCAAGTGTGAAAGTAGCATTAGGGACTCTCAAAAATAGCCGGTTATTTTCAGAAGTCCCATAGCGATGACTGTAAAGCATGCTGCGCTGTGCTCGCCTTGACTCCTTTACAGCCTAGGTCCATTGTAGTTTACAAGAGTTAAAAAGTTTCACATCTCCCATAAACTACAAGGGCGAGAGCAATATTCACACACAACCATATTTTCCTCTCTGCAATACTAAAAAGAGAGGAGTTTCATATATGGGGGTGCCAGAGGTGGCTGGGGGCCGCACTGCATGGCATTATGGGCCCTATGTGGCCCCTGGCGTGCAGATTGTGTGTCGCTGTCCTAAGGACACAAATAAAGGAATAAAGCACTCCTGCAACCAAAGGGTCTCAACACCAGGAATGTCCTCGATCCCTACACCGAAACACACAGCCCGTGGACAGATGTTAGACATAATAAGCCAGTGCTTTTCAGCAGGGCTGTGTCCGTGTGTTCTGGGAAAGTCTTCAAGCTGACACTAATGATACCTTCCAAAAAGTCCATAAAAGGATTCCTAACAGGGTGGATAAAAATCACTGATTTTTTTAAAAAAAAATCAAAAAAATTGGATTTTTTTGATTTAAATCAGATTTTTTTTTATATAAAATGCTTTTTGAGGAAAATATATTACCATCCAAAGTTATTCCATCATGAAATAAAGATTAGTTTTTTAATGATGTAGAATAAGGCTGTACGTAGACTCCCATATTGTTGAATGGATTAGGCAGTGGCTGAGGGACAGACAACAGAGGGTTGTAGTCAATGGAGTATATTCAGACCATGGTCTTGTTACCAGTGGGGTACCTCAGGGATCTGTTCTGGGACCCATATTGTTTAATATCTTTATCAGCAAAATTGCAGAAGGCCTCGCTGGTAAGGTGTGTCTTTTTGCTGATGACACAAAGATTTGTAACAGGGTTGATGTTCCTGGAGGGATACACCAAATGGAAAAGGATTTAGGAAAACTAGAGGAATGGTCAAAAATCTGGCAACTAAAATTTAAAGGGTTTCTGTCACCCCACAAAACTCTTTTTTTTTTTTTTGGATAGTTAGATTCCTTATAGGGCGATATAGGAGAATATAATAGTCTTACTTACTTTCATGCGGCCGATTCTTTATAAAACGAAGTTTTATAATATGTAAATGAGGGTTCTACCAGCAAGTAGGGCGTCTACTTGCTGGTAGCCGCAGCAGCAATCCGCCCCCTCGCCGTGTTGATTGACAGGGCCAGCCGGGATCTCCTCCTCCGGCCGGCCCTGTCAGTAATTCAAAAATCGCGCGCCTCTGGTCATTCGGCGCAGGCGCTCTGAGATGAGGAGGCTCGTCTCCTCAGCACTCCCTCAGTGCGCCTGCGCCGATGACGTCTTCTTTTTCGGTGATGTCATCGGCGCAGGCGCACTGAGGAGACGAGAGATTATATTCTCCTATATCGCACTATGAGGAATCTAACTATCCAAAAAAAAAATAATGAGTTTTGTGGGGTGACAGAAACCCTTTAATGTTAAGTGCAAGATAATGCACCTGGGGCGTAAAAACCCAAGAGCAGAATATAAAATCAGTGATACAGTCCTAACCTCAGTATCTGAGGAAAGGGATTTAGGGGTCATTATTTCAGAAGACTTAAAGGTAGGCAGACAATGTCATAGAGCAGCAGGAAATTCCAGCAGAATGCTTGGGTGTATAGGGAGAGGAATTACCAGTAGACAGAGGGAGGCGCTCATGCCGCTCTACAGAGCACTAGTGAGACCTCATTTGGAGTATTGTGCTCAGTACTGGAGACCATATCTCCAGAAGGATATTGATACTTTGGAGAGAGTTCAGAGAAGAGCTACTAAACTAGTACATGGATTGCAGGATAAAACTTACCAGGAAAGATTAAAGGATCTTAACATGTATAGCTTGGAAGAAAGACGAGACAGAGGGGATATGATAGAAACTTTTAAATACATAAAGGGAATCAACAAGGTAAAAGCGGAGAGAATATTTAAAAGAAGAAAAACTGCTACAAGAGGACACAGTTTTAAATTAGAGGGGCAAAGGTTTAAAAGTAATATCAGAAAGTATTACTTTACTGAGAGAGTAGTGGATGCATGGAATAGCCTTCCTGCAGAAGTGGCAGCTGCAAATACAGTGGAGGAGTTTAAGCATGCATGGGATAGGCATAAGTCCATCCTTCATAGAAGATAGGGCCAGGGGCTATCCATAGTATTCAGTATATTGGGCAGACTAGATGGGCCAAATGGTTCTTATCTGCCGACACATTCTGTTTCTATATGTGTAATTTTTTTTGTAAGATTATTGGACAGTAGGGATCGACCGATATTGATTTTTTAGGGCCGATACCGATAATTTGTCAACTTTCAGGCCGATAGCCGATAATTTATACCGATATTCTGGGTATTTTTATTTTTGAGGAAAAAAAAAAATTTCCTACACAAATCTGCTGAAAATTAATGTTTATTGTTAACGTGTATTATTATTTTATTTTTTTTGTAAATCTTTTTCATTTATACTTAATATTTTTTTATTTTTTTTTACTAACTTTTAGCCCCCTTAGGGACTAGAACCCTTGTCCTATTCCCCCTGATAGATCTCTATCAGGGTGAATAGGATCTCGCACTCTCCCTGCTGCCCTGTGCTCTGTGCACACAGCAGCATGGAGCTGACTATGGCAGCCAGGGCTTCAATAGCGTCCTGGCTGCCATGGTAACCGATCGGAGCCCCAGGCTTACACTGCTGGGGCTCCGATCGGAGGAGCAGGGGAGAGGGGATCCTGTGGCCACTGCCACCAATGATTAGAACTGGGGGGGGGGGGGGGCGCACTGCGCCACCAATGTTTTTCCGATGGGGGGGGGGGGGGGGGCGCCACCAATGACTAATACTAGGGGGCTTGAGGGGGGGGGCGCACTGCGCCACCAATGTTTTTACTATTGGGGTGGGGGGCGCACTGCTTGAGGGGGGGGGGGCGCACTGCGCCACCAATGAAGATACCTCTCTTTCACATACAGGAGGCGGGAGCTGGCTGCAGAATCACATAGCCGGCTCCCGACCTCTATGAGCGGTAGCTGCGATCCGCGGCACCTAAGAGGTTAACTACCGCGGACCGCAGCTGCCTTTCATAGAGGTCGGGAGCCGGCTATGTGATTCTGCAGCCAGCTCCCGCCTCCTGTATGTGAATTAATGAAAGACTCATCTTCATTGGTGGCGCAGCGGCCACAGCCCCTCCCCTCCTCTTGTCTTCCGTCCTGTCATTGGAGGCAGCGGCAGCAGCAGCACAGGGGGAGGAGACACTGCTTCCTTCTCCCCTGTGCTGCGGAGGGAACACAGAACGCGCTGAGAGCAGCGCGTTCTGTGTTCCCCATACGTTATCGGTATATCGGCAAAATAGATGCCGATAACGTTCAAAATCCTCAATATCGGCCGATAATCGGTCGATCCCTATTGGACAGTTTCTCTGCCTACAAGATATTATCACAGATGCTTGGTTTACTTTTGCAGTTCTCAAAACTGAATTTGACTCAGCAGAGATCACATGCCTCTTCTTTACAGCAAAAATGTTATAACATGAACAGAGTTGAGAAAAATACCTTAATCCTAACTTCTACAAACCTATGAATGCAGAATCAACCTAATCAAACTAATATGAAAAGATGGTTAAATCTTCATCTACTTGCATATTATAAGCAAGAATTAGTCTTTATGTAGAAAACTATGATTTAAATCAAGCCTTACTGACTAGTGATTTAAATCGTGATTTAAATCATTTTGATTTAAATCAAATCCACCCTGATTCCTAATGAGAGACGAAAAGCTGTCATTTCTAGATTTCTATCAAGTAATATAAAAAAAAAAAAAGTATATCATCACTGCAACTGAATTCAGACGGATGGCCGAGCAGCAATAATTCTGTGTAGATTTGGGAGAACTGTTTCCATCTCAGTACTCTGCACATATTCATCACTGTGACCCCGAGGTCAGATCCCACAATCCTAGCCATATACCATCACTTTACAAGATACGGTAGGGCGACCTGCACACATTGCGGAATACGCCCCATAATGCGGTACCAGCAAAGTGTATGAGATTGGACAAATGTTATGTACACTGTACTTCTTTATTCCATGCGGAAATTCACCCTAAAGGGGTGTTCCGGTTAGATTAGTTATCCTCTATCCAAAGCATAGGAGATAACTATCTGATCAGTGGGGGTCCTACCACTGAGATCACAAGAATGGGGGCCCTGTACCCCTTCTGAAATGAACAGCACATGCGTGTGGCGGCTCAATTCATTTCTCTGGCAGTGCCGGAGTTAGCTGAGTACAGCGCTCCGATATCTCCAGAATTCTTATAGAACGCATGGACATCATAGAGAGGAGCCCTCCGCTCTACACCCCGTCTAAGAGCCAGAAAGGCTCTGTTCACCTTTAGATTTGGTAATTACATCTCCTAAATCGACCCTGACTGTAATGGCCCGACATATCTCATGTCATCCATAGGCCCCAATTTTTTGGATTGTGGGCGTCCGGGTGCCTCAATAGAAAGCCTAGGAGGCCGTCTTTAGAAAGTTTATTTTAGGCCGCATGCACACGACCGTTGTGCGGCCGTTCCATGCATTAGGGACTGCAATTGCGGTCCCCAATGCAGGAGCAACATCCGTGCAGCGGGCCGGACCCATTCAACATGTCATATTTTTCTTTCCGTTGTTGCGCGCCGCAATAAACACCACGGAAGCACTCCGTAGTGCTTCTGGTGTTCCGCATCTCCGGAATTGCGGACCCATTCAAGTGAATGGGTCCGCATCCGTGAAGCAGGATGCACACCGCCGGTGGCCGTGGATTGCCGACCCGCCGTTTGCGAAATTTGCACCGGCCTGTTTTGGGCTGTAAAAAAAAATGCCAGTAAGGCTCCATTCACACGTCCGTAATAACGGGTCCGCATCCGTTCAGCAAATTGAAGAACGGGTGCGGACTCATTCATTCTATATGCGGCAGGAATGGATGCGGAGAGCACACTATGTGCTCTCCGCAACGACATTTCCGGAGCGCGGCCCAATCTTCTGGTCCACGGCTCCAGAAAAAAAATAGAACATGTCCTATTCTTGTCCGCAGTTTCGGACAAGAATAGGCATTTCTATGGGGGTGCCAGCCGGGTGTATTTGCGGATCCGCAATACACTATGGACGTGTGAATGGACCCTAAAGCCACATGTGGGGTTTTTTGGCCACCTGCGTTTTTTTGCACATAGTAGGGGACATTTATCAGGACTGGCGTTCCCATACACCAGTCTTGATCGACCTGCACAGGGGTAAGATGCAGATGTCTTGATAAATTAGTCACATCTCTCGCACTCTGAAGCTGAAATCTATGCCAGCCAGGAGGCGGTGTAGACTAGAGCTATAACTGACGCCAGCTTCTGGCACAAGTCATAGTAAATCAGTTGGGAGCCGGCAAGCCCCCCTCCTCAACACTTCAGAAAAGTGGCGAGCTGAAAAAAATTACAAAATGTGGTGCGCGCCATAATTTTTGCCCTTTTGTACATCAAAATAGTAGCATAAAAGCTTTAATAAATGTCTCTGAGTGTGTGTCTTACCACTGGGATTTTATTCATTGTGTATTTTCCCCTATGGAGACGCTGACATTAAAACACCAAAAAGCTCCAGCTTGCTGCATTTTTTTAAAAGAAGTCAGAAAGACAAAAAACGCCATCTAAATAACAAAAATGGCAGGAGCAAAAAAAAAAAAAGGTTGTGTGTCCTGCATTTTATATTTCCCATAGATCTCCAGCTAACATCTGGAGCTAGTGTTTTTATAAAATAAAAAAATAAAAAAGGTTCATAACACCAGTTAAAGGCTACTTTCACACTTGCGCAGTCATCCGGCAAAACGTATGCCAACTGATGGCATTTGTAAGACTGATCAGGATCCTGATCAGTCTTGAAGGGATTCTGTCACCTCGTTTTAGGTTATAGAGCTGCGGACATGCACGGCTAGATCGCCGCTAGCATGTCCGCAATATATCTGTCCTATAGGGCTGTGTGCTTTCATTGTGCTTAAAAAATGATTTTATAGATATGAAATTGAGCTTTGTAAGAAGCCCAAGGGGGTGTACTAACCTTCTTCGTCCCCAGCCACGCCCCCTGTGAAGGAGCCCAGCACCGCCTGCGTCCTCCGAATCTCCTCCTTGCTCACAGTTAGATTGCCGTAATCTCGCAATGTGCAGTGCCGGTATTGTGTTCCTTCCCTGTGCTGGCATCCGCCTCAGGGAAGGAACTGCGCATTGCGAGATTACGGCAATCTTACTGTGACAAAAAGGAGTAGATTCGGAGGACGCAGGCGGTGCTGGGCTCCTTCACAGGGGGCGTGGCTGGGCACCAGGAAGGTTAGTACAGCCCCTTGGGCACCTTACCAGGCTCATTTACATATCTATAAAATCATTTTTTAAACACAATAAAAGGACACAGCTTTATAGGACCGGTATAATGCAGACATGCTAGGGGCGATCTAGCCGTGCACGTCCGCATCTCTATAGGCTAAAACGAGGTGACAGAATCCCTTTAAAAATGCCTGATCAGTCAGAAAAATGCATTGAAATGCCGGATCCATCCTTCCAGTGTCATCCAGCAAAACGGATCCGGCATTTATTTTTTTCCCCTTTTTTTCGGTCTGCGCAAGGACGGATCCGGCATTCCGGTATTTTGGCACGAATACATTCCTATGTAAAAAAAATGCCAGATCCGGCATTCAGGCAATTCTTCAGTTTCTTTGGCCGGAGATAAAACTGTAGCATCCTGCGGTTTTATCTTTTGCCTGATCAGTCAAAAAGACTGAACTGAAGACATCCTGATGCAAACTGAACGGATTACTCTCCATTCAGAATGCATGGGGATAAAACTGATCCGTTCTTTTCCGGCATTGAGCCCATTTGACGGAACTCAGTGCCGGAAAAGAAAAACGCTAGTGTGAAAGTACCCTAAAAAATATATATATATTTTTTGAGACCACCGTAAGGCCTCGTCCACATTGTCAGTATGACCTATGTGAATTAAAATATCCTTATATAATCCGTGAAGGATCCGTGGTTGGGCCATCTATCAGCTTTTGCTCTCCGTGTGTCATCCGTAATCCACGGACTTTGCACAGATGAAAATTAATTTCATGAGCATTTTCTATCTGGCTTCCATGAAAAACGGACACACCACAGATGCCTTCCATGTTGTGTCTGTGATTTTCACGGACCTATAGACTTCAATGGACGTGTGCAGTCTGGGGAACGGATGAAAGTAGTGCATGCATCAATGGATTTTTTGCGGACACGCGTACTGCAGAAAATCACAGAAATGTGGACAAACATAGTAAAATAAATGTATCAGTATGCTGTCCATAAAAAAAAAGCGGACAGCATGTATCTGTGAAAAACGGAAGTGTGGATGAAGTTTACGTTCCGTTTTTTGCGTTCCATATATGGAACTATTTATTTCAATGGATCCGCAAAAAAAACAGAAGGTACTCCATATGCTTTCCGTATTTCCGTTCAGTTCAAAGATAGAACTTGTCCTATTATTGTCCGCATAACGGACAAGGATAGTACTGTTCTATCAGGGGCCAGCTGTTCCGTTCCGCAAAAAACAAAATGCACACGGCCGTCATTCGTATTTTTTGCGGATCTGTTTTTTGCAGACCGCAAAATACTGAAAAAGCCATACGGTCGTGTGCAAGAGGCCGAAAGCTCCACCAATTTAGTAAAAGCAGGTCAGGTGTCTGACAGGCACTGGGGGGGCTCAGAGGAGAAGACAGAATTACCGCTTTCTCTTTTCCAGCATACGCAGAACTCAATGACTGCCACAACTATATATGAAAATGACTGGCACGAATTAGGGAACCTATTAAAATCATTTATTATATTGTCACTATGAAATTTTGAAGAATAGAGAGCTATAAGTTGATTTCTTTTTTGCAGTGATCTCCAAATAAAACAAAAAAAATAATTGTTAATAATCAGCCCTATACGTTACGTAAAGAAGCATTAAAAAAAAAAAAATTATGAAAAAGTTAGGCCATTAAAGGGACTCTGTCATGAGATTTTACCCCTATAACCTAAACATATGACCATGTCCGTACTAATAACATGAATCCTAAGCTGGCCTTATTAAACCTGCTTGTGGCTCTATTAGCCCAAAAAACAGGTTTTTATAACCGGTCAATCACCTACCTAAGGTGCCCAAGGGGACGTCAGTTAATACAGGGTGCCCGGCCGTCTGGTGCCCAGCGCTTCCTTCCCAGTCTTAGTCGCCACCCTCCTCACCTCAGCGGCGCCTCCGCCAGATCCGGCCGGCCCTCTGCCAGATCTGGCGCCTGCGCACTATGCTCAGCCTGATCCCGGCGCATGCGCACTTTGCTCAACGAAGCTGCTGCCAGGATCCGGCCGGCCCTCTGCCGGATTCATGTTATTAGTACGGACATGGGCATATGTTTAGCTTATAGGGCTAAAATCTCATGACAGAATTCCTTTAAACCATGAAATGCGCTACATATACAGTGCTGCGGGATCTGCATGCAGGTTGGCACTAGTTGTCTGGCCGCACTTGTACTTTCTCGTTTCAAATGGCAAGTATAGGTCTGGCCCGGAAAATCGTGGTAATGGGCTTGTGGATCCTGTAGCTGGACCACACGATGTACAGGCACCCAAAGGGTCGACCACGGTTGTGGGGCGGCCGTGCTGCGTTTGACTAGAACAGGCTGTTCAGTGGGTCTGTATTGTTAATGATCGCCCGGCACCTTCAATACCATACAGCCATTAACAATACAGACAATATATTTTTTTATGTCACCCCAAACGTGGCTGACTAATAAGCTAATATATGATGCAACTACTGGAAACACATTAGAATACGTTTCTTATTCTGCAGTGAATACTACAAGTTCATAAAAGGCATCATCCCCCAATAAGCTGCTCCACGTACTCCAGGGTTTCTTCACCTTTGGCCTCTTCAACCAACAAGGGTAAAACTAACTAAAACAACATTTGGCAGGCACAATTGTGAATGGTTTACATATAAAATGACATAAGACAGCAGGGATCTGATATAATGTAGACGGAGAGAAACGTGGCAGTTGGTGGGACATCATCTGAATGGTGGCTGGACCACAGAAAGACTGGTTACGGCTACATGGTGATTTGTAGGCAAGTAAGGGTCCAGTCACACGTCCGTAGTGTATTGCGGATCCGCAATACACCTGGCCGGCACCCCCATAGAACTGCCTATTCTTGTCCACAATTGCGGACAAAAATACGACATGGTCTATTTTTTTCCGGAGCAGCGGACCGGAAGTTCGAGGCCGCGCTCTGGAAATGCGGATATGGACAGCACACTGTGTGCTGTCCGCATCCATTCCTACCCCATAGAGAATGAATGGGTCCGCACACGTTCCGGATAATTGCAGAACGGGTGCAGACACATTCTACGGACGTGTGAATGGACCCTAAGGCCTCATGCCCATGAACTTTTTTTTTTCGTTTACGTTCCGTTTTTTGCATTATGTATACAGAATCATTCATTTCAATGGGTCCGCAAAAAAAAACGAATGTACTCTGTAAGCATTCCGTTTCCGTATTTCCGTTTTTCCATTCCGTTCAAAGATAGAACATGTCCTATTATTGTCCGCATTACGGACAAGGATAGTACTGTTCTATTAGGGGCCAGCTGTTCCGTTCCGCAAAAAACTGAAAAAGCCATACAGTCGTGTGCAAGAGGCCTAAGACTGCAATGTGCTGCTACATCACAAATAAAGGCCCTTTTAAAGGGCATCTGTCAGCAGATTTGTTCCTATGAAACTGGCTGACCTCTTAGGGTCCATTCACACGTCCGTGGTGTATTGCAGATCCGCAAAACACCGGGCCACACATGGCTGGCACTAAATAGAGAAGTCCTATTCTTGTCCGCAGCTGTGGACAAGAATAGGAACCTGCTCTATTTTCTTGCGGAGCTGCGGACCAGAAGATCAGGACCGCGCTCCGGAAATGCGGATGTGGAGAGCACATAGTGGCTGGCCCCGTAGAAGTGAATGGGTCTGCATGAAAATTGCATCGCATCCGCAAGCAAGTGTGGATGCGATACGTTTTTCAAGGATGGTTGCTAAGAGATGTTGTTTGTAAACCACCGCGCGGAAAAAACTGAACTGAATGCGATGCTGCGGTATTATCTCTGTCCTGAACAGTCAAAAAACTGAACTGAAGCCATCCTGATTGCTCTCCATTCAGAATGCATGGGGATAAAACTGATCAGTTCTTTTCCGGATTTGAGAGCCTAGGACGGAACTCAGCGCCGGAAAAGAATAACGCTAGTGTGAAAGTACCCTTACAGCGGCATATAAATGGAGCGATTTCCTTCACGGACAAGCAGGAGATTGAAGGAAAGGAACGCTTCCTTCCTGCTGAATTGGTTGGATTGTGACTCGCACACAACAGTCGGCAGAAGTCCAAACCTGCTCGATTTCAGTCGGATCACATTTACGAACAATGCAACATTGTGATCTATCGCTCAGCCACTAATCGCCATGGAGCTTCATAGTACTCAGTATATTGGGCAGACTAGATGGGCCGAATGGTTCTTATCGGCCGACACATTCTAGGTTTCTATGTAGCTCCAGCCTAAATGGCACTTCGACCAACAAAAACTGACCTACTGCGTCTAGAAAATGAATCAATTGACCCATGGGCGTTTATTAAAAGTTCTGCCCCCGTCCCCAGCCACGAAAATGCCATCACCATAGAACTTACATTTACGTCACTGCATTCGTCCATCTGTGCAGGTGTTGGGGGGTTTTATGCCATGTCTGAACGGTGTCTGTGCAGAGGCCGCGCTCAAAAACCGCGGCAAATCTACAGGATGTGAACACGGCCTAAGCCAATGTGGCTGAACAAGGGACCCCAGCACAGGAACAGGTCTGTAGGGACCGCTTTATGCCCACCTCATTCTACAGATAAGCGTCACGCTTGTACATGCCCGAGACTTCAGCTTTGCTTTGGGGCTAGGTACCTCGCCATGAAGCTGACTTTCTGTCCAGGCTTCTGTGCAGTACATCTTCCAAGAACTCTTGTCAGGGAGTCTGACAGCCTGGCATGTATGAGGGCATCTCAACTAATACCTGCCAGTCCTTTCCCTATAGCAATAGACATGCATGCTTGACCAATCTAAGCATACAGGTTTACGGAGGAGACTGTGGAGACATACAAGGCACCCTAGTGCAAACTCCCAGGATGGCACATGACAGTGCCACTCATAAGTAATAGACTAGATATACTGCAACGGGCGTGATCAGAGAAGTGTGTCCTTCATATTGTAGTCAGAACTGCTGCAGGGGAAAGCAGGGGAAAGTGAATATGAACTTTTATTCTGCTCTTACAAGTGTCCAGGAGGCGGAGCTTCACTATGACGTACTCTGTGCTGTCTCACAGCCCCTTCCCTCTGCCCTGACTGGGGGTTGTAGTCGTCTCCTGGTTGGATGCTACACCTATCACTAAGAGCAGCGGGGCTATGAACAACACAATGCAGAGAGAATTTCAAAGAGAGTTCTGCCTCCTGGGCACTTGCAGAAGAACCTGGCAGAATAAACATTCATATTCACACTACTCCCGATGATAAAAGCTCCATACAAAGTATGTTTGTCTTGCTGTCCTCTCTGTCAGCAGCTTCGCGTGCTCAACACTACTGAAAGATTCCTTTAAAACGTTCATCTTTAGACACAGCATACTCAGCATTCCTTATTATCCCTTTATGTCACAGCAGCGTCCCCTCCCCTTAATAGTCACAGCAGGGCCTTAAGTTCCCTTCAAATGTAAGAATACTTTCAAACTTGTGGCTGGGTGTTAGGCATTGTCGGGAAAAGGCCGAACAAAAACCACTGCGTGCTGTGTTTTTTTCCGGCCAATTCTTGGCATATTTGCCAGCTAGCAGTCGGATCTCTGCTGGACCCGATTATAGCCAATGGGATCCGGTGATGGTATCTAGCAATGCCGGATCTGGAGAACTCTCTACCGGAACGGCATGTCAGAGGTCTCTGCAGCAGATGTGAAACTAGCCTGTTATTTCAGGTAATTATTAATATAGTGTAGGGACAGGGATGTCAAGCAAGTTTGTAATATACTTCATTAGGGAAAACAGAGGGTAAAGAGTCTTCTTACCAATACTGCAACTGGGCATTGCTATGGCTAACCCATCATCAGCATCTAGTGAGCGCTCAAGATGATGTGTACATACAAAAACTTCCAGCCTGCCGCTTATCTCACTGCTCTCGTCCCTGCCCCCCTAGATGTGCCCTCCTTGCCTGTGCCCCTGCCTAACTGACTTGCTACCAGTGCTAACCGCTGGCACTCTGCTAGTTTAGCTCTCTTCCCTTTGCTCCTGTCTTAGGCCTCTTGCACACAAACGTTTTTTTTCCCTGTTTACGTTCTGTTTTTTTGCGTTCCGTATACGGAACCATTCATTTCAATGGATCTGCAAAAAAAAAAGGGTAGGTAATCCATATGCCTTCCGTTTCCGTATTTCCGTTCCAAGATAGAACATGTCATATTATTGTCCGCATAACGGACAAGGATAGTACTGTTCTATCAGGGGCCAGCTGTTCCGTTCCACAAAAAACAGAATGCACACGGACGTCATCCGTATTTTTTGCGGACCACAAAATACTGAAAAAGCCATACGGTCGTGTGAAGGAGGCCTTAGTTAGTGCAGAATGAGTGCAGCGATTGGGAATGCCAGTAAGTCAACAGGAATACGCTGCAGCCCCCCCTCATCTCCCTAAGAGACACACTGGGAAGTTATGGAGAGAAGAGTGGCTGCAGCGTCATTAAGTGTTCTCCATCACTGTACACTCAGCGCTAAGTGGTCCCATCGCCAGAGAAGGGAGCTCAACCAGCAGAGCTGCCAGTGGTTAGGTCAGATAGGCAGGGTCTGGGCTAGTGAGATAAGAGGCAGGCTGGCAGTCTCTGTATGTTACACACCGACGTCCTCAGCGTCAGTAATGCTCTAGACAGGCTGAGGGTCATTACTAAGGCTCCTTGCTTCTGTTTCTGGATTTTCAAAAAATCGTAAGACCCCTTTTTGCGACTAAATGTAGGCGCAGTCCTTGCCACTAGGGAGTGGCAGGGTCGGGGTGGGGGCTGGGCCATCAACCCAAGAAAATGCACCCACATTTACAGCGGGAAACTGACATCAATGAGGATTGAAAACGACTCCTGCCAGATTTCAATCTAGATGCACAGACTGCCGGAGGAGGCCTGTGCCTCCTCATAACTTATGTGCATCCACTGGCAACCCAGGGGGTAAAATGCAAGTCTGTGATAAATGACCCCCAATGCTCAGAGCGTTGATAAGGAGACGCTTTACCCCCTATTTTCTAGTAAAAAAAAATAATTATTACACAGTTGCTTCCCATCCCTGTCCCTGCACCATACTAATAATAAACCCCCAGACGTCACAGCTGGGGGTCCCAATAGCTGTCACTTATCTGACAGCAGGACATGGAGCCTAATGCAATGACAGGCAATGGCTGACCCCAGGGTGATCCTGCCCCACCAGCCTGGCACTGCCCCCTATACTGATGGGAAAAGCGAAAGTAGAAGAAAGCCTAAAAAGGAGGCAGAAGCAGAAGTGACAGTAAACTTCACGGTGTCACATGATGACCTAGGTGAGAGTCCGGCCTTCTCCGCAGCAGTGCCCACATCCTGCCAGGCACACTGGGGGCACACGGGGAGGGACCCGCACCTCTCCCATGCACACACTGGACTGGGTTTCACAACAAACATGTAGGCCCCAATGACACCAGGCAGGGCTGCCCACCCCCACCTGCCCGGACTGGCTCTCCCAGCGCACAGGGTGGCAGGGGGCGACGGGCTGCAACAGCGGGAGACGGACCCCCGGCCTGTTAACCCTTTCCGTGCGGCCGGAGGTCGCCATGCACCCGGGGGGAGGTTAAAGGGCAAGGGCAACGCAGCACCTAGGAGAAGCAGGGCTGAGGCGTGCCAGGCACAGGGGCAGAAGCCTCATCCTCGCCCGCTGACGGGAGCTGCCATCATGTCCGCTGGCTATCCCCCGTGCGCCCTGTCTACATCACACAGGCGTGTACGGGGCGCTCCATGCCGTGTTAGGGCACCCTTACCTGGCACGGAATGAGGTCCCGGGGCACGGAGCTGCTGCCGCCGCTGCTGGAGAGTGGGGGTGGCAGCGGTGACAACACAGAGCGAGTGTGTGAGAGGCAGGGAGGAGGGGATGACACGGAATGGAGATACACACGGTGTCACAGGGAGGAGGAGGGGCTATGGCAGCTGGAGGGAAACCGACTCACAGAGTCACAGCCACGGCTTGGGGGCGACCACCACCTCTGTCGTCGGCGGGCACTTTCACAAAACTTCACGTAAATGACGTTTTCAGGATTTCATTTGCTACAAAACTTCACTTTGGTATAACATGAAGAAAAGCAAAAAAGTGTAATTAGAACGTCCGACTTGGCCCCAATGCTATCCATGGTGGCACCTACAATCTAGACACAGATGGCATAGGGAGCAGAACTGGCAGCAGTGTGCCAACAGTGTCTAAGGGGTCAAGGTCGAATTCTTTTAGGACACAGCACTGCCCCCCAGTGGCCTAGCTAGAAATGACTGGGCCCCACAGCACTGCCCTCAACCAGAACACTGCCCCCATGGCGTAGCTAGAAAGGACTGGGCCCCACAGCACTGCCCTCAACCAGAACACTGCCCCCCAGTGGCGTAGTTAGAAAGGACTGGGCCCCACTCAGCAACTTCTTCACAGCCCCCACTCTTGTGGCTAGCCAAAATCGCTCTCTCCGATTAGAGTTGAGCCACTCGAATCCAACGAAGTGGGTTACGCTCCTGGATAATAAATGTCGGGTTGCTGCAAACTCGTCACGCAGATACGTAAATGATTACAGGAGTGGTCGGATTAGACACTTGGTCTTGCCACAAGAGGATCTAAAAGGGCTTCCCCCGCTGTCCTATAAAAAGGCCCTCAGAGAAGATTATTTGATCTGCTGACAAGTAGCTCCCACAGTATCATTGTCCACCATCCAGACACAGGTGGCACCGCCATTACACACCCCTGTCTCTGGCCAGACAATTTCCACTAGTTTAGCAGAGGGAAATTTGGTGTCACTGCGCCCATTAAATGTCCTGCCAATGACAGCCAGCCACCATCTCCCTCATTTGCAGTGCTTTTGTGAGCGAGAAACCTGGACTGTTAGGCCCCTTTCACACGTGCGAGTATTCCGCGCGGATGCGATGCGTGACTTGAACACATTGCACCTGCACTGAATCCTGACCCATTCATTTCTATGGGGCTGTGCACACAAGCGGTGATTTTCACGCATCACTTGTGCGTTGCGTGAAAATCTCGGCATGCTCCTCTTTGTGCGTTTTTCACGTAACGTAGGCCCCATAGAAATGAATGGGGTTGCATCTCTTCTGTCTTCTTCTTAGCTGTGTGGAGGAACAGGACCTGTGGTGACGTCACTCCGGTCATCACATGGTCCATCACATGATCCATCACCATGGTAAAAGATCATGTGTTGGATCATGTGATGACCGGAGTGACGTCACCACAGGCCCTGTTCCTCCACACAGCTAAGAAGAAGACAGAAGAAAAGCCGGCTCCGCGATCAAGTGGATTAAGGTGAGTCAAATTATTTTTTATTTTTTTTAACCTCTCCAGCGCTATTGTACTATGCATTGTGTATTCAGAATGCTATTATTTTCCCTTATACCCATGTTATAAGGGAAAATAATACAATCTACAGAACACCGATCCCAAGCCCGAACTTCTGTGAAGAAGTTCGGGTTTGGGTACCAAACATGCACGATTTTTCTCACGCAAGTGCAAAACGCATTACAATGTTTTGCACTCGCGCTGAAAAATCGCGCGTGTTCCCGCAACGCCCGTGTGAAAGAGGCCTTACAGACTGGAACCGTATTGTCTTTAGTGACAAATGAAGGCCTTGCAGTGGGCACTTCAACCCTGCCTTTGCTGTGGAGACACACTACGCCAGCTGGGGAGCCATTGTATACGACAGCCGGTCACCCCAAGTAGTGATAACAGGGACAATAACACCTCAGCGATATGTGCAGGACATCCTGCGGCCACATGTGTTACCTCTCATGGCAGGACTTCCGACTGGTATTTTTCAGCAGGATAATGCTCGCCCACACACACAAGGTTTTCCCAGGAATGTCTCCACCAGACTGCAACACTTCCGTGATCTGCCTCATCACCAGATTCATCACCAATCGAGCATTTATCAGACCAGCTGGGACACCATCTTCGGCAACCTACAAGTGCACAGGATTCTTCAGGCCCTGCTGCAGGGCTGGACTGGGAACCTAAAGTGGCCCCATGTTGTAGGTGCCATCCAAACTGACGGAAGGCAGGGCCAACACAAGTAGGCAGGGATGTAGTGTCCCACTAGGTAGGCGTGGGCACTACACAAGGGTCAATTGGGTGACGTGTTACTTCTGCTCACAAGGGACAGTAATATTACATTTAACTGTGCACTTTAATGTATTTTCTATGTGTTTTTATATGCAATGTTTCCCCTGTGTCATGCATAGAAGGCCTATTAGGGTGTAGTTAGGCATCCTAGACATTAGAGGGAGCTAGAGAGCCCTAAGTGTATATATAGGTAGGCCCAGACAGGGAGGAGTTAGATCATAGTCAGGAGTCTGTGGAGACAGAAGTGAGAAGGCACCAGCCAGAGATATGCTGAGGGCCTCCTCCTGACATGCAGCTTGATAGTCCTGGCTGCTAGCTACAACCAGGAGGCTAGTGAAGAACCCTAGCCTGCCTGTAGATCAAGTGAGCCTCAGTTAGCTCAGAAGATTACCCCAGTAGTAGGAATGAACCTCCTGGGAGAACCTGCAGCTTCCCTACCAACAGGAACAGCACCACAAGTTCAGATAAGTAACCTGATGAGCAGAGGGACTTTAATATAAAAGCAAGTGCCAATACTGGAGGAAGGATTTATATACCAAGGATTTAAGCCAGCAATTAGGCATCCGGGCCTTGGGATCCAGCCAGCTAGAATAGCTGTGGGGATAGAGCAGCATTGTACTGCAAAGCATTAACTGTATACCCTCCAAGTATCTTGCATGATTAATACCTGCCATTATTGAAAGTAAACCTGCTTGTGGAATATTGTTCAAGGGACTGCATCACCATTAGCAACTGTAAACTGTCTGTATAAAGTTGGACTGTTTCCTAAAGTAAAGCAACGTTTGGTTTACCACCTGTGTACTCCATTACTACTCCTACAAATCGGTGTGTCACCGTTACAGGCACTGGCGTCACGATCCTTAAAGGGACCTTGCCTCAGGCACTCAAAACACCTGCAACATCCAGGGCACCTCACCCAACATCAGGCCAGGTCTCTCCATACAGAGTGTGCCCCAGAGGAACTTGTGTCTACCTCTCATTCACTGCCGCATGCCTGCCCAGGGTCCTCCAAAAAGTGAGTAACCCTCGATTGCCCATAACCGTGACCTCACTATCGCAATACCCTGCAGGTCTGGCGTGCTGCAGGGACAGCTGAAGTAGGCCAGCAATACTATAATGCGGAGGAAAATACCACCCCAGCTGAACAAAATATCACAGTGCAGCACAAAATACTCCCAAAGCAGAACCAAATACCATAGTGCTGCACGGAATACTCCCAAAGCAGAACCAAATACCATAGTGCAGCACAAAATACTCCCAAAGCAGAACCAAATACTACAGTGCAGCACAGAATACTCCCAAAGCAGAACCAAAAACCACAGTGCAGCACAAAATACTCCCAAAGCGGAACCAAATACCACAGTGCATCACAAAATACTCCCAAAACGGAACCAAATACCACAGTGCAGCACAAAATACTCCCAAAACGGAACCAAATACCACAGTGCAGCACAAAATACTCCCAAAACGGAACCAAATACCACAGTGCAGCACAAAATACTCCCAAAACGGAACCAAATACCACAGTGCAGCACAAAATACTCCCAAAACGGAACCAAATACCACAGTGCAGCACAAAATACTCCCAAAACGGAACCAAATACGACAGTGCAGCACAAAATACTCCCAAAGCTGAACCAAATACGACAGTGCAGCACAAAATACTCCCAAAGCAGAACCAAATACTACAGTGCAGCACAGAATACTCCCAAAGCAGAACCAAATACTACAGTGCAGCACAGAATACTCCCAAAGCAGAACCAAAAACCACAGTGCAGCACAAAATACTCCCAAAGCGGAACCAAATACCACAGTGCATCACAAAATACTCCCAAAACGGAACCAAATACCACAGTGCAGCACAAAATACTCCCAAAACGGAACCAAATACCACAGTGCAGCACAAAATACTCCCAAAACGGAACCAAATACCACAGTGCAGCACAAAATACTCCCAAAACGGAACCAAATACCACAGTGCAGCACAAAATACTCCCAAAACGGAACCAAATACCACAGTGCAGCACAAAATACTCCCAAAACGGAACCAAATACGACAGTGCAGCACAAAATACTCCCAAAGCTGAACCAAATACGACAGTGCAGCACAAAATACTCCCAAAGCAGAACCAAATACTACAGTGCAGCACAGAATACTCCCAAAGCAGAACCAAATACTACAGTGCAGCACAGAATACTCCCAAAGCAGAACCAAAAACCACAGTGCAGCACAAAATACTCCCAAAGCGGAACCAAATACCACAGTGCATCACAAAATACTCCCAAAACGGAACCAAATACCACAGTGCAGCACAAAATACTCCCAAAACGGAACCAAATACCACAGTGCAGCACAAAATACTCCCAAAACGGAACCAAATACCACAGTGCAGCACAAAATACTCCCAAAACGGAACCAAATACCACAGTGCAGCACAGAATACTCCTGCCTGTGCCACAGTATGAAACTGTATCATCATCCTAAGGCCTCATGCACATGGCCGTTGTGCGGCCGTTCCATGCATTGGGGACCGCAATTTGCGGTCTCCAATGTCCGTGCGGCAGCCGGGACGGATCGAGACCCATTCAACACGAGACCCATTCAGCGCGACTAAGGACTCTGTCCGAATCGCGTCAACAGAGTACCGCTTGTGTCTGCATTGTCTGTACGTGGATTTATGTTGCTACAATAAACAGAATATTTCTACTGCTAAGCATCTATAGTGCCGGATTTTTTCTTCTTTTCACTGGGTCCGTGATCTGTCTGCACCGCAAAAAAATAGAACTAATAGGACGGCGGCCATTTTATTTCCTGATGATTGCTCCCCAGACAAAACGAGCCATTCTAAATAATGAAAGGTATTTGATAATATATTTATAATAAAGTAATATTTAAGTATTTTCATTTTCTTAATTCCCAGAGAACCCCTTTAAAGTGGGCATTTTTGGCATGAAAAATGCATCAAACCTGATTGCATCCGTGTGGAAAAAAACGCACCACTAAACGCAATCGCAGACAAAACTGATTGCCTGCAAAACCAGCAGTTTCCTCCTGACACAATCCATATCACTCGTGTAAAAGAGGCCTTAAAGTGTCATTTCTTTTTTTTCAGGATACCAGATACATTTTGTGGAACGCACACGGCCAGCCCTATGATAAAAACGCCTATTCTTGTCCACAATTGCAAAAAAAGAATAGAACATGCTCTATCTTTTTTGCCGTCCCATTGAAATAAATGGGTCCACATCTGTTCCGCAAAATTGCGAAACAGATACGGACACATAAATACGTTCTTCTGAATGAACCATATAGCGTTTATGAAAAAAAAAGCATCTGGATCACCGCCAGATCAGGCCACCAGAATTCAAACGTAACTGTGAACAGAGCTTAAACAACACTCTAACTGAGCCTTGCTAAGGATAATCCATCTTCAGCATCTACTGAGCGCTGAAGACGACTGTTTGGAACCTTCTTCCAGCTTGCCTCTTAGCTCACTACCCTAGCCCCTGCTGTGCCCTCTGTGCCTGTCCCCCTGGTTCTGTGACTTGCTACTAGCACTAACAACTGGTAGCTCTGCTCTTTTATCTGTATTCCATTAGTCTCATTCACATGTCCGTGTTCCACGGACGTTCTATACGTGTTCTCCATTTTTAGCACGGTCCGTGGGTCCCTTTTTTTTAGCATGGATGCATGCTCTATTTTGTCTGGATCCATTACGTCCATTATAGTCTATGGGTCCGTGAAAACCGCGGATGCTATCTGTGTTTCATCCGTGTTTCACAGATCATTAGGAAGAGATGCTTTAAAAATTAGTTTTCAGCTGTCCAGTGTCAGTGAAACACGGATGGCACATAAACGGCAAAAAATGGACACACGGATCCATCACAGACATCTTCACGGAGGCACCTCTGACCACCGTGGCACAGATTTAAGCACGGACACGGCTGTGTGAATGAGGCTTTACTGACCACAAGGAACAGAGAGAAGAATGGAACTGTCAGTGCTTAGTGTTGAGAGTGTGTACTATGTTCCTGTATACCTACTACACTGCTGTATACCTACTATCAGCACTAAGCACTGGAAGCCCCATTCTCCACTCTCTTCTCTGCCAATTACTGAGTGAATGGAGTAGTCCTAATAGTGTATACAGTGGGAGTTTTCCCACACTTGAGTTATTTTTATCAGGACATTTATGGCATCACTAACTCTGGGACCTGCTCCTATTTCCAGAATATGGCCCTGACTAGTGCCACCAAAAATACAGAGGAGGTTGCGCATGCGCGGCTCTTTCCATTCACTTCTATGGGACTTCCGAAAATCGCCTAGTAAGTACACTTGACTATTTTCGGAAGAGCCATAACAGTGAATGGAGAGAGCCACACATGCATAGCCTCCTCTCCATTTCCGGTGATTCTCAACAGGGCCCCATTCTTGAGGTAGGAGCAGGTCCTAGAGTTGTGACCAGCACCAATCCTGTATATATGGCATAAATGTTAAGATGGGACAACCTATTTAAAATAGGGTTGATAGGTTTAGAAAGTGTAGTTAGCAATTGGATTAAAAACTGGCAGGAAATTATAAGATGACTGACATTTTGGGCACATTTATTAAAGGGGTTGTCCGGGTTCAGAGCTGAACCCGGACATACCCTTATTTTCACCCAGGCAGCCCCCCTGATGTTGGCATCGGAGCATCTCATGGTCCGATGCGCTCCCTTGCCCTGCGCTAGATTGCGCAGGGTACGTGCTAAAGCCCGCCCATCAGTGCTGGTGACATCACCGGGTTTCCTGGCGACCCCATGGAGAACCCCGGTACCTCACCGGAACTCCTGAAAATGCCTTTGCCCTGCGCGATTTAGCGCCGGGCAAAGAGCATCGGAGCATGAACTGCTCCGATGCTCAAGTCAGGGGGGCTGCCTGGGTGAAAATGGGGATATGTCCGGGTTCAGCTCTGAACCCGGACAACCCCTTTAAGCTTTTTATGACACTTTTGTGGCATAAAAAAGCTGCAAACTCTGGTGCACATAACGTGGCATCCTTTAGCCCATCAAATTTACTAACATTTACGAGACTGGCATAAATTATAGTTCAATCCTACAACAGCTCTAAGCTGGTATATATTTTAATTTCTGGTGCAAATTGAGTTGGACAAAGGAGTTGTCTAAGATTTTGATATTGATGGTTTTCCTCAGGATAGGTCAACAATATCTGATCGGTGGGATCCAACTGCCGACACCCAGTATGATGTTCTGGGTGACAGTTACAGGGAGTGTGGAGGATTGGCTAAGGCCCATGGAAAGGCCTGGTAATAGCTTAGAACAGTGTATAGTGTCGCTGAAAAGCTTGTTCCTCTGTGGAGAGGTGGGGGAGACTGAAGGAGCTTGAGGTGGTGAACCAGAGACTCAGAGGCATGACAGGGAACTGAGCAGAGCTTTGAGCATTTTTCTTGGACCAGACGGTGAGCTAGTAGCGTGACTGCTAATGACCTGGTTGACGGGGGGGGGGGGGGGGGGGAGTCCCGCCACTGAAACAAGATATATGGAGTGTACTGTCAGTCTGGATGATAGCTTTGGATAGTCTGCTGTGGCTGTGGGAGTAGTTAACCCAGTGAAGGAACCCGTGGTGGGCTAGGGTGTTGTCAAACCCAAAGGAGGTTGTAGTTACTGTATGTCCTATTGAATGCTAGGAAGATCCCTGTCTTTGTAGGTTACTAAATAGCTACAGTGAACTCTGACTGCCATATAAGCCATGGTGTGGTCTGGTAGTACAGTCCTGAACTAAAACAGAGTAGAGTAGACAGTGGGACATCTGGGGAGAACTTGAGAACTAGGGCCAAGGTAAGAGTCTGCCCTTCAGTTGGAGTTAGTGGATGTGGAGTGGGCCTGAAGTGTGGTCGGATTGTCCTGTAGTCCACTACTGGATGGTATCTTGAAATATATGAGTAGTCAGAACCCTTAATAAGTAGGGTCTGTGTTAGCAAGACAGAGCCCAGTAGGAGAGATTGTAGCCAGATACAAGGTGGACATTGAGATCTTGGTGCGAGTCTGTGTGAAGCAACCATAGGCAGACAGGAGATAAGACCCTACAGGGAAATTTTCCAGTGGGCCAATGTCCAGGGGGTCACCCAAGCCCTACTCACACTGCTGGCTGGGTACACAGTGATCTAGGAGCAACAGGTAGTTATGCACCTGACCGGCAGCCGGAGG
This sequence comes from Bufo bufo, assembly GCF_905171765.1. Classification (NCBI taxonomy): domain Eukaryota; kingdom Metazoa; phylum Chordata; class Amphibia; order Anura; family Bufonidae; genus Bufo; species Bufo bufo. Next base: position 633,967,429 of record NC_053390.1, read on the forward strand.
TGCCCTCCTGAATAAGTCCTTAGGATGGTGATACAGTTGATACTGCACCGGGGGTGGCAATATTTTATGCTGCACTGTGATATTTGGTTCTGCGCTATAGTATTGCTAGCCCTACCCACTTCTGTTGATCCTGCCTGTATTGCCCCACCTTCTTTCAGTTTGGACCTGCCTACAAAATGGGGCTACTATTAGAGGGTTTTTTTCCAGGGCCACTTTAAGATCCTAGTTCTCCCATTGAGGTTAACAGGGACCTGACAAAGGTCACGCCAATTGCTCTGTGATTTTACTTGTATGCAGGCTCGGACTGGCCCACAGGGGTACAGGGGAATCCCCCGGTGGGCCCCTGAGCAAGGTGGGCCCCTAGCCTCCCACCCCCTGCACAAGTGGCACATAACACAGTAGACTGCACTACATACATATATTCAGTGTACAGCACCTCCACCAGCCTATGTTCATATAAAAAACTTGTTAGAGTATTTAATATATTTGAATGTATCCATATGGTGGGCCCCCAAAATAAATGTTACTGGTGGGCCCTAGGTACCCCAGTCCGACACTGCTTGTATGGGTTATTACATATCATAAAAAATTCATAACTTTTTTATTTTTCCATTCCCATAGCCTTTTGAGGGCTTACTTTTTGCGGGACAAGTTGTACTTTCTAATGGAACTATTTAATATTGCATATATTGTAGTGGGGAGCTGTAAAAAAAATTCCAAATGGAGTGGAGTTGGAAAAGAAAACCCAATTCTGCCACAGTTTTATGTTTTTTTTTCCCCCTATGCAGTAAATTGACCTGTTAGCTTATTTCTCCAGGTCAGTATGATTACAACAATACCACTCGTAAAAAAAAAAAAAAAATCACTTTTTATGGCCATATTCTGACCGCTATCCTGTAACTTTTTGTAGTTATGTGTACAGAGTTGTATGAGGGCTAATTTTTTTTCAGGGTAATCTGTACTTTTCAGTGGTACCATTTTGAAGTATGTGACTTTTTGATCACTTTTCATTACATTTTTGGGGGGAGGGGAAGTGACAAAAAATTGTGAATTAGCCATTTTTATTTTTGTTCTGTTACGCCATTCGCTGTATGGGATAAATATTGTTATATCTTAATAGTACTTTTTTTTATTGGTTATGTGTTTTAAATTCAGGGAAAGGAGGGTGATTTGACTTTTTTTTTATATATTTTTAAAAGCATTTTTTTTTAAGTTAGTAGATTGACCATTATGTTCTCTGATGGCTAAATAGCCATCATAGAACACTTTATTTACAATATACCAGTACAGTGCTTCCACCTGCTGGCCTGTATTGGTATATTCTACTAACAGCTACCGAAGCCTGCTTGAGGCTTCGGGCTATTACTATACAGTAACAGGTTCCACCATCTCAGCCAGAGCTCACTGTTGCTGGAGCGTGTGGCTCCCAATTCTGGACCGCTCAGATGCCGTGGTCATATCTGTTTTGTATACATCCGCCACAGAGCTCTGCTGTTTGAAACAGAAGAAACCCCGAAGCCATGACGCCCGCTGCATGCGCAAACGGGCGACTTCCTTCTTTGTACATGTACGGCAGAGGTCGCCAAGAGGTTAATATCTCAGGAGTGGGAGTTCAGCAGCAACCTTTTGACACAGCGGTTGAGAGTTATCAAAACTGGTGTAAAGGAAAACTGGCTTAGTTGCCCATTGCAACCAATCAGATTCCACCTTTCATTTTGCACAGCTCCTTTAGAACATGAAAGGTGGACTCTGATTGGTTGCTATGGGCAACTAAGCCAGTTTTCCTTTACACCAGTTTTGATAAATCTCCCCCAGTGTTCATGTCTGCAATGTCTTTGCCAGAATTGCTTTTGTAAACTGTCACTGTGAGAGGATGTACAATGGAGGCCAGGAAGAGCTCCTGAGGATGGAACCTCTTCTGTGGTCTCTGCATTGTTATTTGATATCTATTGGATTTGATTTACATCATGGAAATCAAATACAATAGATTACATGGGAATCCTCCCAGAATCCTATCCCCTTCCAGTGCACCTGGATCTAAGTCTGTGATGCTGTACCTCAGGACTTTTTGCAGCAGAACTGGAAGTAAAGAGGAATTTGGAGCAATGGGCATACGTATATTCTGCCACCTGGTCTTTGATTTTTTTCTGTTTGCTCTAGATTTGAATTTCTTTATATATAATCTGATTTTATTACAGTTACACAAAACAGCAAGGAAGTATGCAGAGATACAAAAATATAGGCATAACTCCGAACATCTTGGGGGAGATTTATTAAAACTAGTGCAAAGGAAAACTGACCTAGTTACCCATAGCAACTAATCAGATTCTACCTTTCATTTTCTAAAGGAGCTCTGAAAAATAAAAGGTGGAATCTGATTGCAAAGGAAGGTTTTTTTTTTTAGGGCTGTTTCACACGAGCGAGTCCATTGTGGATCCTCTGCTCCGGACTTGCAGGAGCGCACGGCATTATCATGATTTATAATGCTATGTGTCTCTGTATGGCCTTTTTTCCACAGATTCATAGTGACATAAAGCTGTCAGTATGATTCTGTAGAAATAAGGTCAAGCAGAGGCACATAGCATTAAAAATCATGATAATACCGTGCGCTCCTGCAAGTCCGGAGCAGAGGATCACACTCACACATGGAGCGTGATTCCCGCAATGGACTCGCTCGTGTGAAACAGCCCTTATATAAATTTCCCCCTTGCCTTAAAAAAAAAAAAACATACATTACATATTACATTTTTAAATTCATTGATCCACTGCACGTATGCAAACAGAATTACCAAATATAGTATCCCCAACCCAATGCGCATATATCAATTGAGGAAAAGAAAGAAAAGAAAAAGGAAAGGAAAAAAACAACAGAAAGCAAATCAAGCATCACCCATCTACCACCCATAGATCACACTGAGACAAGCATTAGGACAAGGCGTCAATGTAGCAAGGAGAGTCAATCACCAACCAAGGCAACAAACTTAGTCCAAGAAAACCAGCTTCTCCAAGAAAGCCAGCTATGCATTTGGAAACCTTTCACTTTTATAATTTAGTTATGTTGCAGCTTTGTATACAAAACAAGAAAATTGTGTTAATACGGTACACGTCCCTATGATATAACACCAAAATATTGAGAAAGAGGACGCTAAAATGGAGCAAAATAATAAATGTTTTATTGGTGCTTATATAGGAAGGGGGTGGAACCTATAGAAATCAACTAAGACTGAACCCGTCTACCCTAATGTATCTGGCCTCTACTAAAATTGGGTATGACTCCCTAGCAATTAGGAGGACTTTATTGATTATAATGAGGGGATAGACGGACGGATATGGTGCTCCGAAAGGCAAGGTGCTGCCTGTACAATTGTGATGTGCTAACGGAGAAAGATACTGTGCGCTATAGCCCCTGGGGAGACTTATAGTATTTTAAGGAATCCCCAACCCACTAACAGGGGCTAACACACACTGCAAGCACATGAACTGACCAGTGACAAGCGTGTCACTGAGCAGCGGCAGTGAGTACTGAGAGCGGCTGTGCACTATGCCGACTCAGAGACTCAAACCACCACATAGGTGAGTTAACCACATAGACGATTGCTGATGCTGGCAGAGACAGACCAACAAACAACAAGTCTAAACACTGAGCTACGGCTCTACGCGTTTCTGTGCAGTTGGTAAATGCACGTCATCAGGAGCCAGGTAGCCACTACACCTACACTGCCTAACGCCGATAACATAGATTTGAGATCGGCTTGCTAAGCCATGTAATTAACAAGGAACACCGAAGCCTAGTGTGAGAGACGGTGTACTGTTCGTTGCAAACATAGTCTCGGCTCTGTAATGGCCGCAAGCGGCCAAGCAGACGCCGTGATTTAAAGGGGAAACACCCCGCCCCCTAGAACACACCTCCTGCCGGCAGCCAATCCACCAGTTGATACAACCATACTGGGCTGGTCCGCTGACGGCAGTGGAGGAATATGGATGTGTTCAGGGGGTCAGCGCATCAGCACTGTGGCATATCAAAGTATATGGGAAATATCAGCGGCTTTATTAAATGACAGGCAGCAATATTTTAAAAGCAACATCGGAGAACCTGAAGGTAGGCAATTAGTATCGAGCCTATGATGTCATAAAGTTACAAGAAATGGCACTACTAGAATGAATGATAGATAACAAGTGTGTATATAATAAATATCGAAAGTATGTGGATGAGTGAATACAACACTCAAATCATTCACAGAAGAACAATAACCACATAACAATCAAATACATATCATCTAGTACAGGACAAAATATGAAGAGAAGAGAGGTACTCTGATACCATTAAATAAACGGAACATAGGAAATGGCGTCATTTAGACCATTAGGCTTGATGGTACCTAGCCTAAAAATCCATTGCGCCTCCTTTTGTAGGAGAATGCGATCCAAATCACCACCACGCGGTGTCCTCTTCACAGTGTCAATGCCCTGAAATTTAATGACGGACGCATTGCCACTGTGGCATTCAACCACATGGCGGGCGATTGGTGTGTCCTGACATTTATTAATGTCAGATACGTGTTCACCTATACGCCGTCTAAGCTCGCGTATCGTTTTACCGACATATTTCAGGCTGCATTTACATGTCATTAAATAGACCACGCCAGTAGTTTTGCAGTTCACAAATGGTCTAATGAAGAATGTTCTGTCAGATGTACAACCGATAAATGATTTGTTCTTGTTGATGTAGCCACAAAACTTACAATGTTGCAGCTTTGTGCTAAAATAAAAACAATTTAAGTTTTCCCTATCAATCTGCACTCAATACCCTATAATGAGAATGTGAAAACAGAATGTTCACAATCTTAGTTAATTTATTGAAAATAAGTATTCAGACCCTTTACTCAGTACTTAGGTGAAGCACCTTTGGCAGACAGCCTCCAGTTTTCTTGGGTATGATTCCACAAGGTTTACACACCTGGATTTAGGGATTTTCTGACATTCTTCTCTGCAGATCCTCTCAAGCTCTGTCAGGTTGGATGGGGACCGTTGGTGGACAGCCATTTTCAGGTCTCTCTAGAGATGTTCGATTGGGTTAATTTCAGGGCTATGGCTGGGCCACTCAAGGACATTCACAGAGTTGTCTCTAAGCCACTCCTGTGTTGTCTTGGCTGTGTGCTTGGCGGTCTTGTTAGGTGAACCTTCAGCCCACTCTGAGGTCCACAGCACTCTGGATCAGGTTTTCATTAAGAATTTCTCTATTCTTTGGTACATACAGTTCTCCTTCAACCCTGACCAGTCTCTCTATGCAGTCTCTCTATGATAATTACTGCATGGGTGATTATCTTTCAGCTAGTGATAAGTTATTTAACCCCAACTGGTGCAATGAGTTGCAACCATGTCAAAAGACACATCTCGTGGTCGTGGAAAAGATGTTAGTCTGTTTGAGAAGGATCAAATTATTGGCATGCATCAAGCAGAGAAAACATCTAAAGAGATTGCAGAAACTACTAAAATTGGGTTAAGAACTGTCCAGCGCATTATTAAAAACTGGAAGGATAGTGGGCACCCATCGTATTCGAGGAAGAAATGTGGCGGGAAAAAAATCCTGAATGATCGTGATCAGCGATCACTTAAACTTTTGGTGAAATCAAATCGAAGAAAAACAACAGTAGAACTCAGGGCTATGTTTAATAGTGAAAGTAAGAGCATTTCCAAACGCACAATGCGAAGGGAACGCAAAGGATTGGGACTGAACAGCTGTGTAGCCGTAAGAAAACCACTAATCAGTGAGGCAAACCAGAAAAAAAGGCTTCAATTTGCTAGGGAGCATAAAGATTGTGTAACGGTCACGTCCACACACACACAGGGGGAAGGGTAGTGACCACTGCGCTCCACCCTCACCCCTGGCCCTGCCTACTTGCCTCACGAGTCCTGATGACAGGGTACAACTGGACGGCAGTCCCTAACTTAGGATATGTGCAGGGAAGACAGACAAGACAAAATACGGAACATGAACGGACCGGGTCAGAACCAAGAGAGCTACGCAGTACAACGGATTAAACAAAGAATGGTCAGGAGAAGCCGGGGTCAAATACCAGGAGAGATTCTTGGAGGACAACCATACTTTATCCCCAACCTGAAAGTTCACCCCCCTTGAACGTCTCCTATCGGCCTTGAGTTTTTGAGAACTTTGAGCCTTTTCTAGGTTCGATTGAACCCGTGCCCAAACTGTGCACAGTTCGGAGGAGAGTTTATGCGCTTCAGGGTTAAAGGAGGAGACGGACGACCCAGAATGAAAACGGGGATGAAAACCATGGTTACAAAAGAAAGGGGAGACCCCAGCAGAAGAATTGACACGGTTATTCAAAGCAAATTCAGCCAACGGAAGGAATTTGACCCATAATTGCTGGTCATCAGCAACATACAACCTCAAGAATTGTTCCACAGACTGATTAAGGCGTTCAGTCTGCCCATTACTCTCAGGATGGTAGGCGGAAGAAAAAGACAATTAAATTTTACATCTTTGACAGAAGGCCCTCCAGAATTTGGACACAAACTGCACACCCCTGTCAGAAACAATGTTTTCCGGGATGCCATGTAAACGAACAATCTCTCTCACAAAAATAGACGCCAGGGTTTTAGCATTCGGAAGTTTAGACAGGGGAATGAAATGAACCATCTTGCTAAACCTATCGACCACTACCCAAACCACAGTCTTACCCTCCGCCAGCGGTAGGTCAGTTATAAAGTCCATCGAGATATGGGACCAGGGTCTACTGGGAATGGGTAGGGGTCGTAGGTTACCAGCAGGGCGAGTCCTAGGTGTCTTAGACCTGGCACAAACCTCACAGGCTGACACGTAGGACTTGACATCCCTGGTCAGAGTGGGCCACCAATAGGATCTAGAAACCAGATCCTTAGTGCCCTCAACACCCGGATGTCCACAAAAGGCAGAATCGTGACACTCCCCCAACAGCTGGAGACGAAATTGTACGGGAACAAACAACTTATCTGTTGGGGTGGATGCCGGTGCCAGATGTTGTTCAGCCTTAATGCGAGCCGAGATATCCTGGGTTAGAGCTGCTAAGAAGATGTTTGCTGGTAGGATGGATTCAGGCGGCGTCTCAGTGGGTTGAAAGGCATGGAGGCTCCGGGATAATGCGTCTGCTTTCACATTTTTACTTCCTGGCCTGAACGTAATGGAGAAATCAAAACGGGTAAAAAACAGAGCCCATCGGGCTTGTCGGGGATTCAACCTCTTAGCCGACTCGAGAAACATTAGGTTTTTATGATCAGTGACAACAGTTACTCGATGCCTTGCCCCCTCCAAAAAATGCCTCCACTCCTCAAATGCCCATTTAATAGCCAGCAGCTCCCTATTCCCAATGTCGTAGTTTCTCTCCCTGGGAGAGAATTTCCCGGAGAAGAAGGCACACGGTCTCAGGTTAGTGAGGCTAGCAGGACCCTGTGAAAGAACTGCTCCTGCGCTGCCCTCGGATGCATCTACCTCCACAATAAAGGGTCTCTCCTGATCAGGCTGGATCAGAATGGGAGCACTACTAAATGCCTTTTTTAATGTTTCAAATGAAGAAATGGCCTTGGTAGACCAATTCTCCAAATCCGCCCCTTTCTTAGTAAGGTCGGTCAATGGCTTAGCAATTACAGAAAAATTCATGATAAATTTACGATAGTAATTAGCGAAACCCAAAAACCGTTGTAAAGCCTTTAAGGATGAAGGCCTTACCCATTCCTTAATTGCTAAAACCTTACCAGGATCCATCTTAAAGGCGTGAGGAGTCAAAACATGCCCTAGAAACAGTATCTCCTGTACACCAAAGACACATTTCTCTTGCTTAGCGGATAGCTGGTTCTCCCTCAACACCTCTAATACTTGTTTGACATGAGACACATGAGATTCGAAATCAGGAGAGAATATCAAAATGTCGTCAAGATAGACAATAATAAATTTACCTAAAAACTCTCTAAGAATATCGTTCATTAAGTTTTGGAACACAGCTGGGGCATTGCTGAGTCCAAAAGGCATCACCTGATATTCAAAGTGTCCTATCGGAGTATTGAACGCTGTCTTCCATTCGTCTCCCTCCTTGATTCGGATTAGATTGTATGCCCCTTTCAGGTCAATCTTGGAAAACCAGGTTGCCCCCAGAACCTGGTTAAATAAATCCGGAATCAATGGGAGAGAGTATCTATTTTGGACAGTGATCTTATTTAGTCTCCGGTAATCAATACAAGGCCTAAGACCACCATCCCTCTTTTTAACAAAGAAAAACCCTGCTCCCATAGGAGAGACTGAAGGTCTAATATGCCCATTAGCAAGGCTCTCCTTAATATAATCTTCCATAGCCTTGCGTTCGGGCCCTGAAAGATTATAAATTCGCCCTTTAGGAAATTCGGCACCCTCTATTAGCTCTATGGCGCAATCATACGGTCTATGGGGCGGTAGAACCTCTGGAATAGGGGATGAGAATACATCAGAATATTCTTTAATAACTGAAGGTAATGTATTAGACCTTACTGAAACCCCAGCCTGGACCACGGACAAGCATGAGTCACACTTAGGTCCCCATTTCACCAACTCTCCTTTGAACCAATCAATTGTGGGGTTATGTAAACGGAGCCAAGGCAGCCCTAGTACCACCTCAACCGGTAGGTTCTCCAAGACAAAAAGAGAACATCTCTCAGAGTGGCACACACCCACGGTCAGAGAAATTTCAGAGGTACATGACCTCACCGTACCACCAATCAGGGGAGTAGCATCAATAGCCATGACATGGATAGGTGTAGGTAAAGCAAACATTGGAATACCCAATTTACTAGAAAATTCTAAGTCAATAAAGCTGGCCGCTGAACCGGAATCAATACAGGCCTTACCCGGCCACTTATTAACCCCCAGAGAAATTGTTATGGGTACCAAAAGCTTATATTTAGAAAAATCAGGGTGTACCTGGTCTTTAGGTTGTCTTGCCTTAGGAGACTTGTCAGAGAGGACCCTTTTAGGACACTTGTTGATCCAATGACCAGGATCTCCACAGTAGAAGCACTCTCCGCGTCTGCGACGAAGATTACCCCGGGTCATGCCAACCTGCATGGGATCCTCGGTGGAGACCTCAGTGTTGTCCCTGGAAAAGGCCTCTGGCTGGACCACCATCTGAGAACAGAACTGTCGTTCCTGTCGTCTCTCTCTAACTCGTCGGTCAAGTCGGACAACTAGGGTCATCATCTCCTCTAAGGTCTCTGGAACTTGATAACTGACTAATAGATCTTTTAAAATATCAGACAGACCAGACCTAAACTGACTCTTCAGGGCTGGTTCATTCCATCCAGAGGGGACACACCACCGTCTGAATTGGGTGCAATACTCCTCAGCAGGGAGATGGCCCTGAACCAGTGCCCTAAGAGCCGTCTCGGCTACCAGGGCCCTGTCTGGTTCGTCATAGAGGGTACCCAGGGCCTGAAAAAAAACCTCCACGGAAGTCAGACAACTGGCCCCAGGAGGTAACGAGAATGCCCAGTCCTGGGGATCACCCTGTAGTAGAGAAATAATAATCCCCACGCGTTGGCTCTCGGGACCGGAGGACACGGGGCGCAAACGGAAGTAAAGTTTGCAACTCTACTTAAAGGAGAGAAACCTCCTCCGGTCTCCAGAAAAGGGTTCTGGGAGCTTGATCTGGGGTTCAACATGTGGACTGGGGGGCAGAGGAGTGGAAGAACTTTGCCCTAATTTAAAAGAACGGAGTTTCCCTCCTAGCTCCTGCACCATCTGTGTCAAGTTAGAGACATGGTCAGTCAGGGTAATAAGAGGATTCATGATACAATGGTTGTTGGGCCTGTTAATCTGTAACGGTCACGTCCACACACACACACAGGGGGAAGGGTAGTGACCACTGCGCTCCACCCTCACCCCTGGCCCTGCCTACTTGCCTCACGAGTCCTGATGACAAGGGACAACTGGACGGCAGTCCCTAACTTAGGATATGTGCAGGGAAGAAAGACAAGACAAAATACGGAACATGAACGGACCGGGTCAGAACCAAGAGAGCTACGCAGTACAACGGATTAAGCAAAGAATGGTCAGGAGAAGCCGGGGTCAAATACCAGGAGAGTAGCAAAGTACAAGAGGAGTCCTAAGAGAGTAGTCAGGTGGGAGCCGAGGTCACAATACCAGGATGGATGCGCAGTACAGGAGGAGCAGGCAGAGGATCGTCAGGCAACAGGATCAGGTAAGTATTCAGTAGTCCAACAAATTGCCAGGAACCTAGAAATTAACAGGCAACCTGTGGCCAGCAGGCTGCCTGTATTTATAGTGGGGAGTGAGGGTCATGTGATATGGCCAGCGTCACATGACCGACAGGCCAACCAGTCGAGCACCGAGTGATCAGCTCGGCACTCAAGGCAGACTAGGAGCAGGGAGCCACCCAGCCAGCAAATTCGCCCTGGGAATGAGGTCAAGCACAAATCCTTATTCCCAAAGCTAAGCAACAGGTCTGCGGGTAATGGGGGACCGAGTGCACCTTCGGAACCCCGTGACAGATTGGACTCTGGAGCAATGGAAGAAGGTCATGTGGTCTGATGAGTCCAGATTTACCCTGTTCCAGAGTGATTGGCGCATCAGGGTAATGAGAGAGGCAGATGAAGTGATGCACCCATCATGCCTAGTGCCTACTGTACAAGCCTGTGGGGGCAGTGCTATGATCTGGGGTTGCTGCAGTTGGTCAGGCCTAGGTTCAGCAACAGTATGTGCTCCAAGAATGAGATCAGCTGACTACCTGAACATACTGAATGATCAGGTTATTCCATCAATGGATTTTTACTTCCCTGATGGCACGGGCATATTCCAAGAGGACAATGCCAGGATTCTTCGGGTTAAAATTGTGAAATAGTGGTTCAGGGAGCATGAGACATGATTTTCACACATGGATTGGCCACCACAGAGTCCAGACCTTAACCCCATTGAGAATCTTTGGGAAGTGCTGGAGAAGGCTTTGCGCAGCAGTCAGACTCTAACATCATCAATGCAAGATCTTGGTGAAAAATTAATGCAACACTGGATGGAAATAAATCTTGTGACATTGCAGATGCTTATCGAAAGAATACCACAGCGAATGTGTGCCTTAATCAAAGCTAAAGGTGGTCAAACAAAATATTAGAGTGTGTGACCCTTTTTTTTTTTTTTGGTGGCAACTTTTTTTTTGGACAGGCAGTGTAGTTGTCAACTGCCTAAGGAATGTGTAATAGTTGTCCTGTAGGTGGTACAGTGGCTAGTGGGAAAGGAAAATGCTGGGCATTCCAGCTACTTCTATCAATCTTAACCAGAGTTAACCAGAAAGTGCTAGAAAATCATAGGGAGCAACCAATCAGATGTGTCCAGGCCATGTTCTAGAATATTCTAGAACTGGCTGTTAATCATATAAAATGCCAGAGTTAAGAACCAAAGGAGGACAGGGACTGGACAGCAAGGAAAGAAGAGAGAATCAAAGAAGAAAGCACAGACAGAGAAGGAGGACATAGAAACTGGAAGGGGCAGAAGAAGGACTGATTGAGAGACCTAGACAGACCCATGTATGGTAATTACAGGGGTGCACAACCTGTGGCCCGGGGGCCACATGCGGCCCTCGATATCATTCTGTGCGGCCCTCAACCATCTGGTGACAGACATGTATGTCTATTTCTTGTGGCTGCTCACATGCATTTTTCATGTATTCTCCCATTAGATGAGAGTCCTGGAGGTGTATCCAGACATTTATGGTTTACACTGTATGTACAATATGCAATAAATACAGTATATCAGTTGGTAATACCCCTTTAACTTTTATTTTCGGCTCTTGGGATTCCTTCAGTCTGACAATGTGGCCCTCAACCAGAAAAGGTTGTGCACCCCGGCCGTAGAGTAAGAGTGATTTAATTGTTTAGTTACCAGATGGTCTTGGGGGTATCTGTATATTGTAATTTTGTAGTTTTAAAGTTTCACCTAAAATCACCATTATAGAACACTAACATCAGGATCTCCATTACATTCCCCATATTAGAATGCTACCTTCCATATTGCTGTCCATCACCAATTTTCCCAGAAAAACACTTTTATTCAATATGTTCATTAGCTTCTGAAGGTGCCCATGGGTGGCGTTCATGCTGCCGGTGCCCAGGCTCCTCTGTGCTTTTCATACGAAACTCCTCCCCTTTCACCCCTCTGGCCCGCCCTAGGTTCTTCTGATTACGTCTTCCTCTTAGTGAGAAATCCAGCGCCAGTGCCGTTCAACAGATTTGCCGCGCCTGCGCACTTCATTCCCCATTATAGGCAGAGGCACAAGAGCGTTTAATGCGCATGTGCCGGCCCATACATCCCGATCTAGCCGGCCTTGTGCCTCTCACACCTTGACATCTGGTAGATGGGCCCGACATATTTTTGATCAATTATATGCGCTAAGAGCTTCTAACCCCGCTTAATAGTAAGTATGGGCGTCATGTATTGGACCCTGTTCCCACATTCACCTGTTCACCCAGTCTTAGTGCATTTAATAGTGTGCTGCTACTTTTTTCGTGTTTTTATACATTGTTGCCTTGGTAGCTTGCACCTGCGATTCTGTCTGGAGGTGCTGTTCTTTTCTTTGGTTATATGTATATATAGGAGAGGAATAAGGCGTCCTCTGTGGAACTTAGCACTCCCCACCCACCCCCTGGTGCTTTTAGTCAGAGTAACAATGGAGCTGGACACTCCGTGTTAGAGTAGGTCCCATCTGATTAGAAGCCATCTTGACGTCTGGTAGATGGGCCCGACATATTTTTGATCAATTATATGCGCTAAGAGCTTCTAACCCCGCTTAATAGTAAGTATGGGCGTCATGTATTTTTGACCCTGTTCACACATTCACCTGTTCAAGTGCATTTAGTAGTGTGCTGCTACTTTTTTTGTGTGTTTATATCATATATACCATATTTTTCACCCTATAAGACGCATTCCCCCCCCCCCAAAAGTGGAGGGAAAATGGCAGTGCGTCTTATGGGGCGAATTCTGCCATTTACACTGATACATCGCCGACCGCGATGCTGCACAGCGCAGCCGGCAGTGTATCAGCGGGGAAGGAGGAAGGGTGGGGGCCGGCATCTGGTGTTGTAATGCTATGAGTCTTATGCAGTTCTTATTTACACCAGATGCTGGCATAAGTGCACTGATAAATCTCACCCATACAGTTCTAAATCGCTGCTTCCCCTCCCATATTACAGGTGAAACTCGAAAAATTTGAATATCGTGCAAAGTTAATTTATTTCAGTATTGCAACTTAAAAGGTGAAACTAATATATGAGATAGACTCATTACATGCAGAGCGAGATATTTCAAGCCTTTATTTGTTATAATTTGGATGATTACGGCTTACAGCTTATGAAAAAGTCACAATTTTGAGGTACCCTTTGATCAGGGGGTATGGATTTATTAGCTGACTAGAGTGTGACCCTTTGAGCCTAGAATATTGAACCTTTTCACAAAATTCTAATTTTAAGCTGCATTAATGCAATTCCTTTTAATTTCCATTACTGAAATAAATGGACTTTTGCACAATATTCTAATTTTTCGAGTTTCACCTGTATATATTGCAAAACTGCCAGCATCCACCTCTAGGGGGAGCTCAGTACATAGGAATTTATATGATTACTGTTATACTCACTTTGCACTAAATTAAAATGCAGCGCTTTCATGTCCAGAAAATAGGAAGTTAAGCGCAGGCCAGTCTCAAAGGGCCCCGTAACAGTCACATGGTCTGCCTCTATAGAAAGTACACCACTGCAAGGAAAGCATTCTCCCTTCCACCAGAAAATTCTTAAGTCTTTTCCCATATTAGAAAGTCTGAGCAGATAACTATGGTGATAAGGCACGATTACAAAACAGAGGAGTCATTTTTCACCCCCCTGTCATTGATCACCCCCCTGTAAGGCTCCATTCAGACGTCCGTATGTGTTTTGCGGATCCGATCCATGGATCTGCAAAACACATACGGACCTCTGAAAGGAGCCTTACAGGGGGGTGATCAATGACAGGGTGGTGATCACCCCATATAGACTCCCTGATCACCCCCCTGTTATTGATCACCCCCCTCCATTCAGACATTTTTTTGGCACAAGTTAGCGGAAATTGATATTTTTTTATTTTTTTATTACAAAGTCTCATATTTCACTAACTTGTGACAAAAAATAAAATCTCACATGAACTCACCATACCCCTCACAGAATCCAAATGCGTAAAATTTCTTCTCACGCTTTAGGGCCCCTAAAATGCCAGGGCAGTATAAATACCCCACATGTGACCCCATTTTGGAAAGAAGACACCTCAACGTATTTTGTGAAGGGCATGGCGAGTTCATGTAAAATTTTATTTTTTGTCACAAGTTAGCAGAATGGGAGACTTTGTGAGAAAAAAAATAAAAATAAAAGATTCCACTAACTTGTGCCAAAAAAATAAAAATTTCTATGAACTCGCCATGCCCCTCACGGAATACCTTGGGGTGTCTTCTTTCCAAAATGGGGTCACATGTGGGGTATTTATACTGCCCTGGCATTTTAAGGGCCCTAAAGCGTGAGAAGAAGTCTGGAATCCAAATGCCCTCCTAAAAGATACTCATTGTAATTTGGGCCCCTTTGCGCACCTAGGCTGCAAAAAAGTGTCACACATGTGGTATCGCTGTACTCAGGAGAAGTTGGGCAATGTGTTTTGGGGTGTCTTTTTACATATACCCATGCTGGGTGAGAGAAATATCTCTCTATAATGACAACTTTGTATAAAAAAAATGGGAAAAGTTGACTTTTAGAGAGATATTTCTCTCACCAAGCATGGGTATATGTAAAAAATACACCCTAAAACACATTGCCCTACTTCTCCTGAGGACGGCGATACCACATGTGTGACACTTTTTTGCAGCCTAGGTGGGCAAAGGGGCCTAAATTCCAATGAGTACTTTTAGGATTTTACAGGGCATTTTTTACACATTTGGATTCCAGACTTCTTCTCACGCATTAGGGCCCCTAAAATGCCAGGGCAGTATAACTACCCCACAAGTGACCCCATTTTGGAAAGAAGACACCCCAAGGTATTTTGTGATGGGCATAGTGAGTTCATGGAAGTTTTTATTTTTTGTCACAAGTTAGTGGAATATGAGACTTTGTAAGGAAAAAATAAATAAAATAAAAAATCATCATTTTCCGCTAACTTGTGACAAAAAATAAAAAGTTCTATGAACTCACTATGCCCATCAGTGAATACCTTAGGGTGTCTACTTTCCGAAATGGGGTCATTTGTGGGGTGTTTGTACTGTCTGGCCATTGTAGAACCTCAGGAAACATGACAGGTGCTCAGAAAGTCAGAGCTGCTTCAAAAAGCGGAAATTCACATTTTTGTACCATAGTTTGTAAACGCTATAACTTTTACCCAAACCATTTTTTTTTTACCCAAACATTTTTTTTTTATCAAAGACATGTAGAACAATAAATTTAGAGAAAAATTTATATAGAAATGTAGTTTTAAAAAAAAAGTCTTTTTTTGCAAAAATTTCGTTAAATTTCGATTAATAACAAAAAAAGTAAAAATGTCAGCAGCAATGAAATACCACCAAATGAAAGCTCTATTAGTGAGAAGAAAAGGAGGTAAAATTCATTTGGGTGGTAAGTTGTATGACCGAGCAATAAACCGTGAAAATAGTGTAGTGCAGAATTGTAAAAAGTGGTCTGGCCATTAAGGGTGTTTAAGCTGGGGGGGCTGAAGCGGTTAAACTGCTCTGTGTGCAGGATAGGTGATATGTGTTAGATCAGGGCAAGGTTCAACCGTGTGGAATCACCCCATTTTTCATAAATTCATAAAAAGTCTACCACGATGCACCAAACTGATACAAATCTCATGGACCAGTCTGAAGCCTCTGTCATGAGCTCTACCATAAGAAATCTTATTTTAGGGAATCACATAAATTTCAAGTATTCTAGAACTTTTTTGTTAAGAAACATAAAGCCATAAAGGTTCTCCACACATTGCTATCAGTTGCTGGCTCTCCAAATTTTCCCTGATACATAGGCAAATGCCTTATCATTATTGGCACATTTGCCAATCTCATGATAATTAAAGGGATTCTGTCATCAGATTTAACCCCTCTAACCTAAACATATGTCTAGACTAATAAGAAGAATCCTAAGCTGGCCTTATTAAACCTCACTGTGGCTCTATTTGCCCAAAAAACTGGTTTTTATAACCTGTCAATAACTTATATAAGGTGCCCAAGGGGAGGTCAGTTAATACAGGGTGCCCGACCGCACCCCTCGCCGTCCGGTGCTGTGCAGGAAAGGCGGCGCTGGGCACCGGACGGCGAGGGGTGCGGCCTGGCACCCTGTATTAACGGACCTCCCCTTGGGCACCTTATATTAGTGATTGACAGATTATAAAAACCTGTTTTTTGGCCAAATAAAGCCACAGTGAGGTTTAATAAGGCCAGCTTAAGATTCTTCTTATTAATCTGGACATGAGCATATGTTTAGGTTAGAGGGGTTAAATCTGATGACAGAATCCTTTTAAGTAACCCTAATAAACTCTGGTTATGGCTATGATGGTGTTTCTTTAGTACATAGCACTGTTGTCCTGTCTCCCATGCACATATCTAAAAAAAAATGCGCCTGTTTGTCCACCTGAATAGGAGCTGCATACTGATCGCATTAAAATATGGATGTTGCGTAACAGTTGGAAAAAGCTCTCCACTAAAGAATTACTGGTATATCAAGACTTCAATTAAGTATTGGAGGGCCACCAAAGATTTATCAGTGATCATGTTAATTGTGCCAACATGGCGCTGTCCCAGCATATCTTCCCCGAACAGTTAAAAAAAAAAAATCAGACACAGATAAATGGATGAAGAGGAATTTATTTTCCAGTTTGCGTTCCACAGTGGTTTTGTAGAATATCATATAACATACAGAAGACTAGTGTAACATATAGCATAAACATTGGACCCTTCCTACAGTTTCCATCCAAATAGGTGGGGGGTGTAACTGTGTAGTGCTCAGGCACGTCACATGGAATGATAGTCTGGTGAGGTAGGAGAGTGACTCTACAATGCCATTCACAGTGAGCTCACTGGTAGTAACAGAGGTTTGCATTATAAGACCAGAATAATAAAGCACCAATTCCAGTAAAGGAATCCCATTCAACAGACTCATCCACATCCATACTTCTGTCAATGAACAGGCATACAACTTGAATGCTAGCTGATAGATAACTGTACTTTGGGCAGAAAATGCTTGTAATTGCTAAAAAATTATTTATTTTACATGTTGTCACACATCATTAGCGCATATAGATGGATGCTTGTAAATCGTAAGGAATGAAATCTTCAATCCTGAGTGCAGACTAAGGCCGCTTGCACAGTGAGTGTGTGATCAGTGATTTTCATCAGTGATCGTGAGCCGAATTCAGGTGCAGGAACACAAAACAGGTGCCAATCTTTCCATTAGAACTTATCTCTGTGTAGGCTCGACTACAGGTTTTGGCTCACAATCACTGATGGAAATCACTGACCAAACACTGACTATGTAAAAATGGCCTAAATGGGCTCTAAAAGGGAACCTGTTATGTTGAACATGGTGTCTGATCTACAGGATCAGGCAGCATGTTATAGAGCAGGAGGAGCTGAGCAGATTGATATATAATTTTGTGGTTTAAGGTTCAGTAAAGCTTGTAATTCATTAATTTATAGGTGTTGCATCAAGTATTAAAGTTATCCTGTGGATAGGGCATAACTAACTGATTGGTGGGGTTCCAACCGCTGGGATCCAAACCAGTTCCGAGAACAGGGGTCCCATGTTCTCGTCCTGATGGAGCGGTACGCCGAGCATGCACCCTGCCACTCCTTCCAGTCTCTAGAGGACTGACAGAAATAGCAAAGTAATGTACTCTGCTCTCTCTGGCAGTCCCATGTAGAATATATGGAGTGACAGGGAACGTGCACAGCCTGCCGCTCAATCTGGTCGGGGGCATTAGGCCCTTGTTCTTGGAATAAGTTGGCATCCCAGCGTTCGGACCCCCAGTGATCAGTTAGTTAACTCCTATCCTGTGGATAGGGGATAACCTTAATACCTGGCACAACCCAATCAAATTCCTGCTTATTCTGGGCTTTGTAGACAAGGAGACGGTCCTATCAGTGACTGACAGTCTTCCCTATATGACTCTGTATACAGAGAGAGCTGCCAATCAATGATAGGACCGTCTCCGTGAATCAAAATCTCAGAAAGTTTTACTGACTCCTTTCCCATAAAACTATATATCAATCTGCTCAGCTCAGTAGTGCAGAGTGCACTGCATTATCATGGTGACAAGTTTTGACAAGCTGTATCCAAAGTCAGTTCACAGTTGGAAGGTACTCAGTCACATAATATGTGTGATGATGTAACCATTATACTTACTACCATATGATTTCATTGCAATACATGCACCACATGGAACTTTTGCATCTTACAAGCCAAGTAAATAATAAATAAATAAAATAAAATCAGCCCACAGTATAATACTAGAAGTGTCTGCCTTCCATTCTTCAACCAGTCCTAGTTCAACAAGTCCTTCCCGAGTGTACTGGGATCTGGAATAAATCGGCATTTGAAATAAATACTGGTTAGATAGGTTCCCAAATAACCAGTCAAATTGCTTAAATATTATTTATATCCAAGTTTTATGATATAAAATCTGAATTCTTGTAAACGTCTTGTTTTTTTAAACTTTTATATTGTTATTATATTACTTTCTACATAAAGCTATATATTTTGTGTGCATATGTATGTGTATATATATATGTATCTCAAAGTATTATATCATGTTCTAATAATTCTGATGGCTTAATCTCCTTGTGTCTATGTTGAGTTGTATTTTTGCTTTTTAAAAAATTGAAAATAAAGCCTATTAAAAAAAAAATTCTGATGGCTTAGTCCTTGAGCATAAAGTGATCACTGATCGGTGGTTAACTTATTGTTAAATTCTGTGTCATTCTCACACCATGAGCAGACACTATGGGGGGTTATCATTCCATTTTCGTGAGAACTTGCGTCAAAAAGCCACAATTTTATGCCTCAAAATGTTGTGACTTTTAGCATTTTTACAGTGTTCCTGCCACCTTGGAAGAGTGGGCATGATTAGCTATGATAATTAGATGCACTCCATATTTAACAACTGTGACTTTTTAAGAGTTGGAGAAAGAGATGCAATCTTGCTCCAGTAGGGGGTAGCATACAAAAACTGGAGTAACCTCTCCAGACAAAAGTGTTGTGTTTTACTCACTTTTGTATATAAGTGAATAAAATAAAACAGAATAAAATGTTTAAAGATTCACCAAACTTATCAAAAACCATATGACGTTTGATCGATTTGGCGAAGATTACACTGATGCAGACATCTACAGTGTGATGATGTGCCATAGCTACTGATGTTACTACTGTGCCGCCGTCACATGTCCATCACACCGCCGTTGCAAAACCTACTGGCAACACGCGAAGGGCACAGAATTAGTACTGTGATAGTTTATCACAGTTTGTTATTTGTAGTCATCTAGAGAAGGTTGGGACTTATTATTGGGCCTTTTAAAGAGGTTTTCCACTCTTTAGATAAGTTAACAGTATCAGAACGTGGGGGTCCGACACCCCACACCTTCACCGATCAGCTGTTTTCGGCAGCCACTGAGTAGTGGCCATGCCGGAGTACTGCTCCCATTCAAGTGGCGCCATTATCACGTTAATATAATTAACCTTAGTTGAAGGTGCCTGTTACTAAGAAAATCATTATTTTATAATATACATTAGCAGGGGTGCCTTTATTATTTCTCTAAAGGCATACAATTACATTTAAGAAAGTGAGGTATGAATGAGGTATTTTTCTCTTCTGGATTGTAAAGCAATAGCAGCATATTTTAGAGTTGGTATGGTTCAGTACAATTTTCCCTGCATGAGTCTAGTAGTCATAATGAAACTACTTGGCGTTTGATGCTGTGTGAAATATTTGATCCCCTTCTGCGTTCAACTACAGAACCACTAAGGGCAGCCTGACGTGCAATGCAACTAGATAATGAATGAATATAGCCGCATACTCTTCAGTCTTAGGAAACTTGATTCTCAGCATTTATGCATTAAAATAATGCTAGGGGACATTTATGAAAAAAGCACATAGGGAAGTGTCTAAACAAGACAACTAATCTTACATAGAGCATTCGATTTCATAAATCTCCACTAATATTATGTCCAGACTAAAATCATCACTTTGCCATTGAAAACATATAGATGAAAATGGACATCTCTCGCCACCTTCCCGTTGAGTCATATTGAACATAGATGCATCTTCATTAAGACGCCTTAGAAATGAATTGTGATACTCTGCAGAATAACAGGTGAGCACTTTCTGGTGGTTTCATTGCCAGGTGGGGAATTTCTTTGGGATCTGGTTGTCAGGAATTCTTATGGTTGTGTAGGAAGATTTGGGAGACGTCTGGAGATCTTTTATTGTCTGCAAAAAGGAAAAACATTTTGAAGTAGTATAAAGCATAAAGCATTTGACTGAATAAAAGCAGCCAAATTTTAAGGGCATGTTCACACAGAGGATTTTTCCAAATGAAAAATCTTCCATTATTTTCTTTTTCAAATCCCAGATTCCCATTAGATTCAATGGAAGGCAGATTGGGAACCCAGACTTCAGGTGCGGAATCCATTCCAAACTCTACACTGAGTAAACTCTAGATGAACTTATGCTAAGAACACTTCAGTCATTTACCACTATTTTGAGTAAAAAAAAAAGTTGGAGTAATTTATTAACTAAAGGGGTTGTCCTGTAAATAAGGCAAAAGTGGTCAATTTAAGAAACTGTGTAATATATTTTATGAGATTAAAATCCCTCGTTCTAGAGTTATCAGTTGTTTTTTTTCCTCCCCTGCCCTTTTCTAAACTAACTTTCTCTCCTAAATTTGTAAGAAGTCCATCTTGTGAGAACAAGATGGGCTGCCTGCTTTCGAAAGGATCAGAGTACACCATCCCATATGAAGAGGGGGAGGAGGAAGGAGCCATAAACTAGAATGGGTGAGACAGAGCTGCAAAACTGACAGGGATAGAACCTGCCCTCAATTTTGCAGATCAGGCACAAAGGTGTGTGTGTATTCCCATAAAAAGGAATAGGACAATGTACTTGTTAAGAAATAATCTTATGTGTCCATGAGCCCTAACAGTAAGTGCTTTATACACATCCATACTGCTCAGTACTTCTCTTTAATGTTATATATGTGTAGTCACAGGTAATTAGCATAAGGCAAGCATGGGATTACAAATTCAGGTTTTACACTGTACCTTTTCTGAAAGTGTATATAAAATCATGCCTGCAATGCTCTAAAAGAGATGAATAACTTTCTGGTGGTCTCATGTAGCAAATTCAGGTGACAAATTTCCTTTAATCAAAGGGTAGTATGGTGGCTCAGCGGTTAACTCTGTTACCTTGGTCCTGGGTTCAAATCTAACTAAGGGCAACAACTGCATGTATTTTGTACCTTCTCCCTGTATTTGTGTGGGTTTTCTCACGGTGCTCCTGTTTCCTCGCACATTTCAAAAATATACTAAGGTGTGTTTGGCTTCCTATTAAATTGACCCTAGTGGGTACTGGAGGATATACAGCTATAAGGCAGCCACTGACGCCCCTGCTCCAAAACCATCCCAGTCCTATGAGTCTGCTGCATGAGGAAAGCACATTACAAATGTTTGTCAATGTCCTACTGTATAATGAGAAATTCTTCAACTTTGCCCTTTACTTTGTTAGTGAATAAAAGAATTCTTGTATATATTCAGGGGCTGAAAACATATTCTTATGTAATATTCTCCATGTTAATATGGGCAAGCTAGGCCTCCATTTCTTAGGTGGCCACAAGGGACTTACCTCCAGCAGCAACCTAAAAAGGAGCAAAAAACATTTCTATTGGTGGGGCTGAGCATTCACTTACTGAGCGCTCATCCTAATCATGGAGAGCTGTGCTGCTGTTACATTGTCACATACTGCTCTTTTTCTTCTGATCTGCAGGAAAGAGAGCACCAATACAGCAAACAGACGTAATACATCCTTTATACATATTGGTGCAATAAACGTCTGTCTTTGTATGGGTATATAAACAAAATCACACTACCTATATAATGTGTATAGCTCCGGGACGAAGGATACGCCAAAACATGTCAGGGTATGGCGCCATCTTCGAATCCGGAGCACAACATAGGTAGGGTAATTCTGCATGGCTGACACCATTTGTCTATGTATTTTACTCCTGACTTACAGTGCTACGGGGACAATGCTATTACTTTGATTACATGCTGTTACTCTTAGCTTTACTTCCATTCTCTTTGGTCAACAGTATACATGTTGCTTGTGCAGCATTTTACTACTAAGTGACATATGTATTCGTTTGACATGGTTGTAATTGCACAATGTAATGTGTTGTTTTTTTTATAAGAACAAATATTGTACAAATTTGAGGCCAAGTTAGTACTGTTTGGCTTATGCTATCTGTATGACTAAGGGTACTTTCACAATAGCGCTAAAGTTTTCCGGTATTGAGTTCCGTCCTAGGGGCTCAATACCGGGAAAAAAATGCATCAGTTTGTCCTAATGCATTCTGAATGGAAAGCAATCCATTCAGTATGCATCAGGATGTCTTCTGTTCCGTCCCTTCATGGTATTTGGACGGCCAAAATTCCGGAACACTTGCCGGATCCGGCATTCATTTCCATTGAATTGGCGCATTGACGGATCCGGTCTGCGCATGCAGAGACTTTTAAAAATGTGAAAATAAATAAATAAATACAGAATCTGTCTTTCCAGATGACACCGGAGAGACGGATCCGGTATTTCAATGCATTTGCCAGCCGGATCCGCATCCGGATGCAAATGCTATCCGTTTGAATACGGATTTCCGGATCCGGCAGACAGTTGCAGCGACGAAACTGCCTGCCGAAATCTAACAACGCAAGTGTGAAAGTACCCTAAGGCAACTAATCCATTGGTCTCCTCCAGAGAGGTCACCTACATTTAATGCATGCTTATCTGTTAATATTTATTATTTAGTATTGATATATACACTGCTCAAAAAAATAAAGGGAACACTTAAACAACAGAATGTAACTCCAAGTCAATCACACTTCTGTGAAATCAAACTGTCCACTTAGGAAGCAACACTGAGTGACAATCAATTTCACATGCTGTTGTGCAAATGGGATAGACAACAGGTGGAAATTATAGCCAATTAGCAAGACACCCCCAATAAAGGAGTGGTTCTGCAGGTGGTGACAACAGACCACTTCTCAGTTCCTATGCTTACTGGCTGATGTTTTGGTCACTTTTGAATGCTGGCGGTGCTTTCACTCTAGTGGTAGCATGAGACGGAGTCTATAACCCACACAAGTGGCTCAGGTAGTGCAGCTTATCCAGGATGGCACATCAATGCGAGCTGTGGCAAGAAGGTTTGCTGTGTTTGTCAGCGTAGTGTCCAGAGCATGGAGGCGCTACCAGGAGACAGGCCAGTACATCAGGAGACGTGTAGGAGACCGTAGGAGGGCAACAACCCAGCAGCAGGACCGCTACCTCCGCCTTTGTGCAAGGAGGAACAGGAGGAGCACTGCCAGAGCCCTGCAAAATGACCTCCAGCAGGCCACAAATGTGCATGTGTCTGCTCAAACGGTCAGAAACAGACTCCATGAGGGTGATATGAGGGCCCGACGTCCACAGGTGGGGGTTGTGCTTACAGCCCAACACCGTGCAGGACGTTTGGCATTTGCCAGAGAACACCAAGATTGGCAAATTCGCCACTGGCGCCCTGTGCTCTACACAGATGAAAGCAGATTCACACTGAGCACATGTGACAGAGTCTTGAGACGCCGTGGAGAACGTTCTGCTGCCTGCAACATCCTCCAGCATGACCGGTTTGGCATTGGGTCAGTAATGGTGTGGGGTGGCATTTCTTTGGAGGGCCGCACAGGCCTCCATGTGCTCGCCAGAGGTAGCCTGACTGCCATTAGGTACCGAGATGAGATCCTCAGACCCCTTGTGAGACCATATGCTGGTGCAGTTGGCCCTGGGTTCCTCCTAATGCAAGACAATGCTAGACCTCATGTGGCTGGAGTGTGTCAGCAGTTCCTGCAAGACGAAGGCATTGATGCTATGGACTGGCCCGCCCGCTGCAAGACCTGAATCCAATTGAGCACATCTGGGACATCATGTCTCGCTCTATCCACCAACGTCACGTTGCACCACAGACTGTCCAGGAGTTGGCAGATGCTTTAGTCCAGGTCTGAGAGGAGATCCCTCAGACCGTCCACCACCTCATCAGGAGCATGCACAGACGTTGTAGGGAGGTCATACAGGCACGTGGAGGCCACACACACTACTGAGCCTCATTTTGACTTGTTTTAAGGACATTACATCAAAGTTGGATCAGCCTGTAGTGTGTTTTTCCACTTTAATTTTGAGTGTGACTCCAAATCCAGACCTCCATGGGTTAACAATTTGATTTCCATTTTTTTATTTTTGTGTGATTTTGTTGTCATCACATTCAACTATGTAAAGAACAAAGTATTTCAGAAGAATATTTAATTAATTCAGATCTAGGATGTGTTATTTTTGTGTTCCCTTTATTTTTTTGAGCAGTGTATATATGTATGTGTGTATATATATATATATATATATATATATATATATACACACACACTGAACAAAAATATAAACACAACACTTTCGTTTTGCTTCCATTTTGCATGAGCTGAACTCAAAGATCTGAAACATTTTCTACATACACAAAAGACCCATTACTCTCAAATATTGTTCACAAATCTGTCTAAATCTGTGTTCGGCCCCTTTCACACGAGCGAGTTTTCCGCGCGGATGCGTTGCGGGAGGTGAACGCACAGCATCCGCACGGAATCCTGACCCATTCATTTCTATGGGGCTGTTCACATGAGCGGTGATTTTCACGCATCACTTGTGCGTTGCGTGAAAATCGCAGCATGCTCCTCTTTGTGCGTTTTTCACGTAACGCAAGCCCCATAGAAATGAATGGGGTTGCGTGAAAATCGCAAGCATCCGCAAGCAAGTGCGGATGCGGTGCGATTTTCACGCATGGTTGCTAGGAGACGATCGGGATGGAGACCCGATCATTATTATTTTCCCTTATAACATGGTTATAAGGGAAAATAATAGCATTCTGAATACAGAATGCTAAGTAAAACAGCGCTGGAGGGGTTAAAAAAAATTTCAAAATCATTTAACTCACCTTAGTCCACTTGTTCGCGATGCTGGCATCTCCTTCTGTCCCCTTTACTTAATAGGACCTGTGGTGAGCATTAATTATAGGTCAAGGACCTTTGATGACGTTACTCCGGTCATCACATGGTACGTCACATGATCTTTTACCATGGTGAATCACCATGGTAAAAGATCATGTGACGTACCATGTGATGACCGGAGTGACGTCATCAAAGGTCCTTGACCTATAATAATGCTCACCACAGGTCCTATTCAGTAAAGGGGACAGAAGGAGATGCCGGCATCGCGAACAAGTGGACTAAGGTGAGTTAAATGATTTTGAAATTTTTTTTAACCCCTCCAGCGCTGTTTTACTTAGCATTCTGTATTCAGAATGCTATTAGTTCCTGCAACGCACCCGCACATTTTCCCGCAACGCCCGTGTGAAAGAGGCCTTAGTGAGCACTTCTCTTTTACCGAGATAATCCATCCCACCTCACAGGTGTGGCATATCAAGGTGCTGATTAGACAGCATGAATATTGCACAGGTGTGCCTTAGACTGCCCACAATAAAAGGCCACTCTGAAATGTGCAGTTTGATCACACAGCACAATGCCACAGATGTCGGAACGTTTGAGGGAGCGTGCAATTGGCATGCTGACTGCAGGAATGTCTACGAGAGCTGCTGCCCGTGCAATGAATGTCAATTTCTCTACCATAAGCCGTCTCCAAAGGCGTTTCAGAGAATTTGGCAGTACATCCACCGGCCTTACAACCGCAGACCACGTGTAACCACACCAGCCCAGGACCTCCACATCCAGCATGTTTACCTACATGATCCGCTGAGACCAGCTACCCGGACAGCTGCAGAAATAATCGGTTTGCATAACCAAAGAATTTCTGCACAAACTGTCAGAAACCGTCTCAGGGAAGCTCATCTGCATGGTCGTCGTCCTCATTGGGGTCTGGACCTGACTGCAGTTCGTCGTCGTAACCGACTTGAGTGGGCAAATGCTCACATTCGAAGGCGTCTGGCACATTGGAGAGGCGTTCTGTTCACGGATAAGTCCCGGTTTTCACTGTTCAGGGCAGATGGCAGATAGCGTGTGTGGCGTCGTGTGGGCGAGCGGTTTGCTGACGTCAACGTTGTGGATCGAGTAGCCCATGGTGGCGGTGGGGTTATGGTATGGACAGGCGTATGTTATGGACAACGAACAGAGGTGCATTTTATTGATGGCATTTTGAATGCACAGAGATACTGTGACGAGATCCTGAGGCCCATTGTTGTGCCATTCATCCACGACCATCACCTCATGTTGCAGCATGATAATGCACGGCCCCATATTGCAAGGATCTGTACACAATTCCTGGAAGCTAAAAACATCCCAGTTCTTGCATGGCCAGCATACTCACCGGGCATGTCACCCATTGAGCATGTTTGGGATACTTTGGATCGGCGTATACGACAGCGTGTTCCAGTTCCTGCCAATATTCTGCAACTTTGCACAACTATTGAAGAAGAGAGGACCAACATTCCACAGGCCACAATCAACAACTGATCAACTCTATGCGACGGAGATGTATTGCACTGCGTGAAGCAAATGGTGGCCACACCAGATACTGACTGGTTTTCTGACCCCCCCCCCCCCCCCCCCCCCCAGTAAGGCAAAACTGTGCACATTTCAGTGGCCTTTTATTGTGGGCAGTCTAAGGCACACCTGTGCAATATTCATGCTCTCTAATCAGCATCTTGATATGCCACACCTGTGAGGTGGGATGGATTATCTCGGCAAAGGAGAAGTGCTCACTAACACAGATTTAGACAGATTTGTGAACAATATTTGAGAGTAATGGGTCTTTTGTGTATGTAGAAAATGTTTCAGATCTTTGAGTTCAGCTCATGCAAAATGGGAGCAAAACCGAAAGTGTTGCGTTTATTTTGTTCAGTCTATAGATATATCTATTAGTGCAGGGCAGGAAGTGGTGTAATCCCCCTGAGAGGGGCTGACTTTCCTCTTGTTACAGGAGGACATTGAGTAACCACCAGACAACAGATATTTAAATCTGGACTACCAGTGATGTTCACAGTAAACCTTTCGCTACTGTACTCTGCCAAAAATGTAACCCTTTACTGCCCTAGACTACCAGAGATTGTAATAATAACCTTTCAGCCACACTAAACTACATTATTTATAGGTCACCAGGGATTTCACCATTTACCCCTTTACTGCTGTGGACCACTAGGCATATCAACATTAACTCTGAAATCCACAGGTGGAGTCAGTAAGAAGGAGAAGTATCAGCCCTTCTTTTATATTTCGCATATCTTTCCAAACCTTCCATGGAGACTGCATGTGTGACTGGTGCCTATGGATGACTAAATTGATCCACATTTACACAAAAATGCGGAGGGGGGGCAGTAGTAAATTAAAATTTAGTGATCTGGACTCCTTTGTCGCAGTACTACTCATCTACATTAATGGACAAAAGTTTTGAGACTGAGAAATGTAGGTTTTCACAAAGTTTGCTGCTTTAGTTTTTATGGTAGCAATTTGCAATTTACTAGATTGTTATTAAGAGCAATTAGATTAATTGAAATTGAAATTAATTGCAAAATCATTGCTTGCAATGAAAATGAACGTAATCCCAAAAATAAGTCCTACCACAGAAAGTCCTGCTAACATCATTTCAGCGATCTTCTGGTTAGCTCAGAAAAAGGTGTAAAAGAGGACAAGGTAGCTGATATCACTCTGTCATTCTGATTAAATTAGAAGAGAAGACTGCTTTAAAGGGGGGGGGGGGGGGTGAGGGTGCTAATCATTGTCTTCTTCTGTTAACCATGGTTACCTCCAAGGAAACACATGCAGTCATCATTGTTTTGCATAAAAAGGACTTTACAGACAAGGATATTGCTGCTTGTAAAAGTGCACCTAAATCATCCATTTATTGGATCATCAATAACTTCAAGGAGAGAGGTTCAGTTGCTGTAAAGAAGGCTTGAGGGCAGCCAAGAAAGGCCAGCAAGTGCCAGGACCTTCTCCTAAAGATGATTCAGCTACAGGATCGGGTTAGCACCAGTGTAGAGCTTGCTCAGGCGAATGTGAGTGCACATTGAGGCAAAGGCTTTTGGAGGATAGTCCGGTGTCAAGAAGGGCAGCAAAGAAGCTACTTCTCTCCAAAAATAACATCAAGGACAGACTGATATTCTGCAGAAAGTACAGGGATTGGAGTGCAGAGGACTAGGGTAAAGTTAATTTATCTGATGAAACCTTCAGACTGTTTGGATTATCTAGAAAAATTATTGTCTGGAGAAGTAGAGGTGAGTTATGTGTCATGCCAACATCCTGAGACCATGTGTGGGTGGCTTCCCATCCAAGGGAGTGGGCTTAATCACAATTGTGCCTAACAACACTGCCATCAATAAAGAATGGTGTCAAATCATCCTTCAAGAGCAACTTCTCCCATCAATCCAGGAGCAATTTGGTGATGAAGAATGCTTTTTCCAGCATGATGGAGCACCATGTCCCACTGTAATTTTGGGTCCATGGTCAGGAAACTCCCCAGATCTCAATCCCACAGAGAACATGTGGTCAGTCCTCAAAAACATAGAAACATAGAATGTGTCGGCAGATAAGAACCATTTGGCCCATCTAGTCTGCCCAGAAGCAGGTGGATAAAGAAAAACACATAAACTATGATAAACTCCAATCACTGATTAGGCAAGAATGAATTACCATCAGTCAGGCTTTGGCCCAGAAGCTGATATCCAGCATGCCGGGACAAATTGCAGGAGTCTTGAAAAAGAAGAGCCAACTCTATAAATATTGAGTCTTTGCATAAACTTGATGTATTTGTTAATAAAAGTTAAATAAAAACGTATGAAATGCTTATAATTGTAATTGAGAATACCATAAAAACATTTGACATAAAGATCTAAAAATAGTGAATCACCAAACTTTGTGAAAACCAAAATCTGTGTCAGTCTCAAAACCTTTCACCACAGCTGTATTACAACAGATAATAGCCCAAAATCAGTGACCGGTTCCCTTTAAAGTGGAAATCACAATAATTTTGCATGCGTGCTATTATACTATTTGTTTTTTATAAAATGAAAAGGCTTACATTTTTGTAATAAATATACACTTGAAGTGCTCTTCCTGACAATGTAGTAATATAGTAAAAACTGTGGATATTTGCAGTAAATAGGCTTAAAGGCCTCCAATACCTTTAGGAGCTTGTAGTTGCTTGTTCAGATCCCACAGCCTCTTCACTCTCTAAGATGAAGGCAATTCACAATATAAATACAGGTTAGCAAACAGAAGGACCAGATAATTACATAAAAGCCTCCATTACTGTTTCTATAACGTTTTTCTTCAAGTTTCAAAGGCAAGCATCCATTGACAGATGACTTTAAGTAGAATGATTGTGCTACTAGAAATAATCTGCGCAGTCTAGTCATGCTACACGGTGGTCTTCACATCAGAACAGCCAAAGGCAAATGGCAGAAGCACATGAAAGCATAACTTCTCCAAGTTGTAGGCAGAAGTGTGAGAATTCATTTGCTGGGCAAACTTTGTGCGGCACCACATACCACAGAATTAGAGATATGGTGCGCAACCTTTCCTGGTACAAGGGCCACAATTTAAAATTGTAAGACTTCAAGGGCCACAATAAAACTTAATGGGGTACTCCCATCTGTGATATTTATAGAGTATCAACAGAATATGTCATAAATGCCTGATAAGTGGGAGTCCCATCTATCGGGAAAACACGAGGGTCTCTTGTTTGGCAAGCCAGAAAAAGGTAAACAGGGAGGGTGCACACGCACACGACTATCTCTACTGTAGTTAAAGGGTTTGTTCAGGGTCAGGATATTGATGACTTATCATCAATATCAGATCGGTGGTGGTCTGACTCTCGAAACTCCTGTCAATCAGCTGGTTGAAGAAGCTGCGGTGCTGATACAAATGCTGCATCCTCTTCACTGTCTACCTGCGCGCTGTGTAACTACACCTTCCTTGAAAGAGAGAGAAATGTGTAATAACACTGCACCACTGGTGCTGCAATCTTGATGGCATGCAGGTAAACGCCTAAGAGGACGCAAGGCTCAAATGATTGCTGCAGCCATTTAAAACCAACTGACTGGCAAGAGTGCCAGGAGTCAGACCCCCACCAATCTGATATTGATGACCTAGGAGCTGTGTGGCGGCTCATTTTTTGCAGGATGATCTGTAGTTTTTATTGATACCATTTTGGAGTGTTTGAGACTTTTTGGTCACTTTTTATTAAATTTTTGGGAAGCTGAAATGACGAAAAAAAATTGAATTGACCATTTTGATGTTTTTTTTCCATTACTCTGTTTGCCATGTGGGATAAATATTTTTATATTTTAATAGTACGGATGTTTTTCAATGTTTACTTATTTTTATTCTGGGGAAAGGGGTATTTAAATTTTAATATTTTTCTAATTTTTGTTATAGTTTAAAAAACTTTTTTTTTTTAACTTTTTGTTTCTACTTTTCTTTTAGGCCCCAACATCATGCAAACCTTAGATTGCCCCTTCTATTTAGCAATGGAAATAAATCCATTGATAAATAAAACATTCAGTATATTGCAATGTAGTGCTGCCACCTGTAGGGCTACATTGGAATATACATTTAAAAGGTATCGGACAGGCCCTATCCTTTCACAGGCAATAAACAGTTCCCCCAATCACCGTGTGGGGGGCTGTTCCAGGCCGGTTAGCACAGTGCTTCTGGGTTTTGCGCTCTCAGATGCTGTGGTCACATTTGACTACAGCATCTGAGGGGTTAAATGCCTGGGGTCAACATTACTGCCGATCACAGGCATTAGCCCTGGGCTATACCGCCTGCTGTGCTCACAAGCAGGCGCCATGTTACAGACCTGACTTCCCCTGTACTATTACAGCAGAGGTCGCAAAGGGGTTAAAGGGATCTTGTCACATTGTACATGCAGTCCTTTCTGTGGCACGAGTTAAGCAGACTAACATATAGTTCCAGATTCAGTACAGACTCGGTCACTTGCATTTTATTCATATAAATCCCTTCTCTTTCTAGACATTGGAGTCATGTGGGCGGTCCTATGAGTGATTGACAGCCATCTCTCTATGCACAGTCAATCACTAAGGAGGACCACCCACTGGACTCCTAAGCACAGAAAGAGCAGGGAATTAAATGAATAAATTACAAGTTATAATGCTTTTTTTTTTATCCCATATACTTATATATCAATCTGCTCAGCTCCTCCTGTGATATAACATACTGCTTGCAGATAAAAAAAAAAACGTAACAGGTTCCAGCTCTGAAACAATTACAATTTTCGGCAGCCCCCCTAAGCCCTAATGGATCTATGGAAGGAAACATACTTTCATGTTCCCTGCTAATCTGTATGGGAGTGTCCTGAATTTTAAATGAAGCAGATGTCAGGGGGATTGGGCTATTGGATGTTAACATGCCCAATCCTTTTGTTTCACAAGAGATAGGCAGCCGCCAAAGGTGTCTATCAGCGGCGTATTACTCTTTCCCTATTAAGAACGTATGCTGGCTGTGTATGGGGGTGGGAAGGGGGAATCGTAGAGAGAAATAGCTGTAGGCTAGTGTTCTGCCAACTGCTGTGTAAGGCGGCATTCACATGCAGCAGATTTTGTTGCAGAAAATTTCTGCGACTGAAGAATCAGTTCCATTCATTTGAATGGGGACTGCAAACATCCATGTGCTTGCCATCAAAATAACCGCATTCAAATAAATGGGACTGATCTTTCAGTCACTGAAATTTTCTGCAACAAAGTATACAACGTGAAGGCACCCTAAGGACTCATCCAGACAGGGGCGTAGCTAAAGGCTCATGGGCCCTGGTGCAAGAGTTCAGCTTGGGCCCCCGTTCCCTCAGTGCTTCGTGGCCAGGGGCAGGGAAGCACATGGCCCTCCTGCAGCCTGAGGCAAAAACTGAAACCCCTTCCCTCCAGCCAGAGGTGTAACTTGAAGATTCTGGGCCCCAGTGCAAAATCTATAACAGAGCCAGCCCACCTTCTATTATACCAGTGTATTCTTATAAGCACAAGGGTCTTTGGGCCCCCTCAGGCCCGGTAGCGACTGCTACCTCTGCACCCCCTATAGCTACGCCCCTGCATTCAGATGAACGTAAGGGCTATGTGCTTGCAAACGGCGGATCTGCAATATAGGGGCACCGGCCGTGTGCACTCCATGCTGTGGATACGGACCCATTGACTTGAATGAGTCCACAATCTGCAAGAATGCGGCTGCTAACAATGCAGATGGACTAAACAGTGCAGTCCTAATAATTTAATTAGAGCCCGCTGAGGCTTGCAGAGTCACGTAGTACTCGACCGCAGCATGGCGGCTTTTCAACCGCGACACTTCCACTCTGTGTGGTCATACCCTAAAGGAATCACAGCACACACCTTGAGCTGCAGGTGCACTCTCCTCCACAGTCTCTTCTGGCTTTCTGGCTGTAAGTTCAGACCAGTCTTCAGCTACTGATGCCGGCTCCTCAGTGATGTTGTCAGAACTTGCTTCAAGCGCAGGAGATGTCTCTTCCACATTTTCGACAACAGGTTCAATATTCTCTGGTTCCACTGGACAGATATGGAATTACACATTTAGTAGGAATTACCTATGTTTCTCATAACAAATTAGGCCTCCTGCACACGAACGTGTGCTGCCCGTTGCCGTATTGCGACCGCATTTGCGGATCCGCAATACACGGGCGCTGTTCCGTGGGTATTCCTCATCACGAATGCGGACCCATTCACTTCAATGGGTCCGCAAATCCGGAGATGCGGAATGGTGCAGAACGGAACCCTACGGAAGCACTACGGAGTGCTTCCGTGGAGTTTCGTCCCGTTATTCCGTTCCTCAAAAAGATAGAACATGTCCTATCTTTTTGCGGAACGGCCGGATCGCAGACCCATTAAAGTGAATGGGTCCGCGATCCACTGCGGCTGCCCCACGGTTGGTCTTCGTGCATTGCGGCCCGCAGCACGGCCCCGGGGAGCGCACGTTCGTGTGCAGGAGGCCTTAGAAAAGTAATGCTGCTTTCCCTCCCAGAAAGATTATACAGCCTTGTTTTCTTTCCTGAAGAATTTTTTTATATTTCTTTTATTATCTCATATTTTTAGTGCTTCAATCCATCTATGAAAATTGAGCAACTTTAGCACTCATGCACACAAACGTATTTTTTTTCTGTTCCGTTTTTTTACAGGTCCGTATGCGGAACCATTCATTTCAATGGGTCAGCAAAAAACTGAAATGACTGGATCCGCAAAAAAAACGATTCAATACGGATGTCACACGGATGTCAGCCATTTTTTTTGTAGATCCATGCTTTGCGGACCGCAAAATACATACAGTCGTGTGCATCAGCCCTTAAAATTAGCCTTGGTTAAAATAAAAGTCTATGGAGACACAAAGGCTTGCACAGAAGCAATAATCACAAAATAGAAGAATTCTGAGACAAATTGCAAAGTTTCTTCGTTTGTTTTTATTTTAGTAGTATTAGGCTGGGTTCACATGGGCGTCACGTTTTGGCTCAGGATGCATCCCGGGAGCATTGCGGCAAACCCGCGCGAGTAGGTACGCAATTTCTGTCAGTTTTGACTGCGATTGCGTTCCGCTGTTCAGTTTTTATTGCGCGGGTGCAATGCATTTTGCACGCGCGTGATAAAAAACTAAATGTGGTACCCAGACCCGAACTTCTTCACTGGTGTTAAGGTTTGGGTTCAAGGTTGTGTAGATGTAATTATTTTCCCTTATAACATGGTTTTAAAGGAAAATAATAGCATTCTGAATACAGAATACTTACTAAAATAGGGCGGGAGGGGTTAAATTTTTTTTATTTAACTCACCTTAATCCACTTGTTCGCACAGCCCGGCTACTCTTCTTTCTTCAGGACCTGGGTAAAGGACCTTTGATGACATCACTGTGCTCATCACATGATCCATCACCATGGTGATGGATCATGTGACAGACCATGTGATGAGCGCAGTGACGTCACCACAGGTCATTTTCCTCCTGCACAGCAAAGAAGAAGACAGAAGAGAAGCCGGGCTGCGCGAACAAGTGGATTAAGGTGAGTTAAATTATTATTTATTTATTATTTAACCCCTCCAGCCCTATTTTACTAAGCATTCTGTATTCAGAATGCTATTATTTTCCCTTATAACCACTGAAGTTCAGGTTTGGGTTCAAGGTTGTGTAGATGTAATTATTTTCCCTTATAACATGGTTTTAAAGGAAAATAATAGCATTCTGAATACAGAATACTTATTAAAATAGGGCGGGAGGGGTTAAAAAAAATTAATTTAACTCACCTTAATCCACTTGTTCGCGCAGCCCGGCTACTCTTCTTTCTTCAGGACCTGGGTAAAGGACCTTTGATGACATCACTGTGCTCATCACATGATCCATCACCATGGTGATGGATCGTGTGACAGACCATGTGATGAGCGCAGTGACGTCACCACAGGTCATTTTCCTCCTGCACAGCAAAGAAGAAGACAGAAGAGAAGCCGGGCTGCGCGAACAAGTGGATTAAGGTGAGTTAAATTATTATCCATTTATTTTTTAACCCCTCCAGCCCTATTTTACTAAGCATTCTGTATTCAGAATGCTATTATTTTCCCTTCTAACCTTGTTATAAGGGAAAATAATAATGATCGTCTCCTAGCAACCATGCGTGAAAATCGCACCGCATTCGCACTTGCTTGCGGATGCTTGCGATTTTCACGCAGCCCTATTCATTTCTATGGGGCCTGCGTTGCGTGAAAAACGCACAATATAGAGCATGCTGCGATTTTCACGCAACGCACAAGTGATGCGTGAAAATCACCACTCATGTGCACAGCCCCATTGAAGTGAATGGGTCTGGATTCAGTGCGGGTGCAATGCGTTCCCCTCACACATTGCACCCGCGCGGAAATCTCGCCCGTGTGAACCCAGCCTTAGAGTACTGCAAAATGGGTAAAAATGTTAAAGGGGACCCGTTTTAGAAAATAATTGTATTCCTCTGATTGACAACTGGGGGAGCAGGGTCAGTACACAATATGACACTGTCCACACAGTGCTGCTATTGTCAGACTGTCTAAGAACATGCCTCTTTTAGGGTACTTTCCCACTGGATTCCGGCAGGCAGTTCCGTTGCCGGAGAAACATATGCGAACTGATGGCATTTGTCAGACCGATCCGGATCCATCTGACAAATGCATTGAAATGCCGGATACATCTCTCCGATGTGATCCGGAAAAAACGGATCCGGTATAAATTTTTTCGAATTTTTTTTGGTCTGCGCAAAAGCCGGATCCGTTTTGCCAGAACACTTAATGCCGGATCCGCCACTAATACACTTCAATGTAAAATAATGCCGGATTCGGCATTCCGGCAAGTGTTTAGTCTTTTTGGACGGAGATAAAACCGCAGCATGCTCCAAGATTTTCTCCGTCCTGAAATGGCAAAAAGACTGAACTGAAGACATCCTGATGCATACTGAACGGATTGCTCTCCGTTCAGAATGTATTATAATAAAGCTGATCAGTTCTTTTCCGGTATTGAGCCCCTAGGACGGAACTCAATGCTGGAAATAACGCTAATGTGAAAGTACCCTTACAAGTGAAATGGTAACATCCAGTTTTTAACTTACATTTCTAGAGGAATAACAGAGGAACAACATTACAAAGAATTCTAAGAGAACATGCCACTGAAATGTTATTTTTATGGGGTATACATGCTAAAACTGACATGTCAGAAGAGCGAACAGATCCTCTTTAATATTAAACATTCTCATTATAAGAAATATGAGAGAATTATACATATTGATACATCTATTTGTCAAACTAGTAAGATATGAAGCAATATTTATAGTGCATGGCAAATGTTCTTTCAATTAAAGGGCTTGTCCGAGTTACAGAAAAAAAATGACACTCAGGAATCTATACATTAGATAAGTGAGGTCTAGTGAAAGAAAAATGTTGTTTACTCACATACCTAGTGCTGCTCTGGCCCTTTGTTTACATGCAGTTGCAGAGCTGCGGAGGCGTGTAACAACATTCTGTGATGTCTTTCTCATGAATATTTGGGGGTGTTAGCTAAGACTTCCTTTCCCCTCCTCCTGCAGTGCCTTGGTTCTCTCAGCTGACACAGGTGGCTCTTCTCATGCCACCAGTTCTTCCCAGTAGTCACTGACCTCACACAGACAGTATTTCTTCTGGTCATTTGCATCTTGCTGCTTTTTCCATTTACACAGACAAAGTATTTCACTTGTTCCTGTCCAGTAAACCATTCCCCCCACCCTGTTAGCTTTCACCGGGAATGGAATTTCTCTTCTGCTCCGGTTTTAAAAGTTAATGCTAAGCCATTCTGCCTCCAGTAATGTGCAAGGGGCATGGCTTCACACTGACAAGCCCCACCCACTTCTCAGACATCAGTACTGATGTTCCTATAAGGCTCCATTCACACATCCGCAATTCCATTCCGCGTTTTGCGGAACGGAATTGTGAAGCCGCACTTCCGGGTCCGCAATTCCGATCCTGAAAAAAATACAACATGTCCTATTCTTGTCCGCAATGGCGGACAAGAATAGGCATATTCTCTTAGTGCCGGCAATGTGCGGTCCGCAAAATGCAGAACGCACATTGCCGCTGTCCGTGTTTTACGGATCCGCAAAACACACACGGATGTGTGAATGGACCCTAAACCATATACACTGGCAGCTGACAGTTGCTGTCTAAGGTGAAGACAAATAAGTCACAGGGGCCTGATGAGATACACCCAAAATTATTAAAAGAGCTTAGTGGTGAGCTGGCAAAACCGTTAACAGATTTAATTAACCAATCATTAGTAACAGGAGTCGTCCCGGAAGATTGGAAATTGGCAAATGTCGTGCCCATTCACAAGAAAGGTAGTAGGGAGGAATCGAGCAACTATAGACCAGTGAGTCTGACATCAATAGTAGGCAAATTAATGGAAACCCTATTAAAGGATAGGATTGTGGAACATCTAAAATCCCATGGATTGCAAGATGAAAAACAACATGGGTTTACTTCAGGGAGATCATGTCAAACAAATCTTATAGATTTTTTTGACTGGGTGAATAAATAATAGACGGTGGAGGTGCAGTAGACATCGCATATCTAGATTTTAGTAAGGCTTTTGACACTGTCCCACATAGAAGACTTATCAATAAACTGCAGTCATTGAGCATGGACTCCCATATTGTTGAGTGGATTAGGCAGTGGCTGAGTGACAGACAGCAGAGGGTTGTAGTCAATGGAGAACATTCAAAACAAGGTCATGTTACCAGTGGAGTTCCACAGGGATCTGTACTGGGACCGATTTTGTTTAATATCTTCATAAGTGATATTGCAAAAGGCCTCGCTGGTAAGGTTTGTCTTTTTGCTGATGACACAAAGATATGTAACAGGGTTGATGTTCCTGGAGGGAAACGCCAAATGGAAAAGGATTTAGGAAAACTTGAAGAATGGTCAGAACTCTGGAAACTGAAATTCAATGTGGATAAGTGCAAGATAATGCACCTGGGGCGTAAAAACCCAAGGGCAGAATATAGAATATTTGACACAGTCCTAACCTCAGTATCTGAGGAAAGGGATTTAGGAGTAATTATTTCAGAAGACTTAAAGGTGGGAAGACAATGTAATAGAGCAGCACGAAATGCCAGCAGAATGCTTGGATGTATAGGGAGAGGTATAAGCAGTAGAAAGAGTGAAGTGCTTATGCCGCTGTACAGAACACTGGTGAGACCTCACTTGGAGTATTGTGCGCAGTACTGGAGGCCATATCTCCAGAAGGATATAGATACTCTAGAGAGAGTTCAGAGAAGAGCTACTAAACTAGTACATGGATTGCAGGATAAAACTTACCAGGAAAGGTTAAAGGACCTTAATATGTATAGCTTGGAAGAAAGAAGAGACAGAGGGGATAAGATAGAAACTTTTAAATACATAAAGGGAATCAACTCGGTAAAGGAAGAGAGCATATTTAAAAGAAGAAAAACTACCACAAGAGGACACCATTTTAAATTAGAGGGGCAAAGGTTTAAAAGTAATATAAGGAAGTATTACTTTACTGAGAGAGTAGTGGATGCATGGAATAGCCTTCCTGCAGAAGTGGTAGCTGCAAATACAGTGAAGGGGTTTAAGCATGCATGGGATAGGCATAAAGCCATCCTTCATATAAGATAGGGCCGGGGGCTATCCATAGTATTCAGTATATTGGGCAGACTAGATGGGCCAAATGGTTCTTATCTGCCGACACATTCTATGTTTCTATGACTATGCCTTCTGAATGGACTGGACATGCCTGACAGCTCTCAGCTGATGGATCCAGCTAAGCCCTCAGACATGGGTCGTGATGACCCGTGCCCTCCAACCACAGACAACAGATCAGACTTCAATGACGTTCTGTGTACAGGGCAGGACTGCTCCCTCCTGCAGCCCTAGGCTGGTGCACAGAACGTCCATTAGAGCAGGCAAAGAAGCTGATGTTACAGGTCATGTGACACTGTGGAAGAAGTTAATCGAAAATACATTACTTTTGTTTAGAAACATACAAACAATAAAAGAATAACTTGGACAACCCCTTTAATGAATTGTGATAGTTTGGGTGGCCATCTTTGATAACCATTTAAAGATGACCTTTCACCAGAAAATGTACTGCAATCTTCAGGCAGCATGTCATAGAGCAGGAGGAGCTGAGCAGATTGATATATAGTTTTATGGGGAAAGATTCGGTAAAACATCTAATATAAGGGGGAGTTAATGTGATGTTGATTTATGCTGATGCTTTCTTTTACTCTGAAACAATAACGTGAAATCCCATGTCAAAATCTGATTGTACTGTAACTATCATACATAAAAAAAAATTATAAATATTTTGTTAAAAAACATAACAAACATCTAATATATACATTTACTGGAAATCTCTAATTTTTCTGACTTCATTTGTACATGGTCAAGGTGTTATCAGTGATTGATAGAAAACCCTGTGTAAGGCTAAATTTACATGACTGTAAGGCCTCTTTCACACGGGCGTTGCGGGAAAATGTGCGGGGGCGTTGCGGGAACACCCGCGATTTTTCCGCACGAGTGCAAAACATTGTAATGCGTTTTGCACTCGCGTGAGAAAAATCATGCGTGTTTGGTACCCAAACCCAAACTTCTTCACAGAAGTTCGGGCTTGGGATCAGTGTTCTGTAGATTGTATTATTTTCCCTTATAACATAGTTATAAGGGACAATAATAGCATTCTGAATACAGAATGCATAGTAAAACATCGCTGGAGGGGTTAAAAAAAAAAATATATATAATAATTTAACTCACCTTAATCCACTTCGCGATGCCGGCATCTCCCTCTGTCTTCATCTGATCTCTGTGCAGCAACAGGACCTTTGATGACGTCACTCCGGTCATCACATGGTACGTCACATGATCTTTTACCACGGTGATGGATCATGTGATGACCAGAATGACATCACCAAAGGTCCTGTTGCTGCACAGAGATCAGATGAAGCCAGAAGGAGATGCCGGGCTACGCGAACAAGTGGATTAAGGTGAGTTAAAACATTTTTTATTTTTTTTTAACCCCTCCAGCGCTGTTTTACTATGCATTCTGTATTCAGAATGCTATTATTTTCCCTTATAACCATGTTATAAGGGAAAATAATAATGATCGTGTCCCCATCCCGATCGTCTCCTAGCAACCGTGCGTGAAAATCGCACCGCATCCGCACTTGCTTGCGGATGCTTGCGATTTTCACGCAACCCCATTCATTTCTATGGGGCCTGCGTTACGTGAAAAACGCACAAAGAGGAGCATGCTGCGATTTTCACGCAACGCACAAGTGATGCGTGAAAATCACCGCTCGTGTGCACAGCCCCATAGAAATGAATGGGTCGGTATTTAGTGCGGGTGCAATGCGTTCACCTCCCGCATCGCATCCGCGCGGAATACTCGCCCGTGTGAAAGGGGCCCAAGTCTTTTGCGGTCCGCAAATTGTAATTAAAGAACGCACCCCGTACAGTCTCCAACCCCTCCATGTTTGATATGCACGTGTGCAGATATATTATGACGGGTTGGATAAAAGTGGTATGAAGTCGCTATGATGCCCACTAGAAAATTTATCTTAGTGGACAGAATCTGAGCCAAGAACTGACCTCCTAAAACTTGGTTGTAAAAGGCCATTAGCATAAACACTAGACTCATCAAAGGCATGGGGGCTAGTGGGGGAATCTGCAGACCTTCTTAAAGGGGTTGTCTGAGTTATGAAAAAAAAATATATAGCATTGTAAATCTGATGGCCAGCAATATATAACTAAGATAAGCAAGATTTAGCCAAAAAATATCAATTTTCTCATTTCCCTGGTTCTCGTCTGGCCCTTTGTTTACCTGCAATAACAACAATCCCTGCCCCGTAAAGGGAGAGAATACAAGTGCTGTCCTGAGTGACATGTCTGCCTGCTGGGATACTCAGCAGCATGTTGTATGTGTAGGACTACAAGTCCTAGCTGTGCAATGACACTGCTGATACACACAGGATCTTCCCCCTACCTGTTCTTGTGCAATGCTCTGCAGAACTCCTCTGTCAGCTCCTGTGCCCAGCATTTGTCTCCTCACTGCCTGCAGCTAGTCAGTAAAGCCTTCAGCCCTAAGGCTGTGCTGCTAAAGGGGTTAATGTTTTTCCTCAAGAATCCAGAGAGAGAGAGCAATAAGCAGCAGCCGGCAGTGCAGGATGGCGTGGCCAGCACAGTGACGTCTCGTGTAGAGACACATATCTGTTCTCTCAGGCTTGTGCACAAAACATCATCAGAGCAGGGAGAGACCACCAGTGCAATCTGAGAAAGCAGCAACTGGAGATGCAGTAAGTGCATGGTAAAGTCCTTACATTTGCCGAGTTAGAAACATACAAAGAACAAGAAAATAACTCAGACAACCTCTTTAAGGTGTGTGTCCCTTTAGCTTGGTCTTTTATTTGGGGGACAACCCCTTTGATGAACTGGATGACTTTTCTGCTACCCCCAGGCAACAGGCCTACTGTCTCGTAACGTATTAAGTTCTGTTTCTTTTATCCTTTTTCTTTCCAAATTGATTGACTTTAAAATCTAGGTGACCCTTTAAGCTCACATCTGGATTCGAAATCACAGATTCTGACAGGGAATGACAGCAGGCAGGTGTGAATGCATCTGCACGCACAGTGAGGTGAAGGCTTTTGGAAGATGGCCAGGTGTCAGTAAGGGCAGCAAAGAAGCAGCTTGTCTCCAAGAAAAATAGACTTATATTCGACAGGAAGTACAAGCATTGGACTGCAGAGGACTGGAGTAAAGTTATTTTGTGATAAAGGGCTTGTCCGGGTTCAAAGCTGAATACGGACATAAGCTCCCCTTCATACATTTAGGCTGTATTCACACGTCCGTGCTGTGTTGCGGGTCCGCAACACACCAGCCCGGCACCCCCATAGAAATGCCTATTCTTGTCCGCAAGCTGAGGACAAGAATAGGACATGCTCTATCTTTTTGCGGAGCTGCTGACCCAAAGATCGGGGCCGCGCACCGAAAATGCGGACTGTGTGCTGTCCGCATCCATTCCGTCCCTATAGAGAAGGAATGGGTCCGCACCCGTTCCGCAAAATTGCGTAACGGATGCAGACCCATTTTGCGGACGTGTGAATGGAGCCTTAGCCTGTATGAGTGGAGCATCAGAGTATTTTTTGCTCCGATGCATAGTGCAGGGCAAGGGCTCTTTGTTTCCTGATGGTGACATACCCGGCTTTTTTTCAGTATGCTAGGCGAAGGCTTCCGCCTAGCAGTGAGCCCAGTGAGTCACCGGCACAAATGGGTGGCCTTTAGCACTGCCTAGGCTGTTTTACAGGCTAGGGCAGCGCTAAAGACCAACAAATGCTCCGAAGCTCCACTGATACAGGCTAAATGTGTGAAGGGGAGGTTATGTCCGGGTTCAGCGGGTTAAAGGGACACTGTCACCTGGATTTCACTTACTGAGCTATTAACATCACCACATCAGTCTCCACGATTTACATTAAAATATACTAGTATTACAGCCCTTTGTCTTTTCATTTGTCTAGAAAATAGCTTTTAATCATATGTTAATTACCTCAATAAGGAGCCAAAGGGGCTGTTCCTCCGGCCGTTGGAGCCCAGCCGCGCCTATTATCTTAGAGCCCAGCACTGCCCCACTGCTAATTTATTCACTGCTTATCGCCTACCTAATGTGTTTGTTGCGCTCGAAATCTTGCTCATTTCCGGGTCGAGCGAAGCTGGCGCATGCGCACTTTGTTCTGTGAGGCTGATGCCAGGACACTGCGCGAACACTTACACGAG
Source organism: Bufo bufo (assembly GCF_905171765.1). Classification (NCBI taxonomy): domain Eukaryota; kingdom Metazoa; phylum Chordata; class Amphibia; order Anura; family Bufonidae; genus Bufo; species Bufo bufo. Next base: position 634,010,077 of record NC_053390.1, read on the forward strand.
TCTCGGGCGCAACAAACACATTACGCTAGCGATGAGCAGTGAATAAATTAGCAGTGGGGCGGTGCTAGGCTCCGAGATAATGGGAGCGGCTGGGCTCCAACGGCCGGAGGGACAGCCCCTTGGGCTCCTTATCGAGGTAATTAACATATGATTAAAAGCTATTTTCTAGACAAATGAAAAGACAAAGGGCTGGCTGTAATACTAGTATATTTTAAGTAATTTTTCATGGCAAGGAATGACTTGGCAATTAATCGCTTTTCATAACAATCTACCGTTAATACAAATTGCCACCATATAAACTGAAGCAGCAAACTTTGTGAAAACCCAAATTTCTGCCAGTCTCAAAACTTCTGGCCCCAACTGTACATGGCAGGAACTCTCAAGCAAACTCTGCGGGCCGCAATACAGCAACAGGCCGCACACGCCAGTGTGAAAGAGGCCTAAGATCATGGTTTAGGTAAATTATCTCATCTTGTATTATAGGACATCTGCAGCTGTCACGGTTTTATGGTCTGTCATTATTATGGAGGCAGAGGGGGTCAGATTTCACACTAAAATATCTGCAAAGATATTCAATTTCATATCACTGATATGGCTGGATTCCTTATAATTTGTACTAACTACCTACATTGTGCCAATGTAGATTATAGAGAAGCAAATACTGTGATGAATAGATCAGTCTAAATCACTACAAATGGTAATTGTGCAATGGGTGAGGATTCACGCTAGAAATCACTGTGCACACCAGTGCTCTCGGACAATGGGCTGGGACCTGTCAGGGTGCCAGTGGCAGAACGTTAACTAATGCATGCTGTCAGGTCCAAAAGCTGACAAAGGAAAGCTAAAGGAAGCTGACATAACGGAATATGTTTTGTAATTCCACTGGAATTTTCCTGCACTGCATTTGTCAGAACTAACCCTACATTCTGAAAACTGCCCTTAATAAGGTTCTCAGAGTTATTTATTTTATTAGAATTAAAAAAAAAAACAACTCATACTCACCATTCTCATATACTCATCCTCCCTCCAACTGCAGCAATATTATGCTCTTATACCATGGCATGAGAACGCTGAGACCAGTGACTGGCTGCATCAGTCACATGCAGAGTACAGACAAATCAGTCAGAAAAAGAAAGCCCAGCGGGAAGGACAGAGCAGTGACAGGGGGTGGGGAATTGGGACGGTGAGTACAAGTTTAGCTCCTTTACATTAAAAAATAATAATAATGCATTAACTCTGACAACCCCTTTAAAGTGAACCTGTCACCGGGATTTTGTGTATAGTGCTGAGGACATGGGCTGCTAGATGGCCGCTAGCACATCCGCAATACCCAGTCCCCATAGCTCTGTGTGCTTTTATTGCAAATAAATATACATATGCAAATGAACCTGAGATGAGTCCTGTTCCTGACTCATCTCATATACAGGACTCATCTCAGGTTAATTTGCATATGTATCAAATCGGTTTTTATACACAATAAAAGCACACAGAGCTATGGGGACCGGGTATTGCGGATGTGCTAGCGGCCATCTAGCAGCCCATGTCCTCGGCTCTATACACAAAATCCAGGTGACAGGTTCCCTTTAAATATGAGTAGTGTGCAACTTCATAGGACCAGTTTACTAATATGCATGCTTTGGCATGACGTTATACTTGACACCAAGATGGCATAAAGCAGTGGTGGGCAACCTGCGGCACTCCAGCTGTTGTGAAACTACAACTCCCACCATGCATACTTGCTCTGCTCTTCTCAAAACTTTCATAGAAATAAAAGGAGCATGCTGGGAATTGTAGTTTCACAACAGCTGGAGTGCCGCAGGTTGCCGACCCCTGCATATAGTGTTGAGGTAGAGGAGTACTTGGATCATGTGGTTTATGAACCAATGTATGGAATATAGCCTTTATTACATATGCTGCACCAAAAGACGCTTAACCACTTCCAGACCAGGCCATTTACCCCCTTCCTGACCAGGCCTAATTTTGCAAATCTGACATGTGTCACTTTATGTGGTAATAACTTTGGAATTCTTTTACTTATCCAAGTCATTCTGTGACTGTTTTTTGTGACAAATTGTACATCATGTTAATGATAAATTTGAGTCAATATGTTTTACCTTTATTTATAAAAAAAAATCCAAAATTTACCGTAAATTTGGAAAAATTTACTATTTTCTAATTTAACATTCACCATATGTCTACTTTATGTTGGAATAATTTTGGTAATGTTATTTTAATACTTCGTTTGAATACTGTACGGAGCAAGCGTTCCGTACAGTATTAGAATGTATTGGCTCCGATGAGCCGAAGTTATTGCTTCGCGTAGTCTCGCGAGACTTCGCACAATAACTTCATAAATTAATTTGTACTGTAAAAAACATTTCCCGAACTCGTGTTTGGTTCTAAGGTATCACTTGGAACCGAACACGAGTTCGGGAAATGTTTTTTACAGTACAAATTAATTTATGAAGTTATTGTGCGAAGTCTCGCGAGACTACGCGAAGCAATAACTTCGGCTCATCGGAGCCAATACATTCTAATACTGTACGGAGCTCCTGTACGGCTTACGGTTGGTAATGACCCTGTGTTGTGATGTCTGCAGGTCAGCGTGTGATGCGAATAAGTGTGGTATAATCGAAGGGTGAAATCGTGGACACGCAAGTGTATTCGTTACAACACTAGTGTCTCAGGACTAACGGCTTTATACGGCACAGCTATATCCCTGCAAGATCGCTGTGGTTTCTATTTCGAACACGCTTCTTTGGGCCTGTGTAGCGGGACACCGCACACGCGCCATGAAATTTGATTCTCATATCAAAGAAAGAGAGACTATTTAGAACATTTTTCAGTCCAGGACGATCCTCCCTACGATATTTTTATATTTTATCGCATGGTATAGATTTTACTGTATGTTATCGATTTTATTGATTTGCCATTTATTGTATGTTTATTTGTATTTCCTATTGTACATTAAATTATTGTGCTGTTCCAAGCACTAGCGAGTGCCCAGCTTTTTCTACCAATTTTTGTAATATACTTTAATTACTGAAATCATACATTTATATTAAAGAAATAGCTCTAAAGTGGTCATTTAGAGCCTTAGTAACACTCCTGTCTTCTGTTTACATAACAGTGGAGACCTGCTCAACACTGACTGTTATGTAAACAGAAGACAGAGGAGCGTTACGAAGGCTACAAATGGGACACTTTAGAGGTGTTTTTCTAATAGAAATGTACGATTTCAGTAATTAAAGTATATTCCAAAAATGGTAAGCATCACTGCCCCTATACATTACACACACAAAAATAGAATGGCAGTTACACTTTAAGGATCACCTTTTATGCATTTGCGGCAATACTAAGTAATTATATAGTGTAGCTTTATCCACAGTTGAACCGGTCTACGCGCATCTGGAACCCTCGGTTTTTTTTTTGGTTTTTTTTTTTTACTTTGAAAGGGAATTAGTTCATATTTCTATTTGCATATATGTATATGTCCCTTTTGGGCAGCTTTGCACTGTTCACTACCATGTATCTTGATTTTCATGTTCCAATTTGTTTTATGTTAGTGTGTATAATGATCCTCCCTCACTGGGACTAAACATTAAATTCATTAAATGTCAAGTTTTTCAATTTGCGTCCACAGTGGGGGTTGGATCTGCTTGTTAGGCCTTATGCACACGACCGTTGTGTGTTTTGCGTTCCGCACAGACTTTGGAATTTGCGGAACCGCACGGACAACCATTAATATAACTGCATATTCTTGTCTGCAAAAATTCGGACAACAATAGGACAGGTTATATTTTTTTTTTGCGGACCACGGAGTGCTGTCTGCATCTTTTGCGGTCCCATTGAAGTGAATGGGTCAGCATCCGAGCCGGCAAAACTGCGGCTCGGATGCGGACCAAAACAACAGCCGAGTGCATGAGGCCTTAAAGAGTTGTAAATCCATGCTTTTTATGTCATAAGATCTGCTGATCAAAACGTGTTGACAACTTATAATATGCCACTGGAGTGTTTTCAATCAATGAGAATAAGGTTATGGTTTTATCCTGGTGCTGGATACCTTTTTTAGAGAAGAGTACAGCATGCCCTATCCCAAGCATTAATGTGGCAAGTCTCCAGACTTACTTTAATAGGGAAAACACAATGGCCCTGATTTATCATACCTTCACTCCAAAATTCTGGCATCAAAAAGTCGCAAAATAGGGCTTTTGCTACTTTTTTTTGCACGTGATTGCTCAAAATTTAAACGCTTGAGCAAAAACTTCCGACTTTTCACATACACTTGCGCAAAATTTTCACTCACTACAGTTTTGTGATATAGGTGAAAAAGTGGGTGTGGTTAATGTTAATGAGTTTCACTCCAGATTTATCTTTGCAACTTTTTTTTTTTTTTAAAGTCACAATTTCACTCCAGGATGAGGGTGGAGTAGGAAAACTGGAGTAGCTTTTCTAGACAGAAATGTTAGGTTTAAAGACTAGCCAAATTTATCAAACAACCTGTGACATTTGATAAATGTGACACAAAGTACTTCAACACAGACTCAAGCAAAACGGACTTCAAATATTCTACTCATGATAAATTCCCCCTAATGTCCCAAACTTACTAAGGTCCATGATCTTGCATCCTGGACTAAGCTGTGCCTTCTTTTTGGTGCAAATCAATTTCTACAAAATGATTAAAGGCAGCCTGACACTAGGGATCGACCGATTATCGGTTTGGCCGATATTATCGGCCGATATTGAGGATTTTGAACGTTATCGGTATCGGCATCTATTTTGCCGATATACCGATAACGTATGGGGAACACAGAACGCGCTGCTGACAGCGCTCTCTGTGTTCCCTCCGCAGCACAGGGGAGAAGGAAGCAGTGTCTCCTCCCCCTGTGCTGCTGCTGCCGCTGCCGCCAATGAGGGGATAGAACATAAGAGGAGGGGAGGGGCTGTGGCCGCTGCGCCACCAATGAAGATAAGCCTTTCATTCATTCATATACAGGAGGCGGGAGCTGCAGAATCTCATAGCCGGCTCCCGGCCTCTATGAGCAATAGCTGCGGTCCGCGGTAGTTAACTCCTCAGGTGCCGCGGATCGCAGCTACCGCTGATAGAGGTCGGGAGCCGGCTATGTGATTCTGCAGCCAGCTCCCGCCTCCTGTATATGAATGATCGATAGACTTATCTTCATTGGTGGCGCAGTGCGCCCCCCCCAAGCCCCCCAGTATTAATCATTGGTGGCGCAGTGCGCCCCCCACCCCCATCCCAATCCCGGCCAATAGTAAAAACATTGGTGGCGCAGTGCGCCCCCCCCCCACCCACCCAGTATTAATCATTGGTGGCAGTGGCCACAGGATCCCCTCTCCCCTGCTCCTCCGATCGGAGCCCCAGCTGTGTAAGCCTGGGGCTCCGATCGGTTGCCATGGCAGCCAGGACGCTATTGAAGCCCTGGCTGCCATGTTCAGCTCCATGCTGCTGTGTGCACTATGCACAGAGCAGCAGGGACAGTGTGAGATCCTATTCACCCTTATAGAGATCTATCAGGGGGAATAGGACAAGGGTTCTAGTCCCTAAAGGGGTTAAAAGTTAGTAAAAAAAAAAAAACACAAAAATATTAAGTATAAATGAAAAAGATTTATAAAAAAAAAATACACATTAACAATAAACATATTAATTTTCAGCAGATTTGTGTAGGAATTTTTTTTTTTCCTCAAAAATGAAAATTCCCAGAATATCGGTATAAATTATCGGCTATCGGCCTGAAAGTTCACAAATTATCGGTATCGGTATCGGCCCTAAAAAATCAATATCGGTCGATCCCTACCTGACACCCCGATTATGGCCTATTATCTGTAGTACTACATGCAAATAAGGAGGTTAGCTCGAAAAATTTTCTTTTTATACTGACCCCTTTGCCTCCATTGTGTGCTGGTAAGGTTATGCTGAAATACAGTCCAGACGCTGAGTATATGCTATGCAGCTTAGGCCTTCTGCACACGAACGTGTGCACCCCGTGGTCGAGCTGCGGCCCGCAATGCACGAACACCGTCCGTGGGGCAGCCACAGCGGATCGCGGACCCATTCACTTTAATGGGTCCGCGATCCGGCTGTTCCGCAAAAAGATAGGACATGTTCTATCTTCGTAGTGCTCCTGTAGGGTTCCGCACCACCGGATTCGCAGACCCATTGAAGTGAATGGGTCTGCATCCGTGATGCGGAATGGCCACAGAACGACACCCGTGTATTGCGGATCAGCAAATGCGGTCCGCAATACGGCAACAGGAAGCACACGTTCGTGTGCAGGAAGTCTTACAGCCACAGCTCATTTATTGCTAATCCTGTGGCTAGTGCATAAGTGTTGTTCATGGGACAACCTCTAAGTTTCCTACTTAGCTGTGACCTGCAAAACAGAAAAGCAGGAAGCTAGATTGAGTGGCCAAAAATCTGGAACATTTAAAGGGGTTGTCTCACCTCAGACATTGGGGGCATATTACTAGGATATGCCCCCAATGTCTGATAGGTGTGGGTCACAGAGGTGGAACACACACCTATCTTTAGAACGGAGCCCGCAAATTGAAGGAGGGTGCACCGCGCATGAACGGCTGGCCTCCATTCATTCCTATGGGAGCACAGAAAATAGCCAAGCGGCACGTGGCCACCGCTCCAATCACTTCTATGGGGCTGAGGGAAATAGCTGAGGCAGCGCTTAGCTATTTTTGGCACTCCCATATGAATGAATGGAGAGATGATGTGCCCTCCTTCACTTTGCGGGCTCCGGGCACATCCTAGCGACATGCCCCCAATGTCTGAGGTGAGACAACCACTTTAATAGAAGATTCGATTTGGCCCAAATTGAAAGTGTGCCCTGAAAAGTTATGTATGACACTCTGAGATCTCTTAGGTGTGTATCCAAACCCCTTCAAGCCCTTTAACAATGAGACAATGTCAAAGTGACAGTGACATATATGGCTATGGGTAAATGTACAGCAGCTGATGATAAACAGCCTGCTTAACCACCTAGCAGGGCGAGGGCTGGCTTAGCTGCTCATATCTCTAGATTGGTAGTAGCTAGAGATGGTCTTTGTCTTGTTTGAAAGCTGGCCTTCCAAACAATACCAGAATCACACCATTATCTTCACTACATGGGAAGATATCGCTGTTAGAAATTGGGAGGGCAGTGAATGCAAATGCTGATTTTACCACATTTATTTCAGACTTGATTTCTGACTGTGATTCTGCTGGCTTTCAACAAGACCAGGCCCACATCTCCAGCTGCTACCAACCCAGAGATATGAGCAGCTAAACAACCCACCACTTTTCTGCCCGAGCTGGCAAAACTGCTACATGTTTTTAACTGCTCTGTCAGAATTTTTTTTTTCAATTAGAAAATGTCCAAAAATTATCCCTTTTTGGTGGCACATGCCTTCTTCTCAGTCTTCGGATTTTTTAAATTTGCAATATACATTTGCCATTATACTAAAAAACAAGTCACCTGAAAATAAGATTTGGTCAGTACTTTGTACACATTATTTTAAAAAAAATGCAGATCACTTCACGTTAATTCATTTCTAAATATCCCACTATCAACTACAAAGTAACAGCATTTTTTTTTTTTTATTGTCTGAATCAGACTAATGTAATGTTAGTACATAGATGTTTGCTTTAACCTTGCTCTGAAGCAGCTTCTGTGCTTGGTGCCGGCTCCTGCTCTTGCTCTGTAGGTGCTGGTGCAGCTTCGTCCTCGGCCGCTGCTTGCTCCTGCTCTAGAGTTGCACTTGGGGCTGCCTCCTGTTCAGTGACCTCTTCAGCAGCAGTCTCCTCAATGGCTGCTTCTACAGCCTCTTCAATGGTTTCAGACACTGCACTGGCTTCCGCTTTATCACCTTTTAAAGGAGGCGAGTAAAGATGACATGGCTCCAAGATAAAACATTCCATATTTTCTAGGAGCACTCAAACATACTTATGCAAAATGAAGAAATATAGTAAACACCAGAATTTGGTTATATATGTATGCATGGGGCCTGGAAGGCTTCCCTATATTACCTATGGTTGCTTCAGGAATGACATTACCACAGCTTCCATTTATAATGATAATTGTCTCTATCCATATAATGATGATGATCTCTATCCATATAATAATAATAATGATAATATGCCTCTCAATGACAAACTGATGTGCACTTCTCTCCCTCAACCATTTACCGTATTTTACTTTACATTCCGACTACATTTCATTTCCTCAACTATTTCCCCTTTTCCTCATATTTTTGTAACTGACCTTTCCTAGAATATATTTGACAATTATTATTTTTTTCCGTTTTGCCATGATAAGCGCTGAAATACTTTAGAAGGACAACACTTTTTAGGTGGATTAACCCTGTAAGTATTTGAATGGATTATGAAACAAAGGTCATTTTTGTCCATTTTCAAATAGTTCATTAGGGAATTCAGAGTTAATCAAGGTTGGACTCCAGTTGTCAACCCTTATTTATTGGGCAGCTACCCTAAAGACTTTCTTGCTCTGAAGAACCATGCATCACATGGACAATACTTTAAAGGGGTTATACAGTTCTTTTAAACTGATTACCTATCCTCTGGATAGATCATCAGCATCTGATCGGCGGGGGTCCGACGCCCAGGACCCCTGCCGATCAGCTGCTTGAGAAGGCAGCGGAGCTGGCAGCAGCACCGCAGCCTTCTCGCTTTTTACCACAGGCCCAGTGACATCACGACTAGCATCACTGGCCTGGGCACGGCTAAGCTCCATTCAAGTGAAGAGAGCTTAGCCCTGCACAGGCTAGTGATACTAGTTGTGACTTCACTGGGCCTGAGGGAAACAGAGAAGGCCGCTGGGTGTCGGACCCCCGCCGATCAGATGCTGATGATCTATCCAGGGGATAGATCATCAGTTTAAAAGAACCCCTTTAATTTCTAATAGAACTGTATATTTGCCCTTCTGTAGCCCCTAAGATTACAGCTTATAACCAGGGACCTAGTGAAGGGTCACTATGATCAGCTGATCCTTAGATGACTACTTAAAAAAACTAATTGTTCAAACTGCATGTAAAAATAGATCAAAACTTTGATACAATTGTGTACATAACTTCTATGCAGACTTATACATTTCCATGGCAACAGTCTACAAACAAACTCTGTAGTCTGACCATGTAGTCATGATACTTTTATATCTTCTTGCTAATCTACTGAATGTTGGCAAAACATAGGGGACAAATAGAAAGAATGACGACTGCACAATAAAAGTCTACAGGGTTTGCTTGCAGTCTGTTAGCATGGAGATACAAATCTGCTTAGGAACTATGCAGTAGAGGTTATAGCTGAGAAATTAAAATTAGCCTACTACCATAGACAGTGATGTCATAACTTTTCAGTTCAACTGCATCTCAATGAGGCAAAAAGTGTAACTCATAAAAAGTGTACAAACATAAGATCTCATAAATAAAGTCCATACAGTTGTAATCGCTCAACAAATAGAAAGTGCTGAAGACCCTTGATTCTAGACAGTTGGGAGCATAGACCCCCACTGAGGAGAACTTCTGAAATCTAGTGTTTTCCACAACTACTGTTGGGCGAATCTAATCCATTGGATCCACTGTACAAATTCCAGCAGCCCCTGATGACTCCCCACTGATGTGAAATGGGGTCCATATTAGGCTCCAAACCTGAGACAAATATGTAGAACCTAAACCTAGCCATACATGCTTGGTCTGTGAACCTTGACATCAATGACATAATTTAAAGGGAACCTGTCACACTGAAAATGCATTGTAATCTGCCAGCAGCAAGCTACGGTATCCCATAAAACTATCATCTGCTCAGCTCCTCCAGCTCTATACCAGATTACACTGCATCTTCATGGTGACAGATTCCCTTTAAAATGAATCCTCAACAGCCGATGACCTTTTTGGACAGATGTCTGCTATCAGTTGTCATTTGTCTTGATCATTCAGGTCGTACAAAAACTGCCTAAGGCCTCATGCACACGACCGTTGTTGTTTTCCCTTCCGCAAAATGGGGTTCCGTTGTTCCGTGATCCGTTTTTGTTTCCGTGTGTCTTCCTTTTTTTTGGGAGGATCATCAGACATGAAGGAAAGTAAAAAAAAAAAAAAAAGTGTAAGTCAAGCTTGCCATGCAAACGATAGGAAAAAAAAAACGGACGTGGACAATCTTGTGTGCCTCCGCGTTTTTTCACGGTCCCATTGACTTGAATGGGTCCACGAAGAGTTTTCAGTGAAAAAAAATAGGACAGGTTATATTTTTTTGACGGACTGGAACCACGGATCATGGACACGGATGACAAAAGGTGCATTAGCCAAGTTTTCAACGGACCCATTGAAAGTCAATGTGTCCGCAGAAAATCACGAAAAACAGACACAGTAAAACAACGGTCGTGTGCATAAGCCTAAATCAGCTTTTTTTTCCCCTGTCATCCAAAAATGGCTAGTTTACTTTCTATAGAGGTCAGACATCTAAAAAGTAACCTAACTAAACAGGAACAAGTGTTAGTTGTATCACCACAGAAAGCTCCATTATACCTACATAAATCATTTTGCATAAGTACATTTGCAACAAAAACGACAAAGGGGTGAGAATCAGGGTGAGGAACAGCAGGTAACGAGACAGCATTCTGGTTGTAACCCGTGACAGATTTAGTGTATGGTGTAACTACTGTTCTATGCTATATAGGTGGGCAAACCGGAGCAGCCCGATAATCCAGCTCATGCAATCGGTGGACATTCAGACAATATTAGGCATGCACAAGGGGATTGAACCAGAACCCTGAAACTATTCGGGTATGTCACCATGGTTGTCGGAAGGGAAACCATTCCTTCTACTTGTATTATATGGCATGTTAAAAATTGCATCAAATACACATGGAATCAAATGCATTAGACTGGCAGATATGTTGAGGCCGAGTTCACATCACCATTTAGCTTCCAGTTCTTCTAATCCTTCACGAGGAAAAAAAAAAAAAAAAAACTGTTGCATCAGTTGGAATCTGTTTGAGCTATTTTTGTTTGAGATCCTTTTTTCAGATGGGAAAAACAAAAAAATGGATCTCAGAAGGAAATGGCTCAAATGGATGCAACAGGATCTGCTTTTTTTTTACAGGATCCTATAAAAGCCAAACGGTGATGTAAACTCAGTTGCCCGAGCACTCATTTAGCTACCTCTCCCTACCCCACGAATACTGCTGCATGCTTGGCCAGGTAAGCACACGTTCGGACATCTCCCGAAAAACTAAAGGATCGGGCATGTTGAAATCCAACTGGGGTGGGAACTACTTTAGGCTAGTGGTACAATAGTAAACTGCAGTGTTACGGTGACTCTATGGAAAACAGTCTATCTGCAACTTCTATCCTCCCTCACAGAGAAACATTTAGGTGGCCTCTTGCAACTATACCATGACTTTTAGGCCATGAAGTTTTGACCGAGTCTGAAGTGAAGTGGACTTACCACCTTATCTATGCTGTCCTATCTGAACCTGTAAACCTCAAACCAAGGGAAAGTTGGGCTATGTTCACATATGCAGCACAAACTCCGGTCGTCTGTTCTGGCAGAGGAACAGATTATCGGACACTGCCATGCAGTGACAGATCCCCACTGACTATAATGGGATCCGATGGGGATCTCGCGGCTTTACAGCATAAATGTTGGCTTTTAGCCAAACACCACTGCGCGCAGCAGTATCTCTCCAGCTGAAAGCTGGATGGATCCCATTATAGCATCAGTATCTGCTATGCCGGAACAGACTACTGGAGTCTGTGGTGCACATGTGAATGCAGCATTAAAGGGGTTCTTAGACTAAAAAAGGTCCCCCATATGCTGGGCCTCTTACACTGAATCTACTTACCTGGCTCCCCACACCGATAAAAACACCAAGGGGTGTCGGGGGGGGGGGGGCGAAGAGAAACCAATGGCAGGTGGTGACGGGGACGAGCCTTCCTAGCATTACAGGTGACGCTAGGGAGGCTACTCCCCGTCACCGCCTTCCATTGGCCGCTCCCCCTTCCTCCACCCCAACACCAGATGGTTTCATCCCTGCAAAGGGAGAAGCCACAGCGGCAGTGCGGGAACCAGGAGCAGCACAGGAAGCAGAGAGCCAGGTAAGGCCTCTTTCACACGTGCGTTGTTGGGATCCGGCTTGCACTTCCGTTGCCGGAGGTGCCCGCCGGATCCGGAAAAACGCAAGTGTACTGAAAGCATTTGAAGACGGAACCGTCTTCCAAATGCTTTCAGTGTTACTATGGCACCCAGGACGCTATTAAAGTCCTGGTTGCCATAGTAGGAGCGGGGAGCGGTATACTTACAGTCCGTGCGGCTCCCGGGGCGCTCCAGAATGACGTCAGAGCGCCCCATGCGCATGGATGACGTGATCCATGCGATCACGTGATCCATGCGCTTGGGGCGCCCTGACGTCACTCTGGAGCGCACGGGGAGCCGCACGGACAGTAAGTACACTGCTCCCCGCTCCCCGCTACACTTTACCATGGCTGTCAGGACTTTAGCGTCCCGGCAGCCATGGTAACCATTCAGAAAAAGCTAAATGTCGGCTCTGGCAATGCGCCGAAACAACGTTTAGCTTAAGGCCGGATCCGGATCAATGCCTTCCAATGGGCATTAATTCCGGATCCGGCCTTGCGGCAAGTCTTCAGGATTTTTGGCCGGAGCAAAAAGCGCAGCATGCTGCGGTATTTTCTCCGGCCAAAAAACGTTCCGTTCCGGAACTGAACACATCCTGAATGGATTTCTCTCCATTCAGAATGCATTAGGATAATCCTGATCAGGATTCTTCCGGCATAGAGCCCCGACGACGGAACTCTATGCCGGAAGACAATAACGCAGGTGTGAAAGAGCCCTAAGTATATTCAGTGTGAGGGGCCCAGGCATATGGGGGACATTTTTTTTGTTTCAGATAACCCCTTTAAGGGAAGGCATATAAATCCAGAACACAATAAAAGCATTTAGAACACAGAATGTTATACAATTTGATTATTTATAAGGGCACCGTATTTTGCAGAACGGACCAGCTGGCCCTTCATAGAACAGTTCTATCCTTGTCCGTAATGAGGACAATAATAGGACATGTTCTATTTTTTTTGCGGAACGGAAATAGACATACAGAAACTGAATGTACACGGAGTAACTTCAGTTTTTTTTGTGGACCCATTGAAGTGAATGGTTCCGCAAGCGGTCCGCAAAAAAGCAAAACAAAAAAAACGGAACGGACTGTGAAAAAAATATGTTCGTGTGCATGAGCCCTAAGAAAGAGCATTCTGTAGCATTAAAAATTAACTAAATCTGTGTGGGGTCATGAGAACAGAAAAGAAAGAAAAACAAAATGATCTCCATGGCCAGAAAGTATGTGAACTCCAGTCTCCGGCACTGCCGCCATTCTAATTCAGGCTAATGGCTTCCATACACATTCGGTAGCTGTCGGCCAAACGACTGTTCAGCTTACGGCTATCTCTCCAGACTCCCCCCATGCACATCAGTGTTTAATTTGGACAAATGTGTATTCCATGGGAACTGGAGAGAAAGCCGCTGTCAGACAGCTCAGCCGGATGATAATATTCACTTCGCCTGATACTTCTCTCTGTCAGGGGAGAGTCAGAAGCTCCCCATACACATTAGACCGTCAGCCGACCCCGCCGACAATACACTAATGTGTATGATGGCCTGTACTATGTGGAGTTCAGAGATAATTGCATCATTGTAATCTGCGTTTCTTCAGCTATCCACATATTATAGTGGTATGTAGAGTAGGTGTGGCTGAATGTCTGCCATACTTTTGGCCATGAAGTGAACAATAATCAGAGGACAGAAGCACAATTTTATTAATATACAAACAGATCAATGATTTAAGAATCTGGCCGTGCTACAAAAAAGGTTCTCATTAGAAATTTACTCTTTGTGATTTTGCTTTAAACTACTCTAAATCCACGCTCAAGCCTTTTAAATAGGGCAAGCAAAGCAAACACATTACATAAAACACAAACCCCAAACTTTCCAGGTTAGTTTAATTTCAGGAAATATTTAGTCACCTCAAAGAAAACTACTCCCCAGAAATCTCAGACAGAAAAAATAAAGGACGGTCAGTCGAAACGCAACATTCAGTGTGGTCTTTTTATTGGACAGTCATTTACACACAGATAATCAGAGCAATCAGCCATATCCTATCCAATGGTTTCACAAATGTTTTGTTTTTTTACTGAATCCTAATGGGTCCAACCCTTCATTTCACCACAAGAGGTCTGGGCATACAGTATCAAAACAAGAGAGCTGACAAAATGAACGGTCAATTAATGTGTTGGTGATTTGAAAGGGTTGGTGTGACACTAAAATCATCGCTAGTTAGGCTGCACGGCAAGATGGACTGTCCCTTTTTTTTTTTGCTCCTATAGCTTCAAGTTTGGGTAGATATCCCCATGGACTTTATTCTGGAAATTGTAAGAAGCAAAAGTGACAATTAGAGGAAAAGAAACTCACATGAGCCAAAAATAAAAGGTTATGCTCATGCAAATAAAAAAAAATTGGGAACTTTATGTTCTCATTCTAACCAGAATTAGCAGACGCCACAAAAACTTCCATCCACAGTCACAGAGAAACAAGAACACACAACGCATGCTCCGTTGTGAACAAGGATAAATGGACTGATTTCTGGTCAGGAACTTTGAGGAAGATTTTAAAGGGGTTATCAGGGACTAGTCATCCATATCTGATTGGTGGGGGTCCAACTCCTGGTACTCTCCCGCCAGTCAGCTGTTTGAAGAAGCCTAGGCACAACTCAGTCCTATTCAAGTAAGTAGGCCTGAGCTGCAATACCAAGCGCAGCCGCTATATAATGTACGGTGCCGTGCTTGGTAGCAATGAGGAGGCCGCCGTCAGACCCCACACCTATCTGATGTCAATGACCTGACATTAATGGCTTTAAAGAGCCTCTGTCAGCATGATCAACCCTATTAAACCTGGCACATTGCCTGGAAGGGTTGATCCTGCTGAGTAAAACAATATCTTTCTTTTCTATAAAGGGTTAATAATGGCCGAGATATATTAAATTTTTATATTTAGGTAAATTACCTGGTTGGAGCATCAGGGGGCTGGACATAGCTCTAGGAGCAACACCCCTTTTGTGTACTCTCTGTACTCCCCGTACCCATCTCGTCTAGTCCTGTGTTCTCACAGCACTGGTGAGGCTCAGTGACTTGGCGACAGTGCAGTGGATCTGATGAGCACACAAAGCAGTGCCCATCAGATCCACTGCGCAGGCTCCGAGGCACTAAGCTGACTCAGTGCTTGTACAATGCATCTTCTGCTGCCTCCCAAGCTCAGGAAGCGGCAAGCGCCGAGTCATTGAGCCTTGCCATGAGAACACAGGGCCAGGCGAGATGAGATGTCTAGCCCTGTCACTCAAAGGGGAGAGGGGGTACAGATAGCACAAGGGGTGTTGTGCTAATGGTGCTCCTAGACCTATAGCCAGCCCCCTAGTGCTCCAACTAGGTAATTTACCTTAATTTTTATATTTATGTATCTCAGCCATTATTAACCCTTTATAGAAAAGATAGATATCGTTTTACTAAGCATGGTCAACTCTACCAGGCAATATGCCTGATTTATTAGGGTTCATCATGCTGACAGAGGCTTTTAATTTAGCTTAACTCCAAACAGGTACATTACTGTTTGAAGTACAAAATGTACAAATTATAGATGTTCATTCTTCATGAAAATAAAGAGTGGAATAGCAATCCTTGTTCAAAAGAGAGCAGTGTTTCCTTGCCATATATACTGCGTGGCCTGGGTTCCCACTGTATGTTATACACAATACACATACAAATGGCTGAATCAGGGTAAACAGCCACCCCAGGGATTTCACCAAATCTGTAAGAAACTTTACTGGTGCATCAGGGCAACTATTCAGGCCAAGCAATATAATGCAGATAGTAGGGAAAGCACATATATAGGAAAGAGCAAGAAATAAAATCCACTTACTTTTTGTTTCTGGAGAAGGAAAAAAATAAAAAAAATACAATTAACAAGTTTATAACACTCATACAGTGAGAAAACAAAATGTACATGTTAATAAATTGAAATCTGATGATCTGCCTCCGCTCCTTTGAACGCGAGTTTTTATTCTTATTTTTGGGGACTGGAAATAACTAGCAATTACAGGTGCATGTTAGTATTAGGACTTTATTATTTTTAATACATTTCCTTCCCTTTAGGATCCTTTTGGTTAAAAAAGAAGATGCAGTTAAAAGTAAACTGTGTGAGTCTTGGCAGGTTTGAACCCCTTCCCCCCCAAAACTTTTTCAATATGCAGTCCCAGCGCAATCAGCAGGTACCCCAACCAAACATCTCAATTGCAGAGACATCTGCAGGCGAAATGTAGTATTACACGGCTCGAGTCTGCCACAATGAGAGCTGCTTCATCAGAGTGAATCTTCATTCTGGTTCATGGAGAGAGGCCCCAAGCGAAGGACCCTCTCCATGATGCCCATATAGCACATATGGACAGGGGCTGTCTTCACAATACAACCTCTTTAGGGTCCATTCACACGTCCGTAATTTGGGTCCGCATTCGTTCCGTAATTTGCGGACCCATTCACTTTCAATGGGGGTGGAACGGATGCAAATCCGCATCCGTTTTTTCGGGATCCGCAATTCCGTTCCTGAAAAAAATAGAACATGTCCTATTCTTGTCCACATTTGCGGACCAGAAAAGGCATTTTCTATTATATTGTCTGTGATGTGCAGTCCGCAAATTGCAGATCGCACATTGCAGGTGTCCGTGTTTTGCGGATCCGCAAAACACTTACGGACGTGTGAATGGACCCTTAAGGTGTTTTTCCATCATCTATAATGATGGCATAGCGACAGGATACAACACACTTGGCTTCTCTCATGATATAGCAGGTGGGCCCAGTGACTAATGTATCGACCTGGAGTCTTCTGAGAGAAACAGAGTGCTTCAGCCTCACCCATACCTCTCACTGTGATCATATACTTGCTATTAATGGGTATCTTATTTGCAAACCACAAAAAAAAAAAAAAAGGTAAGTCCATCAGTTTGGTGCTCTCACACATGGAACGCTCTAACGCTGCGTTCAGACCTGAGCGTACGGGATGGAGCGCTCTGTATGCGCGATTTTATGCGCGTTTACAGACGCGGCTCCGGAACAAGCGAACGCCAATTGTCACGCTTTCCCGTCAGTCTATGTACGGGAACGCGCGACAAGACGCCCCAAAGAAGCTCCTGTACTTCTTGGGGCGTCGGGCGTTTTACAGCGCGATTGTATGCGCTGTAAAACGCTCAGGTGAGAACCATTCCCATAGGGAAACATTGGTTCTTGCCTGTTGAGCGTTTTACAGCGCGTAGGAATGCGCTGTAAAACGCTCAGGTCTGAACCCAGCCTAAATGTAAATCACAGTTGCATCTCAAACTGACTAGCCAAGAGATACCCCACAGCAATGTTACAACCAAGGTCAAGATTTACAGTCAACCAGCACTAGACAAAAGGTATATGAGGACCCATGTTATTATGCATAGTGAGGAAGCCGTCATTTAGTGGTGGGTGATGTCTGATCATGGATTTGCTGGAATCTAAGCTCGCATTGCTTGCAGTAAACTACAAGTTCTTCCAAACAAAACCAAATTTGCACACAAGTGGCACAGTTGAAATCAGAGTGCCCGTCTGCATGCAGGGGGTGACAGATTCTGCTGGCCATTCATCCACAGGGCTCTGACATGGAGAAGTCTGGATGAATGCAGTGGCGGTGCGCATGAGTCAGTCAGAGACAGTTGTGCACCATACTCTGCAGAAGGAGCAGGCACACAGGGGACTCTGGGACCGCCAGTCTCAAGATCCATGCTACTGTATAATAAATCTTACCATATTCCTCAAAGGCAGGTTTCAGCTGTTCATTGATGTACTCATGGCGTTCATGGAAACGCGCTTTGTCTCTGCGCAATGTTCGGTAAGCCTGCAATAACATGTGGAAATTAGGAAAGGCAAGGAATATACTAACTGAAACCCACCGTCCTGTACCTGAGCGAGGCCTGAAGCAAGAAAACATTGTCCTCCTATCAAATCCTCAAAGTAAAAAAACACGGGAAGGACAACAATCTTATGACCGCGGCTTCTCAGGAAATTAATTCTTCTGACCGCAGGATATTTACCAGAGCCCAGTCCTAACCACAGGCAGCAGACTAACCCACGTGTCCATGAAAAACTCCAAAATATGGCAATGAGTGCGGCTGTCAAAAAAAAATTTTCCGCAAAAATGAAAACTGGAACGTGCGCTTTACTCACCCAAGTGTGTGAATTTTCCATATGAGAATTGTGTGTGGAGAAACCACCGGGTTTACAACAGCAAAGTCTCCTATCCTGAGGATAAGCCTTCTGTATTCAAATCCCAGACAACCTTTTTAAAAGGGATAGTCCTTTTATAACCAGTTTTCCTCTTCCCACGGAAGAGAAGACAACTATTAGATTGGTGGCGGTCTGACCAGTGGGAGCACCACCAAATCAAGAGAATGGGGTCCCCAAAACCTAAAATGAACTGAGTGGCTGCTCAAGCACGAGCCCTGCCACTCAATTCATTGTCAATGGGACTGACGGAAACAGGCAAGCGCTGTACTCTGGTATCTCCGGCAGTACCATATAGAGTGAAGGGAGCGGCGCTGCGCAAGCTCAAACAGCCACTCCATGCACTTCGGGATACAGGGCCTTGGTTCTAGTCATCGGTGGGGGTTCCAGCAATTGTACCCCACCAATCTAATAGTTACCCCCATCTTTTGGATAAGGGATAAACACTTATAACCGGAATACCTATTTAAAGTATGTCGTAAGCAAGACATTCCCTGTGACACACAATGCGTAAAAACTACAGGACACAAAAAAAAATTAAATAAAAAAAACACAGTATGGCCTCATGCACAAGACAGTATTTTTTCACGGTCCGCAAAACGGGGTTCCGTTGTTCCGTTTCTGTGTGTCTTCCTTGATTTTTGGAGGATCACCAGACATGAAGTGAAAAAAAAAAAGTCAAGTTTGCCTTGCAAATGATAGGGAAAAAAAACGGACGCGGATGACAATCTTGTGTGCCTCCGTGTTTTTTCACGGACCCATTGACTTGAATGGGTCCGCGAACCGCTGTCCGTGAAAAAAAATAGGACAGGTCATATTTTTTTGACGGACTGGAAACACGGATCACGGACGACAAACTGTGCATTATCCGAGTTTTCAACGGACCCATTGAAAGTCAATGGGTCCGCAGAAAATCACGGAAAACGGAACAACGGTCGTGTGCATTAGGCCTTAGTGTAAGGAAAGAAAGTGAATAACTGATTAATACTTACATAAATTCCACCGCCAGTCAGGGTAACTGCAACAAGCAGGTAATAGGGCAGAGCTTCTCCAGAAGAGCCCGGCACACTGCTGGACGACATCGGACGGACAGAAGCTATAAAAGAGGGAAAATCTGCGGTGTCACATAATACAAGCTTCACATTCACTTCCATAACCTGATGTCAGCTTGTGGCTGTAGGGCACTGCTTTTAAACTTGTATAATAAACCTGCAAAACTGTTGAATACCCAAATAACAATGCTTCCTATACATACCAGACTGCAAAGGGGCATTTACACGCGCCCATGAGCAGATCATTATCAGGAAGGAAGCTTTCCTTCCCAATAATTGCCTGCTTGTCAGAGGAAGGGAGAGCTGCATTTACATGCAGCAATCCCCTCCACTCTACAAGACCTCTTTCACATGACCGTATGGCTTTCAGTGTTTTGCGGTCCGTTTTTCACGGATCCGTTGTTCTGTTTTTTGTTTCTATTGTGTTTCCGCTTCTGCTCTATTTTTCCGTTCGGCATATACAGTAATTACATAGAGAAAATTGGGCTGGGCATAAAATTTTCAATAGATGGTTATGCAAAAAACGGAACGGATAAGGAAGACATACGGATGCATTTCCGTACGTGTTTTTTTTGCGATCCCATTGACTTGAATGGAGCCACGGAACGTGATTTGCGGGCAATAATAGGACATTATCTTTCAACAGAACAGAAAAATGGAAACGGAATGCAAACAGAGTACATTCCGTTTTTTTTGCGGAACTATTGAAATGAATGGTTCCATATACGGACTGTATACAGAAGGCAAATAACAGCCCGTAATGGTGGGAAAAAAAAACTGTAGTGTGAAAGAGGCCTAAGGACGAGTGATCGCTACTACTCTCTCTCATCCCCATACAGATTAATTGTTTCTGGGCAGCAGATCCCTGTTCACACAGCACCATCTGCTGCCCAGAAACTATGATTTAGGTATCAGAACCAAGGATCATTGTGCTCGTTCATCCTGTGATCTGCGGCACCTTTATATGGGCCAATTATCAGCAACAAGCGTTTGTATGAATGTCCGTTCCCAATAATCAGCCAAAAAATATCCTGTGGATATCATTCCAGCCAGAGACTGAATTCTATAAGCTGTGATCTATATCCCTTATTTTTTTTACCTCTATCTGGTACTGTAATGTAGGGCTGCAGCCATCGACTATTTTTGCAATCGAGTATTCGATCGATTAATAGAGTACTCTAATAACAAAATACAAATTAAAAGAATGTTTTTCTTTAGAAAAACTCATCATCTGCCCCCCCAGTGGCACCAGCTTCCTCCCCCCCAGTGCCACCAGCATGCGCCCCCCCCCCCCCCCCCCCGTGCCACCGCTGGGACCCGCATCTATATTGAGAACGGAGCAGGGAGTGCTGTGGCTGGAGGATCCCAGATTTCCTGGGGTCCGTCCACCACCAAGCGCTAATCCCCGCTAATTCCCTCTCCCACAGAAGTGAATGGGAGCGTGCCCATGCTCCCATTCATTTCTATGGGGCAGGCGGCAATAGCCGAGCGAGCGCTCGGCTATTTTTGGCGGCCCCATAGAAATAAATGGAGGGCGGCTGCGCATGCGCGGTGCACTCTCCTTCACTCTCGGGGCTCCGTTCTCGATATAGGTGCTGGTCCCAGCGGTGGGACCCGCACCTATAAGACAACGGGGGCATATCCTAGTGATATGCCCCCATTGTCTGAGATGAGAAAACCCCTTTAAGAAGGAATAACGCTTCAAAATGCGTGAGTTGGTCAGACGACTATGGATTTCTAATAAAGACTTAGGTGGTCATTTATTATTAGATATACACCAATTTTGGGGGTATATCTGTTGCAAAGGAGACTTGCGGATGAATCTGCAACTTTTCCCCGCTCAGGCCAGGTCTTAAAGGGGACGCTGGCACCTCTAGATACTTTAGACGCATTATGCGCCAGCGCAGGGGTATTTAGAACGGCGTCTAATGACCCCATTCGTTTTCAAGCTCATGGCAGAGTGCTGGAGAACCTCCTTAGTTTCCTATGTCATGTCTGAAACCTGGTACCTCCGTGTACCAAAGCAACCTAACAGAAGGGTTCTATGGCTAGCTTCACCTCTGCCGCAACAGCCTGCCGGAATGAACCGGATTCAGCGCTGCCGGATGCGAATGGAATGTCCGCCGGCTCCATTAAAGTATAATGAGGTCTGGCAGACATTCTGTTCACATCCAGCTGACAAGTGGAGAAACCTGCGGACATGCTGCGGTTTGTGCCCGGACAGTCCTCTGCTTGCCTGCAGGACCAAGCTACCGCAGATGTGAAGGTAGCCTAACAGGCAGCGGTACAGCCGACTCTCCTCAGAACGGGTCTGTGACCACTGCTTTGCAGGAGTCCTCAGGATGGACGTACACATCTGTAGTTGGGTTGTTTGGTCACAGTGCAAGCGCAGGTTCCTCCTCCCTGACATCAGCCTATAAGATCACGTACAGCGGACTACACAACCGCGCTCCCTGGAAGGCTGGTGGAGATCACTCACAGATCAGAAGTCAGCTCATGTTTAGTGAGGGAGTAAACAATCTACGCCACGGACTGGCGCGTGTATGAATGAATCGCAATCCGGACACATCCCCAATATGCGAGAGTGTGCGCCAGGGTCACAGCGAAGAAAGCCTCAAATCCATCTTACAATATACGACTGCCATATCACTGCAGAGATAGCTGCGCTATCCACAAACATTACAGACGGGCGAAAAACAGGATGGTGTGCATGAGACCCAGGAAAGCTGGGTGGTGGCCGCAGCGTGGGAACCCTGGGATTACTTCCATTTCAAGTCGTATATTAATAATCATTTTTCACTATGTGCCAGATAGATCCTATTAAAAAAATACCGGACGGCGAGATCGGCAACCCCCAAAACTAAATCCACACGCAGACTTTGCGGCATACAAAGACGTGGCGTAAAATGACGCCGTGCGTTTATCCTAATATCCCATGGACGGTGAAGACCAGACATGCCTGAGCCACATACACTGCAGGCATTACATACGTGAAGGCACACGACGCGTCACAATCTAGTTATACCGCCAGCCGCAGACCAGGGTGATGAGGTGTAAATGAAATCAGACAGGCGAGAGCTGCAAAGTCCACTTCACTAGTCAGCGAGCAGGAGAGAGACAGTCCAGACACGGGGCGGACCGCAGAGACCGCCTAACGCTACATGACCACCGTATGGACATAGCACATAGAGGCGGCTAGCCATGGGGCATACACTAGTCAGCGAGCAGGAGACACAGTCCAGACCGCAGAGACCACCGTATGGACATAGCACATAGAGGCGGCTAGCCATGGGGCATACACTAGTCACCTCCTCCGCAGGGTGACCTTCAATTCCCCCTTCTTCTGACACCATGGCTCACACAGAGGTGGCGGTATTTACAGTAGTGTCACAAGATCTGACACCCTGGTCCTGGCCAGTTGTCAGCAATGGCCTCACTGAGCATCTGCAGAGGAGATGTCCATGGAATGACCTCCAAATGACCACACAGCAGGCACTAGGCCCGCAGGGCTCGTCAGTTCTCAGCTACAGATCCCCCATGACCAAGTGAGTAAGAGCACCCCCATAGGCTGCATGTAAGAAGGGACTCCGGGCTCCTCCGCAGCACGCGCATGTCATTCTAATGCCCTCACAGGACACAATGGCGACTTGCATGACCCGAGAAGCAGCTGGAGGGACACGGAGAAGAGGCTCACCATTGCGGAGAAGGGCGGCGGCTGCTCCCCGGTGTGTCAGGGGGGCCAGTTTCTGCCACACGTTCCGGCACAGAAGCATGCTGTCGTCTACCGTAGATCACTGCCCGGAGAGGACTGCCGAGTGAAGAGAGACTGACTGGGTGGGAGGAGTCGGAGAACGCGCAAGGGCAGGTGATGTCACGGGGCGTGGCTTCACGTCATGTTTCCCCTCCTCAGGTGAACGTTCTGTGGCATTCTATTGGCTCTGAGCCAGGGCCTAATGGGTGTGCGCATGCGCCTTCCTCACCGCCCTTATGGGGTACAAATGTATGTAGCCGCGGTGTAGGGTCACGTGTCACCTCCCATAAGCGGGAAAATGATAAGCTTCAATAATAACAATTCCCTGTAATGTGCAGCTGGCTATAAATAGCATGTCTTTTGGATCTGGTTGTGGTCATACAGAGGGCTTCCCAAACTGGCCGATTTGTTATGGACGACCAAGGATGTGCACATTGACCCCTTCTCTACCCAGGATCACCAGGGGTGTACTTTGAATGAAGCTGTGGCTGCACATGCGCAGTTTTCTCCATTCACTCCTATGGGAATTTCAGAAACATCTGTCATCAGCCTTGCTTGGCTGGCTTCCCATAGAAATCAGTGGAGACAAGTGCCTTCACAGTGAATGGGGTTCAGGGAAGGATGCGGGTCCCAGAGGTGCATTAGACATCTATGGCATAGTCTGTGGAAGCCCCCTTTACAGTACGGCCCCTCATGGTGGGTCTTCTGCAGCACATCATCTGGAATGGGTTGGATTTTGCTATGGCATTGCTTCCAGCATTGCAGAGGGACTTCCAAAGCTTCCCCATGCATATGTATTTTGCGGTCCGCAAAATACAGATACCAACCATGTGCATCCCGCAATTTCCATGGGCCCCGTTGTCAAAATCCCTATTCTTGTCCATAAAACGGACATTAGGGTGTTCTATTTTTTTGCGGTGCCGCAGAACGCACACTGCCACCCCATGGGTCTGCATTTGATCCGCAGAAAATGCACACAGTCGTGTACATGACTCCTTAGTGCATGTTCCCACAGGATGTAAATTTCCGCAGAAAATTCTGTAGCGTATTTTGCCAATGCTATAAAATCTGCATGGGTAAGGCCGGGTTCACATCACCGTTTAGCTTTTCCTCTGATCTGTTAGATGAACCGGGGAAAAAAAACGGATATGTTATTTTGAGCATCAGTTATGATCTGACGAAAGTGACACAACTTGATCATAAGACTACTTTCACATCTGCGGCAGGGAGATCCGGCCGTCCGATCCAGGCAGGGCTGGTGCAAGGATTTTTGCCACCCTAGGCAAAAGCTAATTTTGCCGCCCCCTTGACTCAGCCCATTGACCACACTCTTTTACCAGTCCCTTTTTCAGCCACCTATTGCATGCAACATTTAACTATGGTCGTGTACACTGTGCCAGTCTATGGTCGCGTACCCTGTGCCAGTCTGACTATGGTCGCGTACCCTGTGCCAGTCTGACTATGGTCATGTATATATAATATCCAGCCATTGTCTGCCACCTAGTACCATCCCAGTGATGGCAATCACTCTGCGCTGTTCAGCAGGTTGGCACACCAAACACGAGCAGTGCCACCTATTCACTGCCAGGCGCCATTCAGCCACTGTCTGAAATCCTGTGCCACCAGGGCAACATAAAACAGTATGCTGCCTTGTGCCCTCTGCCAGTCTGGCACTGTCCTGCACCCTGTACCATTCATAGTCCTTTAGACAGTCTGTGCCACCTATTAGGCTCCATGTGCCACTGCTGGGCACCCTGTGTCAGTCAGAATCTATGGCCCCTAGTCAAGCAGCAGGTGTGCCCTGACCCTGTACACAAGTGTGTGCCACCCTGCTGCCAGTCACTGTCCTGCAGCCTCTGACACCCTAGTGCAGGTTGTCAGAGTGCGGTTGCCAGGGGTGCTCACCAGGTTCTGCTCCTCGCTGTGCTCCAGGTCCACATTGCCTTGGCTCTTGCCAAGATCATGTGTCTTTGGCGCGTGATCCCGCGAGACCCACCTCTGGAGGTCACTGGTCTTGCGGGATTGCGCGCCCGAAGTCAGGGCCGGTGCAAGGACTTTTGTCAACACAAGCGAATCTACATTTTGGCGCCCCCCCCCATCATTTCACATTTCTGCCCCTAATGATTCATGTCCATTTCTTCCCCCCCCCATCATTTCACATTTCTGCCCCTCATGAATCAGGTCCATTTCTTGCCCCCCCATGTGCTAATATCATAGTGCCATCCTCTCCCCCTGCCCCCTAATGTGCCAGTATCAAGTGTCTCTCTCCTCCCCCCTCCATGTGCCAGTATCATGGCGCCAATAGCCCCCCCCCCCCCCCCCTCCCCCGTGGCAGTAAAGTAACAGTCCGGTATTTAAAAAAAAAAAAACACTTTCAGGAAAGTTTCTCCTGGGATTTGAACTCACAACCTTTCACATCAGAGGCAAGGCATTTACCCACACAGCTATGAGAGCTGTATAGCCAGGGGCAGGGCGGCGGCCGGGTACTAACTACTGCTTGGGATTCGGACTCCAGAGTGCCGGTGCCCCCAGGCAGAGTGCACTCTACATGGTGGCCTACTCTGCTTATGGGTGGCGCCGGCCCTGGATCCAGGAAAACTGCCTAGACAACTGCTCGAGAGGACCGTTTGTTGGCTCGAAAATCCAAGGCCAGCCCATTTTCCACTGCAGCAGAGCTCCACGAGACCTGGTCACCTGAAGTCCCTGTGTCAACCAGAACAGTTTGTCGGATTCTGTCTCGAAATGGCCTCCATGGTCGAATCAGTGCCCATAAGCCAGCACTAAACAAAAGACAATTTAAAAACCGTGTGGCATTTGCCAAGGGCCACAGCCTGCTAAATGGATGGACGCTGGAAAAGTGGCAGAAGGTGGATTTTTTCAGATGAATCTTCTGTTGAATTATACCACAGTCGCCGCAAATATTGCAGGAGACCTACTGGAACCTGCATGGAGCCTAGATTTACCCAGAAAACAGTGAAGTTTGGTGGAGGCAAAATCATGGTCTGGGGTTACATCCAGTATGGGGTTGTGCGAGGGATCTGCAGGGTGGAAGGCCACATCAATAGTCTAAAATACCAAGAAATCTTAGCTACCTCTTATATTCCCAACCATAAAAAAGGCCAAATTCTGCAGCAGGATGGTGCTCCATCGCATACTTCCATCTCCACATCAAAGTTCCTTAAGGCGAAGAAGATCAAGATGCTCCAGGATTGGCTAGCCCAGTCACCAGACATGAACATCATTGAGCATATGTGGTGTGGGATGAAAGAGGAAGCATGGAAGACGAAACCAAAGAATATTGATGAACTCTGGGAGGCATGCAAGACTGTTTTCTTTGCTATTCCTGATGACTTCATCAATAAATTGTATGAATGCTTGCCAAACCGCATGGATGCTGTCCTTCAAGCTCATGGAAGTCATACAAGATATTACATTTGGATCTCACAGCACCACTACTTAATTTGCTGACATATTTTTGGATTTGCAGTAAAGTTGTTCAATTTCTGTATAGGCGACAAAACTTTTGTCTTTCTGTCTTGATTAAATGATAAATCTTTTTTCAGTGAAACTAATTTATTTCAGTGCATTAAACATCATTTGGGAGAGCTTTAGCTTTTCATATGAGCAATTTCTAACACCAATTGATTAATTAAAAGTCAGGTTAATAGCAGGAGTTTCTACAAAATAGAGAAGCGACAAGACTTTGTATGTGTGCACCTTTCATACAAGCAGTCACATGGTTAATAGGCACAATGACTGTTGTTAAGACTCGCCCACTAATAGTGACAGCCAAGGTCACAAGAGTATACCGAGGCTGACATAAGGCAGTGTGGAGACAGCACGCACAGGGTGCACTCTAATATACATTCCTGATCACTGTAGGGAAGGACTGATGTTACTTCTGCACGTACACAGCAGAGCTGGGCGTGTGCTAGGGGGGCGTCAGTGTCTCTAAGCAATTCTCATGTGTGTGGCCTTCTAATATAGTCTACAATCATTTACCTATATAGGCACAGTGCACTCTAAAGCTCTAAAACATAAAAGGGTTCTTCTTCATATTTATATTGGTGGCCTATCATTAGGATAGGTCATCAGCAGTGGCGTGCCTAGGGTGTTTGGCAACTGGGGTGGGTCCTTTCTGTGGCCCCCACACACACACATGTAGACCTCTTACATCCAGGGACATCTCCTGTCATGTAGATCTTCTCTTTCCTCTTCTCCTCCGTTAGACCGCCATGACAAATTATTTCAGCCACCTCTCGTCTCTACAGAGTTTGTAACACAGACACGTTAGATTTCAAAATTTTTCCATCAACCTCCTCATCCAAGTGTCCCCACAGTGTCATCCTGCTGCCACTCCCAATACTGTGCCCACTGTGCTTCCCAATGTCCCAGGTACTATACTGCTTAAAAATAGTGACCCTAAGGCCCCTTTCACACGGGCGAGTATTCCGCGCGGATGCAATGCGTGAGGTGAACGCATTGCACCCGCACTGAATCCGGACCCATTCATTTCTATGGGGTTGTGCACATGAGCGGTGATTTTCACGCATCACTTGTGCGTTGCGTGAAAATCGCAACATGCTCCTCTTTGTGCGTTTTTCACGTAACGCAGGCCCCATAGAAATAGGGTTGCGTGAAAATCGCAAGCATCCGCAAGCAAGTGACGATCGGGATAGGGACCTGATCATTATTATTTTCCCTTATAGCATGGTTATAAGGGAAAATAATAGCATTCTGAATACAGAATGCATAGTACAATAGGGCTGGAGGGCTTAAAAATAAATAAATAATAATTTAACTCACCTTAATCCACTTGTTCGCGCAGCCGGCATCTCTTCTGTCTTCTTTTGTGAGGAATAGGACCTTTGATGACGTCACTACGTTCATCACATGGTCCGTCACATGATCCATCACCATGGTAAAAGATCATGTGACGGACCATGTGATGAACGTAGTGACGTCATCAAAGGTCCTATTCCTCACAAAAGAAGACAGAAGAGATGCCGGCTGCGCGAACAAGTGGATTAAGGTGAGTTAAATATTTTTTATTTATTTTTTAACTCCTCCAGCCCTATTGTACTATGCATTCTGTATTCAGAATGCTATTATTTTCCCTTATAACCATGTTATAAGGGAAAATAATACAATCTACACAACCTTGAACCCAAACCTGAACTTCTGTGAAGAAGTTCGGGTCTGGGTACCACATTCAGTTTTTATCACGCGCGTGCAAAACGCATTGCACCCGCGCGATAAAAACTGAACAACGGAACGCAATCGCAGTCAAAACTGACTGCAATTGGGTACCTACTCGCGCGGGTTTGCCGCAAAGCACCGGGACGCATCCGGACACGCTCGTCTGCAAGGGGCCTAAGGCCTCTTTCACACGGGCGTCACGGATTTTGCCTGGGTGCATTGCGGCAAACCCGCGCGAGTAGGCACGCAATTTCAGTCAGTTTTGACTGCAATTGCATTCCGTTTTTTCCGCACGAGTGCAATGCGTTTGGCATGCGCGTGATAAAAAACTGATTGTGGTACCCAGACCCGAACCCGGACTTCTTCACTGAAGCTCGGGTTTGGGTTAAGTGTTCTGTTGATTTTATTATTTTCCCTTTTAACATGGTTATAAGGGAAAATAATAGCATTCTTAATACAGAATGCTTAGTACAAGGTCTACTGAGGGGTTAAAAAAAATAAAAATAAACTCACTTCATCCACTTGATCGTGCAGCCGGCATCATCTTCTTTCTTCCTCCTGCAGGACCTGCAAAAGGACCTTTGATGACGTAATCGCGCTCACCACGTGGTGAGCGTGGTGACGTCAGCGCAGGTCCTGCTGAATGAAGATAGAAGGACCTTCTATCTTCATTCAGCAGGAATGATACAGGCCCCTTTCACACGGGCGAGTATTCCGCGCAGGTGCAATGCGTGACGTGAACACATTGCACCCGCACTGAATCCTGACCCATTCATTTCAATGGGGCTGTGTACATGAGCATTGTTTTTCAAGCATTACTTGTGCGTTGCGTGAAAATTGCAGCATGTTCTATATTCTGTGTTTTTCACAACGCAGGCCCCATAGAAATTAATAGGGCTGCGTGAAAATCCCATTGCATCCGCAAGCAAGTGCGGATGCGGTGCGATTTTCACGCATGGTAGCTAGGAGATGATGTTAGTAAATAGGGATGAGCAACCCCGGACCCCATTAAAGTCAAATCACTGTATTATTTTCCCTTCTAACATGGTTATAAGGGAAAATAATAGCATTCTTAATACAGAATTCTAACTAAAATGTCCATTGAGGGGTTAAAAAACAAAAACTCACCTCATCCACTTGATCGCGCAGCCGGTATCGTCTTTCTTCTTCCTGCAGGACCAGCAAAAGGACCTGCGCTGACGTCATCGCGCTCACCACGTGGTGAGAGTGATGACGTCAGCGCAGGTTCTTTTGCAGGTCCTGCAGGAAGAAGAAAGTCAGACAAAACTGACTGAAATTGCGTGCCTACTCGCGCGGGTTTGCCGCAATGCATTCGGACAAAATCCGTGACGCAAGGGGCCTAATAAACATAATTGGGGTCATTTATCAAACTGGTTTAAAGTAGAACTGGATTTTCAAAAGAGATGTAAAAAATGAAAGGTGGAATCTGATTGGCTGCTATGGGCAACTAAACCAGTTCTACTTTACACCAGTTTTATAAATTACCCCAAATGTCCCTATAGTGTCCACAGCAGTTAAAATGTCCCCTAGAGTGCCCCCAGTAATAATAACACCCTATATTGTGCTCCAGGCAATAATTCCTGTATAGTGTCCCCAGAAATAATAGAATTGCCCCTACAGTGCCTCCCCAATAGCACAATAGCAATACCCCCCACGCTGCCCCAATAGTAATCCCCCCCATAGTAATTTGCCCCCCACACAGTAATTTTCCCCACACTGCCCCCATATAGTAGTTTGCCCCCACACAGTACTTTCCACCACACTGCCCACTATAGTAGTTTTCCCCCATACAGTAATTTCCCCCACACTGCCCCCACACAGTAATTTCCACCACACTGACCCCATATAGTAGTTTTCCCCATACAGTAATTTCCCCCACACTGCCCCCACACAGTAATTTCCACCACACTGACCCCATATAGTAGTTTTCCCCATACAGTAATTTCCCCCACACAGTAGTTTACCACAGACTGCCCCCACAGTAGTTTCCCCAACACTGGAGTTTTCCCCACACTGCCCCCACACAGTGGTTTACCCCACAGTAATTTCCCCCACATAGTAATTTCCCCCACACTGCCCCTACACAGTAGTTTCCCCCACATTGCCCCATACAGTAGTTTCCCCCACACTGCCCCATACAATAGTTTTTTCCCCCCACACAGTAATTTCCCCCACACTGCCCCACACAGTAATTTCCCCCACACGGTAATTTCCCCCACAAAGTAATTTCCCCCACACTGCCCTTACACAGTAGTTTATCCCCACACTGCCCCATACAGTAGTTTCCCCCACACTGCCCTACACAGTATTTTCCCCCACACTGCCCCATACAGTAGTTTCCCCCACACTGCCCCATACAGTAGTTTCCCCCACACTGCCCCACACAGTAGTTTCCCCCACACAGTAGTTTCCCCCACACAGTAGTTTCCCCCACACAGTGGTTTCCCCCACACAGTGGTTTACCCCACAGTAATTTCCCCCACATAGTACTTTCCCCCACACTGCCCCACACAGTAGTTTCCCCCCACACTGCCCCGCACAGTCGTTTTCCCCACATTGCCGACCCGAACTTCCCTATTTTAATTCAATCCGCCACTGGTGCTGAGACCCCAACCCATCGACAATCTCTTTTCCTGCTGCAAGAGACGGCTCAATACAAAGTCTATGGGCCCATCTCGATTCTATCTCAGAGTGTAAACAGAGACCAATGTGGGCTTAAAAAAAGTTCTCTCCCCATGACATGCATTTTACCAGAAGTGACCAGTCATTGCAGTTATTTGTACAGGGGGTATGCGGTTTTTAGCCCTCTCTGCACTGTGGGTGGGTCTGCGCCTGACGACATTACCGCACATGTAAGTGCCGTCGCGGGTGGAGTATGTCGCACAGGGAAGTGAACAGACATGCGGTTCTTACCCACTTTAGGGGTGCCGTCAACTGCCTGCTCTGCGCCTGTCTCATCCTCCTCCATTGCAGACCCTGCCCGTCACATGCGCAGTTTCTCACAGTAGCGTCGGAGTACTAGACACCCCGCCTCCAGTTGCGTCTTATTGGTTGTTCGGTCTTTCATTCAAGCACTTGTAAGGTGGAGCGCTGAGAGCCGAGCTGTTTCCTGATTGACTGGTCTTTAGTGGGAGCAGCAGTCCTGGCATTAGTGGGAGGCTGTGTGTACATGAAATGCACATTGTGGTTACAGTTTACCTAACCCAGACCCGCCTGAGCCGCCCTGGACTCAAGTGCCCGCAGGCACGGCAGCACCCCCCTGTATAGCTGACAGCCTGACACCCGGGGTGAACCGACCCCCCGGCACGTCACTGGTCATCAGTATCAGATCAAAAAGAAAGGGATGCAAATGAGCTCTTAAGATCTGCCTCTGATGCCACCAAATGTAAGGCACGTAGTTCTGGTGCCTCTACTATGTAGAGGAGCTGATCAGTGGGGGTACATGGGGTCAGACCCGTCTCAATCGATATTGATACCAGATGTAAGGCAGCGATCCTATAAGTCAATGTTCAACCCAATAAATAGGCCTTGAGACATGACTCAGATATTAACTCGCCTTATTTCACCTTAAGGACCAGGCCATTTTTTGCAAATCTAACCAGTGTCACTTTAAGTGGTGATAACTTTAAATCGCTTTTACTTATCCAGGCCATTCTGAGATTATTTTTTCGTCACATATTGTACTTCATTAAGTGAAAAATACAAAATTTACCAAAAATTGCAAATTTCCAAGTTTCAATTTCTCTACTTCTATATTACATAGTAATACCTACAAAAATAGTTATTACTTTACATTCCCCATATGTCTACTTCATGTTTGAATTATTTTGGGAATGGCATTTTATTTTTTGGGGATGTTACAAGGCTTAGAAGTTTAGAAGCAAATCTTGAAATTGTTCAGAAATTTTCAAAAACCCAATTTTTAGGGACCAGTTCAGGTCTGAAGTCACTTTGTGAGGCTTACATAATAGAAACCACCCAAAAATGACCTCATTCTAGAAACTACACCCCTCAAGGTATTCAAAACTGATTTTACAAACGTTGTTAACCCTTTAGGTGTTGCACAAGAGTTATTGGCAAATGGGAATGAAATTTGAGAATTTCAATTTATTGGCAAATTTTCCATTTTAATCCATTTTTTCCAGTAACAAAGCAAGGTTTTTTTTATTTTTAAACCAAATTTTATTCAGTTTGTCTCTCAGCAGGAAATGATATAAAACACATTTGTCCAATGATCAAAAAAGCATATTCTGTAATTACATTGTCAAATGCTACAATGGAGCAACTTTAAAGTCTTATCAATATCAGAAGGACAACAGTAATATTTTACATAACTATCACAGTATCTGCCTTACCCTCTCCCCAAATTTTCCATTTTAATCCATTTTTTCCAGTAACAAAGCAAGGGTTAACAGCCAAACAAAATACTATATTTATTGCCCCGATTCTGTAATTTGCAGAAATACCACATATGTGGCCGTAAACTACTGTACGGGCACACGGCAGGGCGTAGAGGGAAAGGTGCGCCGTATGGTTTTTGGAAGGCAGATTTTGCTGGACTGGTTTATTTACACCATGTCCCATTTGAAGCCCCCCTGATGCACCCCTAGAGTAGAAACTCCATAAAAATGACCCCATCTAAGAAACTACACCAGTGACCAGTCATTTCATTTACAGTGTTATTTGCAGTTATTTGTACAGGGGGTATGCGGTTTTTAGCCCTCTCTGCACTGTGGGTGGGTCTGCGCCTGACGACATTACCGCACATGTAAGTGCCGTCGCAGGTGGAGTATTTTGCTGGACTGGTTTATTTACACCATGTCCCATTTGAAGCCCCCCTGATGCACCCCTAGAGTAGAAACTCCATAAAAATGACCCCATCTAAGAAACTACACCAGTGACCAGTCATTTCATTTACAGTGTTATTTGCAGTTATACACCCCTCAAGGTATTCAAAACTGATTTTACAAACGTCGTTAACCCTTTAGGTGTTGCACAAGAGTTATTGGCAAATGGGAATTAAATTTGAGATTTTAAATTTTTTGGCAAGTTTTCCATTTTAATCAATTTTTTCCAGTAACAAAGCAAGGGTTAACAGCCAAACAAAATGCTATATCAGCCTCCCTGATGCACCCCTAGAGTAGAAACTCCATAAAAGTGACCCCGTCTAAGAAACTACACCCCTCAAGGTATTCAAAACGGATTTTACAAACTTTGTTAACCCTTTAGGTGTTGCACAAGAGGTATTGGCAAATGGAGATGGAAAATTTGCCAAAAGATTTTCATTCTCAAATTTCATTTTAATCAATTTTTTCCAGTAACAAAGCAAGGGGTAACAAAAAAAAATGCTATATTTATTGCCCCGATTCTGTAGTTTTCAGGAACACCCCATATGTGGCCGTAAACTACTGTACGGGCACACAGGAGGGCGTAGAGGGAAAGGTGCGCCATGTGGTTTTTGGAAGGCAGACTTTGCTGGACTGGTTTATTTACACCATGTCCCATTTGAAGCCCCGCTGATGCACCCCTAGAGTAGAAACTCCATAAAAGTGACCCCATTTTGGAAACTACGGGATAAGGTGGCAGTTTTGTTGGGACTATTTTTAGGGTACATATGATTTTTGGTTCATCTATATTACATTTTTGTGAGGCAAGGTTACCAGAAATAGAAATTCTGAAATTTCAGAAACCTTAGTTTCCCCCACACAGTAGTTTCCCCCACACAGTAGTTTCCCCCACACAGTGGTTTCCCCCACACAGTGGTTTACCCCACAGTAATTTCCCCCACATAGTACTTTCCCCCACACTGCCCCACACAGTAGTTTCCCCCCACACTGCCCCGCACAGTCGTTTTCCCCACATTGCCGACCCGAACTTCCCTATTTTAATTCAATCCGCCACTGGTGCTGAGACCCCAACCCATCGACAATCTCTTTTCCTGCTGCAAGAGACGGCTCAATACAAAGTCTATGGGCCCATCTCGATTCTATCTCAGAGTGTAAACAGAGACCAATGTGGGCTTAAAAAAAGTTCTCTCCCCATGACATGCATTTTACCAGAAGTGACCAGTCATTGCAGTTATTTGTACAGGGGGTATGCGGTTTTTAGCCCTCTCTGCACTGTGGGTGGGTCTGCGCCTGACGACATTACCGCACATGTAAGTGCCGTCGCGGGTGGAGTATGTCGCACAGGGAAGTGAACAGACATGCGGTTCTTACCCACTTTAGGGGTGCCGTCAACTGCCTGCTCTGCGCCTGTCTCATCCTCCTCCATTGCAGACCCTACCCGTCACATGCGCAGTTTCTCACAGTAGCGTCGGAGTACTAGACACCCCGCCTCCAGTTGCGTCTTATTGGTTGTTCGGTCTTTCATTCAAGCACTTGTAAGGTGGAGCGCTGAGAGCCGAGCTGTTTCCTGATTGACTGGTCTTTAGTGGGAGCAGCAGTCCTGGCATTAGTGGGAGGCTGTGTGTACATGAAATGCACATTGTGGTTACAGTTTACCTAACCCAGACCCGCCTGAGCCGCCCTGGACTCAAGTGCCCGCAGGCACGGCAGCACCCCCCTGTATAGCTGACAGCCTGACACCCGGGGTGAACCGACCCCCCGGCACGTCACTGGTCATCAGTATCAGATCAAAAAGAAAGGGATGCAAATGAGCTCTTAAGATCTGCCTCTGATGCCACCAAATGTAAGGCACGTAGTTCTGGTGCCTCTACTATGTAGAGGAGCTGATCAGTGGGGGTACATGGGGTCAGACCCGTCTCAATCGATATTGATACCAGATGTAAGGCAGCGATCCTATAAGTCAATGTTCAACCCAATAAATAGGCCTTGAGACATGACTCAGATATTAACTCGCCTTATTTCACCTTAAGGACCAGGCCATTTTTTGCAAATCTAACCAGTGTCACTTTAAGTGGTGATAACTTTAAATCGCTTTTACTTATCCAGGCCATTCTGAGATTATTTTTTCGTCACATATTGTACTTCATTAAGTGAAAAATACAAAATTTACCAAAAATTGCAAATTTCCAAGTTTCAATTTCTCTACTTCTATATTACATAGTAATACCTACAAAAATAGTTATTACTTTACATTCCCCATATGTCTACTTCATGTTTGAATTATTTTGGGAATGGCATTTTATTTTTTGGGGATGTTACAAGGCTTAGAAGTTTAGAAGCAAATCTTGAAATTGTTCAGAAATTTTCAAAAACCCAATTTTTAGGGACCAGTTCAGGTCTGAAGTCACTTTGTGAGGCTTACATAATAGAAACCACCCAAAAATGACCTCATTCTAGAAACTACACCCCTCAAGGTATTCAAAACTGATTTTACAAACGTTGTTAACCCTTTAGGTGTTGCACAAGAGTTATTGGCAAATGGGAATGAAATTTGAGAATTTCAATTTATTGGCAAATTTTCCATTTTAATCCATTTTTTCCAGTAACAAAGCAAGGTTTTTTTTATTTTTAAACCAAATTTTATTCAGTTTGTCTCTCAGCAGGAAATGATATAAAACACATTTGTCCAATGATCAAAAAAGCATATTCTGTAATTACATTGTCAAATGCTACAATGGAGCAACTTTAAAGTCTTATCAATATCAGAAGGACAACAGTAATATTTTACATAACTATCACAGTATCTGCCTTACCCTCTCCCCAAATTTTCCATTTTAATCCATTTTTTCCAGTAACAAAGCAAGGGTTAACAGCCAAACAAAATACTATATTTATTGCCCCGATTCTGTAATTTGCAGAAATACCACATATGTGGCCGTAAACTACTGTACGGGCACACGGCAGGGCGTAGAGGGAAAGGTGCGCCGTATGGTTTTTGGAAGGCAGATTTTGCTGGACTGGTTTATTTACACCATGTCCCATTTGAAGCCCCCCTGATGCACCCCTAGAGTAGAAACTCCATAAAAATGACCCCATCTAAGAAACTACACCAGTGACCAGTCATTTCATTTACAGTGTTATTTGCAGTTATTTGTACAGGGGGTATGCGGTTTTTAGCCCTCTCTGCACTGTGGGTGGGTCTGCGCCTGACGACATTACCGCACATGTAAGTGCCGTCGCAGGTGGAGTATTTTGCTGGACTGGTTTATTTACACCATGTCCCATTTGAAGCCCCCCTGATGCACCCCTAGAGTAGAAACTCCATAAAAATGACCCCATCTAAGAAACTACACCAGTGACCAGTCATTTCATTTACAGTGTTATTTGCAGTTATACACCCCTCAAGGTATTCAAAACTGATTTTACAAACGTCGTTAACCCTTTAGGTGTTGCACAAGAGTTATTGGCAAATGGGAATTAAATTTGAGATTTTAAATTTTTTGGCAAGTTTTCCATTTTAATCAATTTTTTCCAGTAACAAAGCAAGGGTTAACAGCCAAACAAAATGCTATATCAGCCTCCCTGATGCACCCCTAGAGTAGAAACTCCATAAAAGTGACCCCGTCTAAGAAACTACACCCCTCAAGGTATTCAAAACGGATTTTACAAACTTTGTTAACCCTTTAGGTGTTGCACAAGAGGTATTGGCAAATGGAGATGGAAAATTTGCCAAAAGATTTTCATTCTCAAATTTCATTTTAATCAATTTTTTCCAGTAACAAAGCAAGGGGTAACAAAAAAAAATGCTATATTTATTGCCCCGATTCTGTAGTTTTCAGGAACACCCCATATGTGGCCGTAAACTACTGTACGGGCACACAGGAGGGCGTAGAGGGAAAGGTGCGCCATGTGGTTTTTGGAAGGCAGACTTTGCTGGACTGGTTTATTTACACCATGTCCCATTTGAAGCCCCGCTGATGCACCCCTAGAGTAGAAACTCCATAAAAGTGACCCCATTTTGGAAACTACGGGATAAGGTGGCAGTTTTGTTGGGACTATTTTTAGGGTACATATGATTTTTGGTTCATCTATATTACATTTTTGTGAGGCAAGGTTACCAGAAATAGAAATTCTGAAATTTCAGAAACCTTACAGCGTTCCTTTCCTTCTGCGCCCTGCCGTTTGGTCATACAGCAGTTTACGACCACATATGGGGTGTTTCTGTAAACTGCGGTATAAGGATA
This sequence comes from Bufo bufo, assembly GCF_905171765.1. Taxonomy (NCBI): domain Eukaryota; kingdom Metazoa; phylum Chordata; class Amphibia; order Anura; family Bufonidae; genus Bufo; species Bufo bufo. The sequence continues at coordinate 634,047,569 of NC_053390.1, forward strand.
ATAAATATTAAGTTTTGTTTGGCCGTTAAACCTTACGTTGTTATTGGAAAAAACGTATAAAAATTGAAAATTTGCCCAAAAATTGCTTTTTTGGCACCTTTTTTTTTTTTACAGTGTTCATCTGAGGGGTTGGGGGGTATTTTTATAGAGCAGATTCTTACGGACGCGGCGATACCTAATATGTCTACTTTTTATTTATTTATGTTTTACACTATATTATCTTTTTATAAACAAAAAAAAAAACATTCCCTTACGTCCCACCATCAGCACAGATGGGGTTAACTGCCCCCCGTGGACTGGTAGGACCGGTGGAATTTTTAATGAGCCCAAAGAATAAACAATAGAAGAACTCCAGCTCCCTTAAAGGGAGGGGTTCGCCCCCCAGCCCAGCGTGTTTTTTTTCTGTCCTTTGGACAGGTGGACTGGCGAAGCTCTCCCTCTCTGGGAGTTTGGAGACCATTATTCTAATGTTTCAGATTGGTCTCCTTTTTTTGTCCATTACATCTAGCGCTTTTTCATACCTGCGCTTATTCTTTCATTCCCCCATTCAGCTGCTGAGCTTAGCGATTTTTGGGGGCGATATGTTCTCTCTACTTACTGAGTTTTCCCCTCCTGGATGCCTCGGCTCGCTCAGACTTCGGCGTGGCATGGGCGCCGCCATGACCGGAAATGACGCGCTGGCAGCTGCGGCGCCACTTCCGGCTGATGTCGTTTTTTCTTTCTGCTTAAAGCAAACTAATTCCTGCCACCTGGGGGGTTGTTTTTTCAGGAGGGGTGGGTGTTGTAAAGGCAGTTAAGATGTATTTCTTTACCACACTAATGTTTAAAGACGTACAGCTGTTACTCTGACTCCTGGGGGAGTGCTAGTGGCTGGGCCCCTCCCCTGGGTGGAGCTGTCCCCTTCTTAAAGGGCTTCTGTCACCCCATTAAAGTGATTTTTTTTTTTGGGGCTAGTTAAATTAGTTATATAGCGATATATGAAAATATAATTGTGTTCCTTACTTTGATCCAGCAGTTTATTCAAAAAACGAAGTTTTATCATATGCAAATTAGGTCTCTACCAGCAAGTATGGCGGCTACTTGCTGGTAGCTGCTGCAGAAATCCGCCCCCTCCTCTTGTTGATTGACAGGGCCAGCCGGGATCTCCTCCTCCGGCCAGCCCTGTCTGCGTTTCAAAAATCGCGCGCCTGTGTTGAATTGGCGCAGGCGCTCTGAGATGAGGAGGCTCGTCTCCTCAGAACTCCCTCAGTGCGCCTGCGCCGATGACGTCTTCTATTTCGGTGATGTCATCGGCGCAGGCGCACTGAGGGAGTTCTGAGGAGACGAGCCTCCTCATCTCAGAGCGCCTGCGCCGATTCAACACAGGCGCGCGATTTTTGAAACGCCGACAGGGCTGGCCGGAGGAGGAGATCCCGGCTGGCCCTGTCAATCAACAAGAGGAGGGGGCGGATTTCTGCAGCAGCTACCAGCAAGTAGCCGCCCTACTTGCTGGTAGAGACCTAATTTGCATATGATAAAACTTCGTTTTTTGAATAAACTGCTGGATCAAAGTAAGGAACACAATTATATTTTCATATATCGCTATATAAAACTAATTTAACTAGCCCCAAAAAAAAAAAATCACTTTAGTGGGGTGACAGAAGCCCTTTAAGCTCCCTGACAGCTTCAGTCTGTCTCTGGTTGCGCTGCTTTAACAAGCTAGCTTCAGAGTCTCCTGTGTTCAGTGCTTGACTTTTCTCCTCTGGTTCGTGCCGCTAATCAATGTCTTTTACTCCCTTAGTTTTTTAATTTAGGGATGTTTTAATTTTCTTCTTTCGTTTCAGCTATGGCTTCTCCTAGAGAGTCAGACCAGCAACGGAAGTCTGCGGCCAAGAGGAAACACCTGGCCTGTTATAATTGCAACACGCCTCTTGACGACAGCTGCCGTTCTGGCACCGCTACAGAACCGTCTATGCAGGATATGTACCAGTGGGCTAAGACGTACGTGGACAACTCCATCAAGGGTGTCGTACGCCTTCTAAATGAGAGGTTACCGGTTCCCTCTTAGACTCCGATGGAGGTTGTCGCCCCCACTGATAGACCTATGCCCCTTTCTGTGGGGTCATCTTCCTCGGATGAGGAGGAATCAACTTCATGTTTCTTTCCACCCGAAAAGACACAGAAGCTACTAAAGTCCATCAGGTCGGGGGACCATGATGTCGACATAGGGGAGTCTTCCGATCCCGCCTGCCGGACTCAGCGGGTGTTTAAGGCAGATGAGACCCTGCTTTCTGTGATGCGCACAGAATGGAAAAAGCCAGAAAAAGGTCTAGTCCTCACCCGTAAATTTAAGTTAATGTTTCCCATGGCTAAACCCTTAGTGGAATCATGGGGTTCCATACCTAAGGTGGACATGGCGATAGCCAAACTGTCCAGGCGCACTCTGGTTCCTGCAGACGATGGGTCTAGTCTGCAGGACCCTCTAGATAGGAGGGCAGAGTGCACCCTAAGAAGGGGTTACTCGGCGGCCGCAGCTTCGGCCTCAACCTCCATTGCTGCCACAGAGGTCTCTTCTTTCCTTAGAGCCAAGCTGAACCAAATCCAAATGGATGTCGACCAGAGTGTCTCCCGAGACGACATCCTGGCCGCTTTCAAATACGTCAATCTGGCCATGGATTTCCTGTGCGACACCTCCCAGCTACAGCTGAAATTGGCAGCCAAAACAATGGCTCTGGTGTCAGCTGCTAGGAGACCTCTGTGGCTAAAGCCCTGGAATGCCGACAATGCTTCCAAATATAACCTCTGTGGGGTTCCTTTCGAACCAAACCGTTATTCGGTTCAGAATTAGACTCCATTATGGAGGGTCTCTCGGATAAAAAGGGAAAAAGTCTCCCCCAACAGCCCTTTCGGGGCAGGGGTAGACAAGCTCGCGGGGGCCGACCAGGACAGCAGGCTGAACGTAGAGACTGGGGGGGGCCGTCTAGAAAGTTCCCTAGACGCTCCCGTAAACCCACCAGGGAGGCAAAGCCCTCCTGACTATGGGCCTTCCAGAGGCTCTTGGATAAACCCTGCTACCCCTGTCGTTACGCCTCTAGATTTTCCCGTACCCCTCCCTCACCTCCCTGTAGGTGGGCGTCTTTTCTTTTTCAAACATGTATGGGCCCAGGAAGTCTCAGATCCCTGGGTCCAAAGCATAGTAGCTACGGGCTATTCCATAGACCTCGTGTCTCTCCCCCCAGAAAAATCCATTGCCACACACAGTTTTTTGCCGGCCAGACAAAGGATCCTAGAGTCCTATATCCAGGACTACATTTCCAAGGGAGCCCTGGAGGAGGTACCGGCAGGGGAGAGGGGTCTAGGGATTTATTCTCCAGTATTCCTGGTACCCAAAAAGACAGGAGATCTCCGGATGATCATAGATCTGAGATTCCTCAATCGTTTCGTAAGGAGAACCAGGTTCCGTATGGAAACCATAAGGTCAGTCAGCCACCTCCTCAGTCCTGGGGACGTGATGGCTGCTCTGGACCTCAAGGATGCTTACCTCCACATCCCGATCCATCCTTCCTCCCGGAAATTTCTCAGGACCGCGGTCCAGATTTCAGGAGTGCGCAGGCACTATCAATTTGCCGCCCTCCCCTTCGGAATCTCATCTACCCCCCTTATCTTCACCAAGGTGGTAGTATCGGTGGTAGCAGCTCTGAGACTCCAGGGACTGACCATTGTCCCTTACCTGGACGATTGGCTCCTTCTAGCCTCTTCAGTCCCTTTACTTTCCCATCATCTTCGTGTCGCAATTTCCTTTCTTCTCCGCTTAGGCTGGATTATCAACTGGCAGAAGTCGAACGTGAGCCCTTCAACTTCTATCCATTATCTAGGATTCGTAGTCGACTCTCTGGAGATGTCCCTCCAGTTGACGCCAGAAAGAGGAGCGCGGATTCAGGACCTGGCAAGGTTCCTTTACGTACCACGACGAGTCTCCATATGGACCCTCATGAAGATGTTGGGGCTCCTGTCAGCGGCTGCAGTCCCTTGGGCTTTATGGCACCTCCGACCTCTTCAGTCGGAGGTCTTAAACAAATGGAACAGCAGCCCGGCGGGGCTAGATTCCTTGTGCTCCCTATCCAACCAAACCCGGAATTCCCTCAGATGGTGGTTCCATCTACCAGCAGGGAAGTCTATGACCCAACCAGTTTGGCTTATATTGACTACGGATGCGTCCCTTGTAGGCTGGGTCGCCCATTTAGACGGATCCTCAGTTCGGGGATCTTGGTCTCCTCAGGAGCGGCATCTTTCCTCAAATCTCTGCGAGATGCGTGCTATCCGGCTAGCCCTCCTTCACTTCGCCCCTCAGATTCGGGGCAAAGCTGTGAAAGTCCAATCAGACAACATGACTGCCGTGCTTTACATAAACAAGCAGGGATGCACAAGATCCTTACCCCTTCTTTCAGAAATTGGAGTAATTCTACAGTGGGCAGAACTGAACCTATCCCATCTATCTGCCACTCATATTCGAGGCTCCCTCAACTTCATTGCGGATCGCCTAAGTCGCGGCTTACCGACCATGGAGTGGTCACTGCACCCGGAGATCTTCAAGCAGCTAGTCCTCAAATGGGGTATGCCAGAAGTGGATCTTATGGCAACCAGGTTCAATGCCAAGGTACAGAGGTTCTGTTCCCTATACAGGGAGGACAACCCCCTGGCGATAGATGCTCTGACAATACCGTGGAGGTTCAGGCTGGCTTACATCTTCCCTCCCTTTTCCATGATTCCGAGGGTATTGATGAAAATCCATGATACCCAAAGCATGCAACATTTTGTCAAAAACAAACCGCAAATCGGTTCCATCTGGGTTTATTTAGGCAGCAGGCACATAGGTTTTTGAAAGTCCCTTCATTTGAATGGAACTAATTTCTAGTCACAGAAATTTTCTGTAACAAAATCTGCTGCATGTGAAGGCACCCTTAGAAAGCCAGTCGGGAGTGAGATCTGCAGGGGAAAGGTTAACATGGATTTCTGTCATCAAACCCACCTTGTTAATCAATCAGAGTGCTTACCTGAACTCTGTCACATATGGGGACACTTTTTTTTCTCCCAGAGAACTAGCAACAAGATGAGCGCTCACTCATCTAATCACCCCTTCGAGATTAATTAGGCTGTTTATTGATGGCACAACCGAGACGTTTATCAGTGTAAACCAATTCACACCACAAGTTTACATTTTACAGTGACCCAATCCTGTTCATTCTCAGTCTTTAGCGTCGTATCCGCCTTGATGTATCGAGGCCTGTGATTGGCTATTGCGGTCATGGGACCAAGCCACTTCCTGGACCTGCAGGGACGTTAACAGGGAAGCAACAAAGAGACGGTGGGACTGCAGACAGGTATGTTTTTTTGTTTTTGTTTTATGGAGCTCAGGTTAGGACCATAGGAGAGGTCAGTTCCTAGACCAGAAAATTCCTTTAAGATTTCCCTACACTGGCACCTGGGGGACCTAGGCCAACCTCTGAGAAACAACCTCATAGCATTATCACTCCTCCACCAAACTTTACAGATGGCACAACGCAGTCAGGCAGGTAACGTTCTCCTGGCATTCACTAAACCCAGACTAGTCCATTAGACTGACTGAGAAGTCATTCATCACTCTACAGAACATCTCCACTGCTCCAGAGCCCAGTGGTGGTGTGCGCCATCCAACGCGAAGCATTGGGTTTGGACTGTGGAAACCCCTGCCATGAAGCTGGTGGCATGCAGTTTTCCAGCTTTGGACTCTGCAGTTATTGAGTTAGCAGAGTATTTTACGCACTATAGGAGGAATTTATCATTACCTGTATGTCCGTTTTCTGGTGTAAAATGTTGTGACTTTTTAAACTCCATTGCGCCTAAATCTAGGATCAAGTGGTGTTTCTACACCGCCCTCATCATTTTTCCGAGAAGGGGGCCTGGCAAATTTATCTTCTTTTACACCAGTTTTCTGGCATAGCAGAAGACTGAAATCTATAGCAGCTCCGGCGCTGCATGGTAATGGTCACGTCATCACTGAAGCTAGTTATTTGCTGCATTGGAGTATGTGACCATGCCCATGCACTGGACTTCTGTTTCAGGAGGCAGGCTGCGGGCATTAGATAAAATGTCCTTATTGTCAGAGAACCCCTTTAAAGGTATACTTTTTATCATATCCTCAGGCATCTAAGCCAATTAATTGACAGATCACCAGTTTATTAAAGTTTTTATTTTGAGCACTTAACACTACAGAAGAATCCATCTCCATAAGAAGGATGAAAATCTGAAAGATAAAATAAGGCATCTATTAATATTGAAGCACATTCACAGCTTATTTGGCCATATTCACATGTGGCTTCTGCGTTGCAGAGTATCAGTAAAAAATAACAATCGGGGACAAAATTACAGTCCAAAGAAAATAAATGGAGATTTTTTTTTTAATCCATTCATACAATGAAATAACCTCAAAAACTTTCAACTCAATCCTCCCTGTCCTAAAGTAGATGCTCCAAAATAACACTTAAGGCTTCGTCTACACGACTACATTTGTCGCGCGACAATTTTCATAATGGCAGTCTATGGTGTCGCACTGCAACATGCAACATGCTGCCACTGCGACGCAACAGTCGCAGAAAATCCATTCGAGATGGATTTTTCTGCGACTGTTGCGTCGCAGTCGCAGCATGTTGCATGTTGCAGTGCGACACCATAGACTGCCATTATAAAAATTCTCGCGCGACATTAGTGCAACAAAATGTTGCACTACAAATGTTGCAATGTAGTTGTGCCCTATCTGTCGCGCGACAAATGTCGTCGTGTAGACGTAGCCTAAAGGTGTTATCCAATGACTAATGTAAAAAAGCCAGAACCAGCTCTGTACCTCCCATGGATCCAGAGATCTCCACATTTATTCCTCTGCTAGATTTATATCAAGCTGGCAGCTCAAGGGGCGTGTCTTTTCTGCTACAGCTCAGGGGGCGTGTCCATGCTCTGCCTATCACAGCTCAGGGGGCAGTTGAAGGATGAAACTGAGCATGTGCGGCCTTCTCAGTGAGCAGGACATAGAAATAAGAAAAAAAAAACAGCAGGTGGCGCTACAGATACACTTTATTGAATAACAAAATTTTTAATTCCATGCAATTACAAAAGTATTCAGTTCCAGATACTGGTTTCACCATAGTGGCCATGCTTGCACGGCTGTGGGAATGGAGAGGACGCCACACATGCCCTAAATGTTGAGAATGCACTGCCAGTCCAACTTAAAAGGGCTATTTTTCATTTTACATAAACCATACGCAGAGACTTTTCACACGCCAGTTTCGTCTCGTCACTCACACAAGGCAGCTTTTTATGCAATTTACAGCCAACCATTTTAATTCTGTGTCTTTTTATCTTGATATTTCTTTGATGTTTCTCTTGGGTGTACCCCCTCCAGTCAGAGGGTAACGTTCCCTAAATAGTACCTGTACCACGAATAGTACATTAGTCATGGACATATAACTATAATGTCAGACTATCACTTTCCATCATAGACACTGGGGGTCATTCACAAATCATTTTATGCCAGCTTTTGGTGTAAAAACAGTCACAAGTCCCCTTTTTGACCAGCCATGTGACAGTATCAAGGCTACTGGTGTAGTTTAGCCAAATTTAGGACATGGCACACACTGTGCCATAAGTTAGGCTAATCCTTTGGCTGCGCAAGGGGAAACAAAACACTGGTCTTTGTAAAGGTGCCCTACTGCCTCCAGAGACTGGGGGGTATCAAAACTGGTGTAAAGGAAAACTGGCTTAGTTGCCCATGGCAACCAATCAGATTCCACCTTTCATTTTGCAAAGGAGCTCTGAAATATAAAAGGTGGAATCTGATTGGTTGCTAGGGGCAACTACGCCAGTTTTCCTTTGCAGCAGTGCTGATAAATCTCCCCCACTGTCTGTAATTATTAGAGATCAGTACAGTCTCCTCTATAAAGCAGGTGGTCAAAGGCTGATGACTTCATCATGAGCACCTACCCTCCCCCACTCCATCTCAGCTGTATATGTCACCCCGACTATGTACTCAGCAAATGTAATGCCATTTAGTACAATGTAAATTAATCTTTTATTACACTGCAGTGGACTGAAGGTATGCTGTTCATTTTCAAATCAACTGCATGCTCGATATTTTGTGGCCATTCACCACAGAATTCACCCACAGCAATGCATCAAATGCTGATCAAAATCCTACTAGTACATATGGACATAATAGGAGGTTCACCAGCTCGCAGTGGTCTTTAAAGTTTTCCAGCATTTGGTTCTCTTTAATTTAGGCTTCCTAGCATGTGGTACCTATCGTATGTTCGCCCTATAAGACGTACCTGCCCATAAGACTCACCTAGGTTTTAGAGGAGAAAAATAAGAAAAAAAATATTTTTCATCAGATCCCATCTCAGACTCCCAATGTTAATCAGACCTCAGAACAGGTCCCCAATGTTAATAAGTCCCCCATTCTGTCACCTCTTTTTACCCTATAGCTCGCGCATGCGCAGTTCCTTCCCTGAGGCCAGCACAGGGAAGGAACACTATGCCGACACTGCGCATGCGCGAGCTCGCGCATCACGAGATTACGGCGATCTGACTTTGTGAGCAAGGAGGAGACTCCTGGTTACAAGCGGTGCTGGGCTCCAGAACGGTTAGTGCAGCCCCTTGGGCTCCTTACCAGGCTGATTTATAATGATATGGGACAGGCATATTGCGGACATGCTAGCAGCGATTTAGCCGTGCATGTCCGCATCTCTATAGGGTAAAAAGAGGTGACAGAATCCCTTTAAGATGAGACCTCCATGTGAATGACCTTAGATCAGACCTCCATACATCCCCCCCAATCAGACTTCTATGTAAATGATCCCCATGCTCAGTCTCCTGCTCAGGACGCCACTGCCGTTCCGTCATCCAGCTCTCTTCTTCGTCATGTTGCGCACTGTGATCTGAGGCGTACAGGATGAGGTCACAGAGCGTGCCAATGTCACAGCAAAGCAAGCTGACGAGGAAGACCAGGAAACTGTGAGAACTTGGGCACTGCCTTCACCACTTCCTGGTCCTCCTGTACTAAAGAGCACTTCCATAATGGAAGTTTATATTTGTCCCATAAGACGCATAAGTGTGTCTTATAGGGCAAAAATACGGCAATTAAAGATTCATCCTCACCTGCTACTGCCACTCAGGTCCATCACCCTAGCTCCGTTTGGCGATTTTTCATTCCCTGTCCGGGGTACAGACGGACTCATGTGCGCCGCTTTAGCCAAATACACACCTCAGCGGTGACACTGCTGGGTCACATGCCGCTTGGGACATATCGTCGCTAAGGCTAGTCATTAGCAGCAGTGGCACACGTGACCCCTGTCCACACCCAGGCTGGAAGTACACAAACCAGGGAGCAGAAAGTTTCACAATGGAGGTGAATATGAGTCTTTCCACATGCTAAGGGGCCTACTTAAAATTTTATGAAATTCTGGAAACCCCCTTTAAATTGAATTGGAAAATATAATTTAGACAAAAAAATAAAAATTGGTCATATTTGTTTCTTAGTTATATCTGAAAAGCTGAGCATCGACCACTTCACCCGCCATTACAGCTCCCAGGTATGACATTCATCAAGCTTCTTCTATTACTTACAATATTAGGACATCACCCTTGGATCACTGTAAGCCATTTCGTTTTTTATACTCTGCGACATCCTCATTGTGCTGTGTGATAAGCTGCAAAGGGATACACGGCAGTATGAATACACTGGAAAATGCTATATAACTAGAGGCGAGAAGAGGTTTCATGATGGAGGCTTTGCCTGACCTGTATAACTGCACTTAAACCAAAAAATAAGTTAGATCTGCATAGTATCTAATTAAAATGACTATGGGGGTCACTTATCAAACTGGTGTAAAGTAGAACTGTCTTAGTTGCCCATAGCAACCAATCAGATTCCACTTCATTTTTGACAGCTCCTTTGGAAAATAAAAGGAAGAATCTGATTGGTTGCTATGGGCAACTAAGCCAGTTCTACTTTACACCTGTTTGATAAATGACCCCCACAGTCATTTTACTTAGATACTATGCAGATCTGACTTATTTTTTTGTTTAAGTGCAGTTTCTGTGTCACTTCCATTAGGGAGTTATTATAATTGTCTTAAAGCCCCTTTACACAGGCCGACTGTGCAGGCAAATATCAGAAATAAACCAATTTTTTTCAAATAACTGCCGGATCGTGAGTGGAGGTGAGAGCAGCATTTACATACAGCAATCACCTCTGATGTACGATGGCTCATCCCCACACAGATTCACTGATTCTGGGCACACAGGACACGCTGCTGGCCAGAAGCAATGATTTCGATGTCCACATCAAAGATGCTCATTCCTCGGTGATCAGCAGAACCTTTACACAGGGCAATTATCGGGAACAAGTCTTCCTAGAAACACACCTTCCCCATAATTGCCTCATCCATCAGCCCGTGTAAAGGGCTTTACTGTCAGTTTTTTGTTTCTTTACACAAACTTTCGAATCAAAGTCCTCTACATGCCGTAGGCCCTACCAACTTAAATACTCACCAAACCCCATAGAGCTGCAGAAGTCCCAACGGAGAGGGTGACTGCAAACCAGTTTGGCCGGGAAATATCAAGAGGCCTCGCGGTAAACATTGTCCGAGAAAGAACTGAAATGACAAAGGCAATGACGAGATCACACATATGTGTTTTTGAATTACTGCGCCACCACTTCTTCAGCTCTGCAAACATTAAGGCTGGGCGATTGATCTCATGAATTTGATTAATTACCATTTCAGTTTACATCAATTCTGGTTTTGTCAGAATAGTGAAATCGATTTTAGTCCTGCTCCTACAGGCGGAGCTAATATCAGACCACACAATCCCAGCACCACAGACCACAAGGTCACAGGACTGACTGACAGCTGGGTTCCTGCAGCAAGGGCCAGGATGAGAGAGAACTCCTATCCCAGCAGTGCAAGCCCCCCCCCCCCATATTATTGTTAAGGCTACTTTCACATTAGCGGCACGGACCTCCGGCAGGCTGTTCCGTCGGGTGAACAGCCTGCCGGATGCGTCCTGCCGCTAGTGACCGTGTGCCCCGGGACTGCCGCTCCGTCCTCATTGACTCTAATGGGGGCGGTGCGGAGTTCCGGCAGAGGCACGGCGAGAGGCTGCCGGAATAAATGTCGGACATGTCGTAGTTTTATTCCGGCAGCCTCTCGGCGTGCACTGCCGTGCCTCCACCGGAACTCCGCCCCGCCCCCATTATAGACAATGGGGGCGGAGCAGCAGTCCGGGGGCACACTGTCACTAGCGGCAGGACGGATCCGAAAGGCTGTTCACCCGACGGAAAAGCCTGCCGGGGGTCCGTGCCGCTAGTGTGAAAGTAGCCTAATAATGTCTGCAGCCTCTCAGGAGTTAGACATAGGGAGGGGGCTCCCTCTGTCCCCCCTGCCTTCCTGCAAACACAATCGTGGGTTGTTGATGTGTTGTGAAAACTATATCTCATCCCGCAAAAAATAATCCCATATACGGCTACATCATCAGGAATATTCCCCAACGCAAGAATGCGATGTATGCCACTGCCACAGGCATACAATGACATATGTTCCCAATAGGTAAAAGGAAATAAATTATATATTACACCAAAAAGCAGTATTCACAAAGTAGCCTCCATTGCAGATTTCTCTAAAAACCTGGATAAAATAGCGTAGAATGCTGCACTATTTTGCCCAGAGGCGGACTGGCCATAGACGCTACAGGGAAATTTCCTGGTGGGCCAGTACCCAGGGGGCACCCAAGGCCTCCTCATGGTCGCCAGCCAGGTACATTAAGATTTGATACTCTCAGCCTTAGGCCTCATGCACACGACCGTTGTGTGCATTCGTGGCCGTTGTGCCGTTTTCCGTTTTTTTTCGCGGACCCATTGACTTTCAATGGGTCCGTGGAAAAATCGGAAAATGCACCGTTTTGCAGCCGAGACCGTGATCCGTGTATCCTGTCCGTCAAAAAAATATGACCTGTCCTATTGGCATCCGTGTCCGTGATCCGTGGCCGTAGGTTACTTTCATACAGACGGATCCAAAGATCCGCACAGACCTGTCACTTACCAGTAGGTGGAGCTCCCGGCCGGACACGAACATCGCAGCAGCAGCCAGCAGCAGGTAAGTATGAATCTTCTACTATTGTACTATTGCTAAGTAACCATGGCAACCAGGACTGTAGTAGCGTCCTGGTTGCCATGGTTACCGATCGGAGCCCCAGCGATTAAACTGGGACTCCGATCGGAACTCCGCTGCCACCAATGATGGGGGGGGGGGATGGGAGGCCGCACACTGGCCACCAATGTTGTTATGTTGTTAATGCTATAGAGGGAGGGGGGGCCGATGGGGGGCGCACACTGTGCCACCAACGAATTATTACAATAGAGGGAGGGGGGGGGCCGCACTGGCCACCAACCTATTATTACAATAGAGGGGGGGAGCCGCACTGGCCACCAATGATATTCAAACTGGGGAGGGACCCCCCCCCCCCTCCCCAGTTTGAATATCATTGGTGGCCAGTGCGGCTCCCCCCCTCTATTGTAATAATAGGTTGGTGGCCAGTGCGGCCCCCCCCCTCCCTCTATTTTAATAATTCGTTGGTGGCACAGTGTGCGCCCCCCATCGGCCCCCCCTCCCTCTATAGCATTAACAACATAACAACATTGGTGGCCAGTGTGCGGCCTCCCATCCCCCCCCCCCCCCATCATTGGTGGCAGCGGAGTTCCGATCGGAGTCCCAGTTTAATCGCTGGGGCTCCGATCGGTAACCATGGCAACCAGGACGCTACTACAGTCCTGGTTGCCATGGTTACTTAGCAATAGTACAATAGTAGAAGATTCATACTTACCTGCTGCTGGCTGCTGCTGCGATGTTCGTGTCCGGCCGGGAGCTCCACCTACTGGTAAGTGACAGGTCTGTGCGGCGCATTGCCAAATGAACTGTCACTTACCAGTAGGAGGAGCTCCCGGCCGGACACAGACATCGCAGCTCCCAGGTAAGTATGAATCTTTTACTATTGTACTATGCTAGTAACCCGTAATCCGCTGCCACCAATGATCGGGGGGGGGGGAGATGGGAGGCCGCACACTGGCCACCAATGTTGTTATTGCTATAGAGGGAGGGGGGGCCGATGGGGGGCGCACACTGTGCCACCAACGAATTATTACAATAGAGGGAGGAAGGGGGGGGGGGGGGCGCACACTGTGCCACCAACGATTTATTACAATAGAGGGAGGAACTGGGAAGGGGCGCACACTGTGCCACCAACGAATTATTACAATAGAGGGAGGAAGGGGGGGGCCGCACTGGCCACCAATGATATTCAAACTGGGGAGGGGGGGAGGGTCTGCCCCCTGCTGCCTGGCAGCCCTGATCTCTTACAGGGGGATATGATAGTACAATTAACCCCTTCAGGTGCGGCACCTGAGGGGTTAATTGTGCTGATCACGGCCCCCTCTAAGAGATCGGATGCTGCTAGGCAGCAGGGGGCAGTCATGTACACAGTTTGTAGTATATTCTAACTAGAAGCGTCCCCATCACCATGGGAACGCCTCTGTGTTAGAATATACTGTCGGAAATGAGGTTTCACGATCTAACTCATATCCGACAGTATATTCTAACATAGAGGCGTTCCCATGGTGATGGGGACGCTTCAAGTTAAAATATACCATTGGATTGGAGAAAACTCCGATCCGATGGTATAAAAGGGACTCCAGACTTTACATTGAAAGTCAATGGAGACGGATCCGTTTGAAATGGCACCATATTGTGTCAACGTCAAACGGATCCGTCCCCATTGACTTGCATTGTAATTCAGGACGGATCCGTTTGGATCCATGTCCGTGGATCCTCCAAAAATCAAGGAAGACCCACGGACGAAAAAACGGTCACAGATCACGGGAAAACGGAACCCCGTTTTGTGGACCGCAAAAAAATACGGTCGTGTGCATGAGGCCTTAATTAATGGAGGAGCATAAAGCACTTCTGCAACTGGCCAGCTGGCGAAGGTGCCCTCCTGAATTCAACTGCATTGCCATCCTCAGGACTAGGGATGAGCGAATCAACTTCGGATGAAACATCCAAAGTCGATTTGCATAAAACTTTGTTTCAATACTGTATGGAGCAGGAGCTCTGTGCAGTATTAGAATGTATTGGCTCCGATGAGCCGAAGTTATTAATTCACGGTCTCGTAATATCTTCAGAAATTGATTTATACTGTAAAAAACTATTTCCCGTACTCTGGTTCAGTTCCAAGGTCCATCCGAAGTCGATTCGCTCATTCCTACTCAGTCTCCTACTGTGGTGCAGGGGGAAGTATTTGTTGCTACACTGTGATAGCTGGCTCTGCTGTGGGGGTATGTTGTGCTGCACTGTGATAGCTGGCTCTGCTGTGGCGGTATGTTGTGCTGCACTGTGATATCTGGCTCTGCTGTGGCGGTATGTCGTGCTGCACTGTGATAGCTGGCTCTGCTGTGGCGTTATGTTGTGCTGCACTGCGATATCTGGCTCTGCTGTGGCGGTATGTCGTGCTGCACTGTGATAGCTGGCTCTGCTGTGGGGGTATGTTGTGCTGCACTGTGATAGCTGGCTCTGCTGTGGGGGTATGTTGTGCTGCACTGTGATAGCTGGCTCTGCTGTGGCGGTATGTTGTGCTGCACTGTGATATCTGGCTCTGCTGTGGCGGTATGTCGTGCTGCACTGTGATAGCTGGCTCTGCTGGGGTGGTATTTCTATGGGAGTTCTGGAGATAGCTGAGTATAGTGCTCCAATATCTCCGTAACTCCCATAGAAATGAATGGAACAGCCATGCACATGTGCAACTGACTACCCTGGTCATTTCAGGGTTGCAGCAGGGGATGCGGGGCCCCCATTCTCGTGATCGGTGGCAGTCCCAGCAGTAGGACCACCACCGATCAGATAGTTATCCCCTATCCTGTGGATAAGAAATAACTTTTACCTATCGGAATTCCCCTTTAAGTCCTAGTCCGCCCCAGATCTAAAATGACTCATGACATATTGTGCCCTGCCTGGCAGTGTAAATCCGCACTGTACAGAGGGGTAAAGCACCACTACCAGCAATACACAACGCCATAGGGGCCACATTTCCTATGCGCACATCCTTCTGCAAGGACAGGTCCTCAGAACTGAGCTCTGCTGTGGGTGACCACTTCATGGTGACATGCCAAGGGCAAATCCACTCTGCCTCTGTGTACCGTGCGGCCATACAGGAGCAGCACACCGGGAGCAGCCCATGGCATCATGGCCGCAATGTATGCACCGTCTGTACACACACTTACCTCTGCTAGCCGGGATCCGCAACATTCGGGTTACCGGGGACACCAACATGGCGAAAAGAAAGAGCAGTGCGCGATCTATTCGCTCGGAAATCTCCTCTCAGGGGACTAGACCTGAGTAAGAGAGCGACGATCTACACAGAAGATTGATGAGCAGGGCTGGGGGGTGGAAAACTCGCTAGACTCTGACATGAATAAAGAGTACTGACAAACCGAGGATTACAGTAATGAGGCCAACTAGTGAAACTATGACCCCCAAAAGGGCTAGACATGGATATTCATTGCCCTTACCAGCCCGTGCCAGTCCATGTGCCATCATGTCTAGTGCTAGCTGGGAAATATAGAGTACAACAGGGATCAGTCGCCATTTTTGCACTTTTTACTTTACTGCAGTATAGAGGACCTGTCAGTTCTGTGTGGTGCAGTACTAAACCGTAGTCTATCTCTGTAAGAATGGAGTTCATGTCGAGATATGAAGTATAGAGAGGATGGACAGGACGGACTGTGGTAATGGAGACTGCATACAAGTGCTGCTCATTAGCCACATCTGCTCAGGAACTCTATTCATACAAAGATTCAGATAATGACCATATTAAACTGCATTCCGGATACCTGCACCTGAGGGGTTAATTCCCGCGGTTCGGCAGATCGCAGCGCGCAGTCATAGAGGCCGGGTATGTGATATGGCCGGCACCCACAGCCTACGTTTGTATTCAGGCATAAATTATATTCATTGGTGGCGCAGTGGCCACAGTCCCTCCTCTCCTACTCCCCCTCTTCTCAGTATTATATTAATTGCAGTCCCCCCCCCCCCCCCATCCACAGTATTATAGTCATTGGTGGCAGTGGCCCCAGGATCCCCCCCTCCTCATCCATTGGTGGTGCAGTGACGCTACTGAAGCCTTGGCTGCCATGGTAAGCTCCCTGCTGCCGTGTGCACAAAGCAGGGAGAGTGTAAAGTCCTATTCACCCTAATAGTGATCTATTAGGGTGAATAGGACAAGGGTTCTAGACCCAAAGGGGGCTAGTAGTAAATAAAAAGTATAAAAATTAAGTTTAACCCTCACCCAATATTAAAATTTTAAATCGCCCCCTTTCCTAATTTTACATATAAACACAATAAAAAAAATTATATATTACATATCGCCACGTCCGAAAAAGTCAGAATTATTAAAATATTAAAAAAATATCTCCTATGCGGTGAACGCTGTAACAGACAATTTACAATTTTTTGGTCACCTTGTCCCCCCCAAAAAAATAGAGTAGGACTGTTCTATTATGAGCCGGGCGTTCCATAAAATGCGTAATGTGTTTTTCTTTTTTTCGCGTGGTATCGCAATACTTTTTTATGGTAACGAAATTGAATTAAAATTTTTGTATCGTGACAACCCTACCCCCAGTAGTGCCCCCCATTAATAGTAATGCCCCCCCAGTAATAGTAATGCCCCCACAGTAATAGTAATGCCCCCACAGTAATAGTAATCCCCCCTTCTCTTCTCTGTGAAAAAAAACCCTCACCTAATCCATTTGCTCGCGCTACGGTGAACACTCACTGCTCACTGGAAGCTCAGGACAGGACCTGCTCTCCAGCGTGCTGACGTCTCGCAGGTCCTGTCCTGCACATCCAGTCAGCAGCGAGTGTTCACAGCGTCGCGAGCAAATGGATAAGGTGAGTTCTTTTTTTTTTCTGAACACAAAAAGGGGGAAGTTAAAGGCTGTACTAATGAGCGCTCCACAATGGAAGCGCTCATTAGTAACAGTCCTTAAAGAAAAATACCAGCAATTGTTATTAATGGTAGAAAAAAAATACCGGCAGGGGCACTGAAATATCGGCTTGGCCAATGAGATACCGGCCAGGTGGCAACACTAAGTATAGAGGACCTGTCATCTCTCCTGTGTGCTGTAGCATACAGGACCCATCATCTGTCAGTTCTCCTGTGTGATGTACAGTCGTAGCAAAAAGTTTTGAGAATAACACAAATATTAGTTTTCACAAAGTTTGCTGCTAAACTGCTTTTAGATCTTTGTTTCAGTGATGTAGTGAAATATAATTACACGCACTTCATACGTTTCAAAGGCTTTTATCGACAATTACATGACATTTATGCAAAGAGTCAGTATTTGCAGTGTTGGCCCTTCTTTTTCAGGACCTCTGCAATTCGACTGGGCATGCTCTCAATCAACTTCTGGGTCAATTCCTGACTGATAGCAACCCATTCTTTCATAATCACTTCTTGGAGTTTGTCAGAATTAGTGGGTTTTTGTTTGTCCACCCGCCTCTTGAGGATTGACCACAAGTTCTCAATGGGATTAAGATCTGGGGAGTTTCCAGGCCATGGACCCAAAATGTCAACGTTTTGGTCCCCGAGCCACTTAGTTATCACTTTTGCCTTATGGCACGGTGCTCCATCGTGCTGGAAAATGCATTGTTCTTCACCAAACTGTTGTTGGATTGTTGGAAGAAGTTGCTGTTGGAGGGTGTTTTGGTACCATTCTTTATTCATGGCTGTGTTTTTGGGCAAAATTGTGAGTGAGCCCACTCCCTTGGATGAGAAGCAACCCCACACATGAATGGTCTCAGGATGCTTTACTGTTGGCATGACACAGGACTGATGGTAGCGCTCACCTTTTCTTCTCCGGACAAGCCTTTTTCCAGATGCCCCAAACAATCGGAAAGAGGCTTCATCGGAGAATATGACTTTGCCCCAGTCCTCAGCAGTCCATTGACCATACTTTCTGCAGAAGATCAATCTGTCCCTGATGTTTTTTTGGAGAGAAGTGGCTTCTTTGCTGCTCTTCTTGACACCAGGCCATCTTCCAAAAGTCTTCGCCTCACTGTGCGTGCAGATGCGCTCACACCTGCCTGCTGCCATTCCTGAGCAAGCTCTGCACTGGTGGCACTCCGATCCCGCAGCTGAATCCTCTTTAGGAGACGATCCTGGCGCTTGCTGGACTTTCTTGGACGCCCTGAAGCCTTCTTAACAAGAATTTAACCTCTTTCCTTGAAGTTCTTGATGATCCTATAAATTGTTGATTGAGGTGCAATCTTAGTAGCCACAATATCCTTGCCTGTGAAGCCATTTTTATGCAACGCAATGATGGCTGCACGCGTTTCTTTGCAGGTCACCATGGTTAACAATAGAAGAACAATGATTTCAAGCATCACCCTCCTTTTAACATGTCAAGTCTGCCATTTTAACCCAATCAGCCTGACATAATGATCTCCAGCCTTGTGCTCGTCAACATTCTCACCTGAGTTAACAAGACGATTACTGAAATGATCTCAGCAGGTCCTTTAATGACAGCAATGAAATGCAGTGGAAAGTTCTTTTTGGGATTAAGTTAATTTTCATGGCAAAGAAGGACTATGCAATTCATCTGATCACTCTTCATAACATTCTGGAGTATATGCAAATTGCTATTATAAAAACTTAAGCAGCAACTTTTCCAATTTCCAATATTTATGTAATTCTCAAAACTTTTGGCCACGACTGTAGTAACGAGGATCCATCAACTCTCCTGTGTGGAGCATTATAGAGATTAAAGTATATATCCACGGCACACTCGTTTATGCTGGTCAAAAAATAGAATTTATTGTATAATCGGCACCAACTGATTGTAGTACATAACAATAGGGATAGGGCCAACGTTTCGGTCCAACCTGGACCTTGATCACGGCCTATAAACGATATAAAGAAAAAATATATATATATTACAACAATCGGGTGCTGAAAAGTATAAAAAATACAAAAAATAAGAATTGTAGAAAATGAGTAGTCCACATTTATATAGAAATACAGTAATGGTCCACAAGGGTGGGATAGTCTGACAAGGAACAAAGTAGAAAAAATAATAATAAGAAAGATAAGCAAAATTCCACTGACAAGTTCGACGCATGCTTGCGTTCCAAATACAACATCCGGCGCCCAACAGAGACGTCAGACGCCGATTAACACGAGGGAAACTTACCATAACTGGCGCTTCTCAGTCAGTTCTCCCTATACCACCAACGAGTACACATCGCTTCGGACATATCAGGTAATACTCTTGATATTATGAACTAATGTCTCTTGCTTAATCTGCTTTTGGTTGCTTTGATACTTTGATCTACCTTCTATTTACTTTTACATGTTAATTTACTCTCACTGGACCCATTTGTTATATGCATACTCTATTGATGATAGAATATTGGAGCTGCAATTGGAGTCAGTCTCTTTATGTGATTACACTACAACTAGAATCGCTATCATTGTTGATTAGATTTTATCTAATCCCCTATTTTCGATTGGGATTTTCTACTAAGTTTTGATATGATACATGATATACATTCGACTAGACTCCTCTTTCAGCTTCTATTTTGCTTATCTTTCTTATGATTATTTTTTCTACTTTGTTCCTTGTCAGACTATCCCACCCTTGTGGACCATTACTGTATTTCTATATAAATGTGGACTACTCATTTTCTACAATTCTTATTTTTTATATTTTTTATACTTTTCAGCACCCGATTGTTGTAATATATATATATATTTTCTTTATATCGTTTATAGGCCGTGATCAAGGTCCAGGTTGGACCGAAACGTTGGCCCTATCCCTATTGTTATGTACTACAATCAGTTGGTGCCGATTATACAATAAATTCTATTTTTTGACCAGCATAAACGAGTGTGCCGTGGATATACAGTCTTGTGAAAAAATTAGGACACCCTTTGAAAGCATGTGGTTTTTTGTAACATTTTTAATAAATGGTTATTTCATCTCCGTTTCAACAATACAGAGAGATTAAAGTAATCCGACTAAACAAAGAAAACTGAAGAAAAGTCTTTTCAAGATCTTCTGTAAATGTCATTCTACAAAAATGCCTATTCTAACTGAGGAAAAAGATAGGACACCCTTGCCCCTAATAGCGAGTGTTACCTCCTTTGGCTGAAATAACTGCAGTGAGACGGTTCTTGTAGCCATCTACCAGTCTTCGACATCGGTCTGAGGAAATTTTACCCCACTCCTCAATGCAGAACTTTTTCAGCTGTGAGATGTTTGAGGGGTTTCTTGCACGTACAGCCCTTTTCAAGTCACCCCACAGCATCTCAATGGGATTCAAATCTGGACTTTGACTTGGCCATTCCAGGACTCTCCATTTCTTCTTTTTCAGCCAATCTTTGGTTGATTTACTAGTATGTTTTGGGTCATTGTCATGTTGCATGGTCCAGTTCCGCTTCAGCTTTAATTTTCTAACTGATGGTCTCACATGTTCTTCAAGCACCTTCTGATGCACAGTAGAATTCATCGTGGATTCTATGATGGTGAGCTGACCAGGTCCTGCTGCAGCAAAGCAGCCCCAAACCATGACACTTCCACCTCCATGCTTCACAGTTGGTATGAGGTTCTTTTCTTGGAATGCTGTGTTTGGTTTACGCCAAACATGTCCTCTGCTGTTGTGTCCAAATAATTCAATTTTGGACTCATCTGTCCAAAGAACATTATTCCAGAAGTCCTGGTCTTTGTCAACTTTATCGCTGGCAAATGTCAGTCTGGCCTCGATGTTTCTCTTGGAAAGCAAAGGTTTCCTCCTTGCACACCTCCCATGCAAGTTAAACTTGTACAGTCTCTTTCTGATTGTAGAGGCATGTACTTCTACATCAACAGTAGCCAGAGCCTGCTGTAGTTCTCGAGATGACACTTTAGGGTTTTTGGATACCTCTTTTAGCATCTTGCGGTCTGCTCTTGGGGTGAACTTGCTGGGGCGACCAGTCCTGGGCATGTTGGCAGTTGTTTTGAAAGCCCTCCACTTGTAGACTATCTTCCGGACAGTGGAATGGCTGATTTCAAAATCTTTTGAGATCTTTTTAAATCCCTTCCCAGACTCATAGGCTGCTACAATCTTTTTTCTGAAGTCCTCTGACAGCTCTTTTGCTCTCACCATGGTGCTCACTCTCACTTCAACAGTCAGGAGCACACCAAACTAAATGTCTGAGGTTTAAATAGGGCAAGCCTCATTCAACATGCAGAGTAACGATCTACTAATTATGTGCACCTGGTGTGATATACCTGTGTGAGATCTGAGCCAATTTAAGAGGGAATACATGTGAGGGTGTCCTATCTTTTTCCTCAGTTAGAATAGGCATTTTTGTAGAATGACATTTACAGAAGATCTTGAAAAGACTTTTCTTCAGTTTTCTTTGTTTAGTTGGATTACTTTAATCTCTCTGTATTGTTGAAACGGAGATGAAATAACCATTTATTAAAAATGTTACAAAAAACCACATGCTTTCAAAGGGTGTCCTAATTTTTTCACATGACTGTATACTTTAATTGATATAGTGACGTGACTGTCCCTCCATTGAGCACCTCTCTCTGGGATTTATATTTCCCTCATAGAAACGGTGTGCCTTCCAAAAATTGAATTTATCTATAATTTGAGCATTATAGAGGACCTGTCACATCTCCTATGTGGAGCAGTATAGAGGACCTGTCAGCTCTCCTGTGTGGAGCAGTGTAGAGGACCTGTCAGCTCTCCTTTGTGGAGCAGTATAGAGGACCTGTCAGCTCTCCTATGTGGAGCAGTACAGAGGACCTGTCTGCTCTCCTGTGTGGAGCAGTATAGAGGACCTGTCAGCTCTCCTATGTGGAGCAGTATAGAGGACCTGTCAGCTCTCCTGTGTGGAGCAGTATAGAGGACCTGTCAGCTCTCCTGCGTGGAGCAGTACAGAGGACCTGTCAGCTCTCCTGTGTGGAGCAGTACAGAGGACCTGTCAGCTCTCCTTTGTGGAGCAGTATAGAGGACCTGTCAGCTTTCCTGTGTTGTACAGTATAGAGGACCTGTCAGCTCTCCTGTGTGGTGCAGTATAGAGGTCCTGTCAGCTCTCCTGTGTGGTGTAGCATATAGGACCCATCATTTCTCCTATGTGGAACAGTATAGAGGATCTGTCAGTTCTCCTGTTTAGTGCAGTATAGAGGACCTGTCCGCTCTTCTGTGTGGTGTAGTATAGAGAATCTGTCAGCTCTCCTATGTGGAGCAGTATAGAGGACCTGTCAGCTCTCCTGTGTGGTGTAGTATAGAGGACCTGTCAGCTTTCCTGTGTGGAGCAGTATAGAGGACCTGTCAGCTCTTCTGTGTGGTGCAGTATAGAGAACCTGTCATCTCTCCTGTGTGGTGTAGCATATAGGACCCATCATTTCTCCTGTGTGGAGCAGTATAGAGGATCTGTCAGTTCTCCTGTTTAGTGCAGTATAGAGTACCTGTCTGCTTTCCTGTGTTGTACATTATAGAGAACCTGTCATCTCTCCTGTGTGGTACAGTATAGAGGACCCGTCAGCTCTTTTGTGTGGTGTAGTATAGAGGATCTGTCAGCTCTTCTGTGTGGAGCAGTATAGAGGACCCGTCAGCTCTCTTGTATGGAGCAGTATAGAGGACCTGTCTGCTCTCCTGTGTGGTACAGTATAGGGGATCTGTCAGCTCTCCTGTGTGGAGCAGTATAGAGGACCTGTCAGCTCTCCTATGTGGAGCAGTATAAAGGACCTGTCAGCTCTCCTGTGTGGAGCAGTACAGAGGACCTGTCAGCTCTCATTTGTGGAGCAGTACAGAGGACCTGTCAGCTCTCCTGTGTGGTGTAGTATAGAGGATCTGTCAGCTCTTCTGTGTGGAGCGGTATAGAGGACCTGTCAGCTCTCCTGTGTGGCGCAGTATAGAGGACCTGTCATCTCTCTTGTATGGAGCAGTATAGAGGATATGTCAGCTCTCCTGTGTGGAGCAGTATAGAGGACCTGTCACGTCTCCTATGTGGAGCAGTATAGAGGACCTGCCATCTCTCCTGTGTGGTGTAGCAGTATAAAGGACCTGTCAGCTCTCCTGTGTGGCGCAGTATAGAGGACCTGTCATCTCTCCTGTGTGGCGCAGTATAGAGGATCTGTCAGCTCTCTTGTATGGAGCAGTATAGACGACCTGCCATCTCTCCTGTGTGGTACAGTATAGAGGACCTGCCATCTCTCCTGTGTGGTGTAGCAGTATAGAGGACCTGTCATCTCTCCTGTGTGGCGCAGTATAGAGGATCTGTCAGCTCTCTTGTATGGAGCAGTATAGAGGACCTGTCAGCTCTCCTGTGTGGTACAGTATAGAGGACCTGTCATCTCTGTTGTGTGGAGCAGTACAGAGGACCTGTCAGCTATTCTGTCTTCTGTGTGGTGTAGTATAGAGGACCTGTCAGCTCTCCTATGTGGAGCAGTATAGAGGACCTGTCAGCTCTCCTGTGTGGTACAGTATAGAGGACCTGCCATCTCTCCTGTGTGGTGTAGCAGTATAGAGGACCTGTCAGCTCTCCTGTGTGGAGCAGTATACAGGATCTGTCAGCTCTTCTGTGTGGAGCAGTATAGAGGACCTGTCAGCTCTCCTATGTGGATCAGTATAGAGGACCTGTCAGCTCTCCTGTGTGGTGTAGCAGTATAGAGGACCTGTCAGCTCTCCTGTGTGGAGCAGTATACAGGATCTGTCAGCTCTTCTGTGTGGAGCAGTATAGAGGACCTGTCAGCTCTCCTATGTGGATCAGTATAGAGGACCTGTCAGCTCTCCTTTGTGGAGCAGTATAGAGGACCTGTCAGCTCTGCTATGTGGAGCAGTATAGAGGACCTGTCACGTCTACTATGTGGAGCAGTATAGAGGACCTGTCAGCTCTCCTATGTGGAGCAGTGTAGAGGACCTGTCAGCTCTCCTATGTGGAGCAGTATAGAGGACCTGTCAGCTCTTCTGTGTGGAGCAGTGTAGAGGACCTGTCAGCTCTCCTGTGTGGAGCAGTATAGAGGACCTGTCAGCTCTCCTGTGTGGAGCAGTATAGAGGACCTGTCTGCTCTCCTATGTGGAGCAGTATAGAGGACCTGTCAGCTCTCCTGTGTGGAGCAGTATAGAGGACCTGTCAGCTCTCCTATGTGGAGCAGTATAGAGGACCTGTCAGCTCTCCTGTGTGGAGCAGTACAGAGGACCTGTCTGCTCTCCTGTGTGGAGCAGTATAGAGGACCTGTCAGCTCTCCTGTGTGGAGCAGTATAGAGGACCTGTCAGCTCTCCTGTGTGGAGCAGTATAGAGGACCTGTCTGCTCTCCTGTGTGGAGCAGTACAGAGGACCTGTCTGCTCTCCTGTGTGGAGCAGTATAGAGGACCTGTCAGCTCTCCTGTGTGGAGCATTATAGAGGACCTGTCAGCTCTCCTGTGTGGAGCAGTACAGAGGACCTGTCTGCTCTTCTGTGTGGAGCAGTATAGAGGACCTTTCTGCTCTCCTATGTGGAGCAGTGTAGAGGACTTGTCTGCTCTCCTGTGTGGAGCAGTGTAGAGGACCTGTCTGCTCTCCTGTGTGGAGCAGTACAGAGGACCTGTCTGCTCTCCTGTGTGGTTTTGCAAACCGGACCCATCATTCCTCCTGTGTGGTGTAGTATAGAGTATGCACCACAAGAGGAGGGGTACGGGAGAGCTGCCTTAGTAGCTACAAATTTTTCATTGTTTATTTATTTATTTTTATTTTTTATTCTTTATTTAATTACCAAAAACAAAGATTACCATTACAGGGATGAAAAAAGAGATAAAAACACATATAATCCTTTAACAACGCAGTCCAATGTTTCATTGTTGGTTGCCAGGGATTTTCGGAGTGAAACGACGGGGCACTGGAGCCAAAGTCCTGCACTGCACTGACATGGAGGTAAGTATTTGTTTGTTATTTTCATTTGTCAGCAGCACTATTGGGCCCCTATGCGGGGAGTCATAACTTTATAACTGAGGGACCCTTTTATAACTGGGGCACTGTAGGGGGATCAATATAACTGGGGAGCACTACTGGGGTACTATAGGGGAGGTCATTATTATAACAGGGTTAGCACTGTTCGTATCCAGAGGTTACGACCACCCTGCAGTGGTGGCCGTGCTTGCACACTATTGGAAAAAGCACCAACCTATGTGAGCTTCCGCGGTCCAGGCCACCAGAGAGGCCAATGCTTTTTCCTATAGTGTGCAAGCACGGCCACAACTTCTGGGTTGCAGGGTGGTCGTAATCCCTGGATATGAGCAGCGTAAAAATGTGATGAAAAATGAATGAAACCAGCAATGGAGGCAATGTGGACAATCACAATTGTCCTGCTCACTGAGACGGAAGCACATGCTCAGTTCCATCCTTCAACTGCCATCAACAAAAAAGGACACACCGCTGAGAAAGGACACAGCCCCTGAGCTGCCATCTTAAAATATAGCTAGCAGAGCAATTGAAGCAATAAATAGGGAGATCTCTGGATCCATGTGAGGTCTGGGGCTGGTTTAAAGTTTGTTACAAATAGACTGTAATGTACTATATGATATCAATTTTCGTTTTTCACATTAATCATGGGATAACCCCTTTAATGTGATTCATTAACAATGTTAATTTACATGGTTAATACCTGCACTGTTTTTCAGGTTACCACATGGCCTTTAACAATAAAGTGAAAAGGCAATCAGTTTGTAATTAGTTTGTTGAATATCTCGCACAGCCGCGCCCTTCAAGCTGCTGCATGGCTGCACCATATGGCTGTACCCTACTTCTGTATAGGCGTCCTGGTTTTGGCTGACAATCACTAATGGAAATCACTGACCAAACACTGAGGCCAGTTTCACATCAGCGTGTTCGGTCCGGGAAATGCACTCCATGTGATGGTTGCATTTCTTGGATTGAACGAGGCTCCTATGACAATAGCTTACAGCATGATAATGATCTATGATGCTGTTGGATATTCTGACCCCAGGTCTACTGAATTGTACTCACAGCATTATGTTGATACAGTACAATAGATCCTCAGTTGGGCAGAAATACACAGCATCATCAATCATTATGATGACGTGAAGTCATGTCAGAGGAGCAGTGAAACTGGCCTTACTGTGTGATAGCCGGTCTTTTTACCCTGGATGGCTCATCATGGGGATGAGCGTTTGTAGACATGCTCATTCTTAATAACTGGCCTGTGTAAAGTTGCCAGTGAAATGCCTTGTTCATCGGGTGATCGTATCGCAGCAGCAGAGCAAGGCAGATAATGGCTGCATGTAAATGTGCAGCGACCCGGAGGGGAGGCGAGGATGATAGGGGAGACGTAGTGGCTATACTGGTGGTAGAAGTACTCAAAGTTTATGGTGGCAGTCCTCACCCTGACTTTCCCTGGGTCGTGCAATTAATGGAGGGCGAACCCTTTCTTCCCGCGGGGCCTATCCTGGACCTTTCTGGGGCCCCTGCCTAGTGGTAATAGGGGTGCCCTTGATGGTGGATGTTTGGCAGGATGCAAGGCAGGTGTATGGATGTAGGGCAAGCAGATGGATGATGGACTCAATAACCAGGCCCAATAGTTGTGATAAATAAAGGGGGTAATCTATCAATCCCCTTACACTTCTTTTTGGCCTAGAAAAGTCGCAAATCTATTGGAGAGGAAGTATTTATAATGGAGCAAGGACGCTGGCCTGGGGTCATTTACTTCAGACTGGAGTTTCAGATGATGGTGCCTCGGAAAAAGCTGAGAAGATAGAGAAACTCTGAGCTGGGTGTGTATGGACTTCATGAGTCTTTTTATGATTTGATATTGTGATTTCATCATTTGTTTGTGAGTATAATAAATTTTTTGATCACAATGACCTGAAACTTTATTACACGGCATCAGATTTCTCACAGTGGTTCAGGCTAGATGATGAATGTGGTCCAGGTATAGACACTTTTCTCTGACTTTATACCAACTATTGGGTGGCGTACTTTGAGCCAGATTTGTATGCCAGAATTGCGCCAAAACGTTGGTGTAAGGCTACTTTCACACTAGCGTTTTAGTTTTCCGGTATTGAGTACCCACATTCTGCTAAGCCCCAACCCTTGTGGAGCATGTCAGAAAACCCTAGGTGCACCAAACTATGCCACTTTTTTAGACAGATTTTTGGTGCAGACACATTAGTAAGTCTGGGACTATTTGTGCTGTTTTACCCTTTTTCTGAACAGGTATTACATCTGGAATCATCAGTATGATACTGATGTAAGGAACAGATCAAGTCAAATAGATATATATTTTTTCATAGTATATTTTCATTGGTTTTGAAACGTTGAAATTACAATCACATCCTGGACACGGGAGAAAACATCCCATGAATAAGGCAGTGAACAATGGAATATAGCACAAAAGTCTCAAGATATCATTCAGTGAAATACCCACACAGGGGCCAAGATGGACGTTCCCTCTAAGCATAAAAGATCAGGACTAACAAAAGAATATATTAACGACCAGTCACACAAGACAGACACACACACTCAGTACACCCCTATGCCTAGGTAGAAATTGTAGTTTGGGCCTGAATCCATAAATCCCAAATCTGCAGAAAGCGATCTGGAGAAATCCAGGCCGGTATCACACGGTCCGTGTTCCACAGACGTGTGCATTAGGGTTAAGTCCCCTACCCTGTCCCAGTGGGTTCAATTGATAAATGCAGACCTTCAGTACCTCTGTAAAGTTGACATATGCGGCGAGGAGGACTCCAGATACACTCACCTAAAGAATTATTAGGAACACCTGTTCTATTTCTCATTAATGCAATTATCTAGTCAACCAATCACATGGCAGTTGCTTCAATGCATTTAGGGGTGTGGTCCTGGTCAAGACAATCTCCTGAACTCCAAACTGAAGGTCAGAATGGGAAAGAAAGGTGATTTAAGCAATTTTGAGCGTGGCATGGTTGTTGGTGCCAGGCGGGCCGGTCTGAGTATTTCACAATCTGCTCAGTTACTGGGATTTTCATGCACAACCATTTCTAGGGTTTACAAAGAATGGTGTGAAAAGGGAAAAACATCCAGTATGCGGCAGTCCTGTGGGCAAAAATGCCTTGTGGATGCTAGAGGTCAGAGGAGAATGGGCCGACTGATTCAAGCTGATAGAAGAGCAACGTTGACTGAAATAACCACTCGTTACAACCGAGGTATGCAGCAAAGCATTTGTGAAGCCACAACACGCACAACCTTGAGGCGGATGGGCTACAACAGCAAAAGACCCCACCGGGTACCACTCATCTCCACTACAAATAGGAAAAAGAGGCTACAATTTGCACAAGCTCACCAAAATTGGACTGTTGAAGACTGGAAAAATGTTGCCTGGTCTGATGAGTCTCGATTTCTGTTGAGACATTCAAATGGTAGAGTCCAAATTTGGCGTAAACAGAATAAGAACATGTATCTATCCTCTGATGGCTACTTGCAGCAGGATAATGCACCATGTCACAAAGCTCGAATCATTTCAAATTGTTTTTTTTTTAACATGACAATGAGTTCACTGTACTAAAATGGCCCCCACAGTCACCAGATCTCAACCCAATAGAGCATCTTTGGGATGTGGTGGAACGGGAGCTTCGTGCCCTGGATGTGCATCGTGCCCTGGATGTGCATCAACTGCAAGATGCTATCCTATCAATATGGGCCAGCATTTCTAAAGAATGCTATCAGCACCTTGTTGAATCAATGCCACGTAGAATTAAGGGAGTTCTGAAGGCAAAAGGGGGTCCAACACCGTATTAGTATGGTGTTCCTAATAATTCTTTAGGTGAGTGTACATCTATGGAGTGGGAAGGGGTTGGACACATAACCATAATTTTCACCCTGGCCACCAGGTCCTGATATAAAAGTAGTAACCAATGTAAAAAAACGGGGAGAAAGTGCATACAGGTCAACATCTCCCACATGAACTCCCATTCTACCAAGTCAAAGGCCTTTTCATTGTCTAGGGAGGCTATCACCCGAGTACCTGTGTTGTCAGATTTGCAAGTTTGTGTAAAGTCTCCTAAAGTTTGTGCCAGGCATAAAACCTAAATGATCAGGGTCAATGACGGAAAGTATTACCTCTTCTAGATGCCAGGCCAGAACATTTGCTAAAACCTTGGTATAGATATTTAGAAGAGAGATCTGCCTATACAAGCTACACTGGTCAGGAGGTTTGCCTGGCATGTGAATCACCACTATTCTGACCTCCAAGAAAGTTGGGGTAAACTATTATATTAAAAGGCAAACGCAAACAATTTGTGCAATCAAGCCCAGTGGGAAGCCATCTGAGCCAGGGGACTTCCCATATGCATTATTGGAGATCAGTTGTAGGAGCAGCTAGGGTACTACCGTCAACCTGCGACAAAGATTGGAGAGAGATAGCGCCCAGAAAATGCTATATATCACCATTCGTACAGGTCATCTTAGAGACACACAAGTTGATATAGTACATAGCAAATTTCACACACACTGCACTGGGTTCACAAACCCGAATCAGTGAGACCACCGTCTGCAGAGATTCAGTTTGAGCTAAATATGCCAGAGCTCTCCCATTCTTATCTCTCTCTGAAAAAAAAAGTAATAACTGGAATGGGGCAACTACAGTACCCTGAAAGATTATCAAAATTAGGGTTATTCACTTTAGAAAAAAGACGACTGAGGGGAGATCAAATTACTATGTATAAATATATCAGGGGTCAGTACAGAGATCTATCCCATCATCTATTTATCCCCAGGACTGTGACGAGTGGACATCCTCTGCGTCTGGAGGAAAGAAGGTTTGTACACAAACATAGAAGAGGATTCTTTACGGTAAGAGCAGTGAGACTATGGAACTCTCTGCCTGAGGAGGTGGTGATGGTGAGTTCACTAAAAGAGTTCAAGAAGGGCCTGGATGTATTTCTGTAGTGTAATAATATTACAGGCTATAGCTATTAGAGAGGGGTCGTTGATCCAGGGAGTTATTCTGATTGCCTGATTGGAGTCGGGAAGGAATTTTTTATTCCCCTAAAGTGAGGAAAATTGGCTTCTACCTCACAGGGTTTTTTTTTTGCCTTCCTCTGGATCAACTTGCAAGATGACAGGCCGAACTGGATGGACAAATGTCTTTTTTCGGCCTTATGTACTATGTTACTAATCAGGGTAATAAATATTGAGTTTTGTTTGGCTATTAACCCTTGCTTTGTTACTGTAAATTTTTTTATTAAAATGGAAAATCTGCGAAAAAAAAGAAATTCTGAAATTCCATCTATATTTTCCTTGAATTCTTGCGAAACACCTAAAGGGTTACCCAAGTTTGTAAAATCTGTTTTGAATACCTTGAGGGGTGTATTTTCCAAAATGGGGTCACTTTTTTGGAGTTTCTTCTCTAGGGGTGCATCAGGGGGTCTTCAATCTTCAAATGTGACATGGCAACTTAAAATTATCACAGTGAAATCTGCCCTCCAAAAACCATATGGCAGCGTTACTTTCCTTCTGTGCCCTGCCGTGTGCCCGTACAGCAGTTTACGACCACCTATGGGGTGTTTCTGTAAACTACAGAATCAGGGTAATAAATATTGAGTTTTGTTTGGCTGTTAACCCTTGCTTTGTTACTGGAAAAAATTTATTAAAATGGAAAATCTGCCAAAAAAGTGAAATTTTGAAATTTCATCTAAATTTTCCTTTAATTCTAGTGGAACACCTAAATGGATACGAAAGTTAGTAAAATCAGTTTTGAATACCTTTACGGTGTATTTTCCAAAATAGGGTCACTTTTTTGGAGTTTCTACTCTAGGGGTGCATCAGGAGGTCTTCAAATGTGACATGGCAACTTAAAATTATCCCAGTGAAATCTTGTCACGGAACCATGAACCAGACGTACAACAAGAGATAAGTGAAAATAAGAAGGCTTTATTGAAAATAAAGCTGTAAAGCAAAAGTCCAAACGGATGGTGAAACCGAGCAGAGTCTTTGCGAAGCCAGAGGTCAGGAACCAGAAGGGTAGTCAGACGAAGCCAGGATCAGGAACCAGCAGGGTAGTCAGACGAAGCCAGGATCAGGAACCAGCAGGGTAGTCAGACGAAGCCAGGATCAGGAACCAGCAGGGTAGTCAGACGAAGCCAGGATCAGGAACCAGCAGGGTAGTCAGACGAAGCCAGGATCAGGAACCAGAAGCAGCAGCAGTCTTAGAAGCATGTGAACACAAGAGGACCAAGCAAGGAACTGAAGCCACAGACCTCCTATATATATGAGCTAGGCATCCAGCTCCTCCCAGGAGAAGGAGGAGCCGCAGGGTGGAAGGCTACAAGAAACCCAGAAACCAAGATGGCCGCCAGCACATGTCAAACGAAGGAGAGCAGCAAGCAGGTAAGACCATGACAAATCTGCCCTCTAAAAACCACATGGCTCTCCTTTCCTTCTGCCCCCTGCCGTGTTCCCGTACAGCAGTTTACGACCACATATGGGGTGTTTCTGTAAACTACAGAATCAGGGTAATAAATACTGAGTTTTGTTTGGCTGTTAACCCTTCCTTTGTTACTGGAAAAATGGATTAAAATGGAAAATCTGCCAAAAATGTGAAATTCTGAAATGTCATCTACATTTTCCTTTAATTCTTGTGGAACACCTAGAGGGTTAACAAAGTTTGTAAAATCCGTTTTGAATACTTTGAGGGGTGTAGTTTCTAAAATGGTGCCATTTTGGGTGATTTCTATTATGTAAGCCTCAAAAAGTGGGTTTTGGAAATTTTCTTAAAAATTTCAAGATTTGCTTCTAAATTTCTTAACCTTCTAACGTCCCAAAAAAAATGTCATTTACAAAATGATCCAAACATGAAGTAGACATATGGGAAATGTAAAGTAATAACTATTTTAGGAGGTATCACTATCTGTTTTAAAAGCAGAGAAACTTAAATTTTGAAAATTGCGAATTTTCCAAATTTTTGGTAAATTAGTTTTTTTTTATAAATAAAAATAAAATATTTTGACTCAAATTTACCACTGTCATGAAGTAAAATGTGTCAAGAGAAAACAATTGCAGAATAGCTTGGATAAGTAAAAGTGTACTAAAGTTATTACCACATAAAGTGACGTCAGATTTGCAAAAATCGGCCTGGAATTTAAGGTGAAAAGTGGCCCGGTACTGCAGGGGGTTAATGAGCTGTTCTGCAAACTTGGGGTCCTTCAGATCTCTCAGGGAGGCCCAGAATACGTATGTTATTTTGTCTATTGCGGTTCTCTGCATACTCCACCCTTGCCTGTGAAGCCTTTACCTGCTGCTGGAGAGCATGAATGTGATTAACCCCCGCATGACCAGTGTCCTCAACCTCACTCAAAACGCTGCTCCACCTCTGAGGTCCTGTTCCTTATCAACATCATAGTGCAGGCAAATGAGGTATGATTGTAAATGATCAATTTTGGCAATGAGCGCTGACTGGCAGGAAGTAATGGTGGCCATGATTTTATTCATATCCACTATCCAACCTCTTCCATTTGCATCATAGCGTTCACTTATACTTTATGGCCAAGGGATATAGTAACAGTGCTGGTTTTGTGGCCCATACAGAAGGGCTATTTCTCAACAGGTTAATGTGAAAGTTACAGCTTAATGGGTTTTATTTGACACCAATGGTTTGTTCATATTTTTAATTTTGTGGCATTTTTTTCTACAGGAAACCCCAATTTTACCTATAATTTTTAAAATAAAATGCAGCCAGAAAATGATGCACAGGTCTCATGTATGAACAGTTGTTATCGAATGAAAAGTAAATAACCACAAAGCAATGAAAAATACCCTCCACCTATTTCATTGCTGCCCCAGAACCATGCAGCCCTATGCAAGAGCCCAGTTTGCCCTGGTTTATTTTGTAAAAATAACTGGAATTGATCATTAAAAGGATTTTTGAGGATTTTGATACTGATGACCTATCCTAAGGATAAGTCGTCAGTATCTGATCGGTGGGGGTCCGACAACCGGGACCCCTGCTGATCATCTGTTTCAAAAGTCACCGGCGATCGCAGTAGTGCAGGGCCCTTCTCTCAGCTCACCAAGCACAGCACCATACATTGTATAGCAGCTGTGCTTGGTATAGTGCTCAGCCCCATTGAAGTGAATGGGGATGAGCGCAATATCAAGCATATCCGCTATACAATATACGGCTCTGTGCTTGGTGAACATTGAAAAGGCACCAGCGATCACAGGAGCGCCGTGCCTTCTCAAACAGCTGATTGGTAGGGTTCCTGGGTGTCGGATCCCCACCAATCAGATACTGATGACTTATCCTGAGGATAGCAATAAACAAAATGTAGAAGCAGCACC
Source organism: Bufo bufo (assembly GCF_905171765.1). Classification (NCBI taxonomy): domain Eukaryota; kingdom Metazoa; phylum Chordata; class Amphibia; order Anura; family Bufonidae; genus Bufo; species Bufo bufo. The sequence continues at coordinate 634,080,984 of NC_053390.1, forward strand.
ACTCGGTCCTTGTTGATGTATCCAGATAGATGCAACAGCCTCACCGATGGCCTTGGATCCAACGGCCAGAATATGTAGAAGAATGCAGACGGTATCATCAGCATCTCACATTATCGACTTTATTCGGACTTCAAAGCAGTAATACAAATGGCAACGTTTCGGCTGATACACAGCCTTTGTCAAGCCTATTCACATTATGTTACATTCATCAATTTTTTATTAAAAAACAAGTGCGCCACCCCCATCCAGATTATCTAATTGCAGGCAATGGCACAAATATACCAATGAGAATGTGTGTTCACTTTGTCTAATTCACCTATGTGCCTCACCTGAGTCTCCAACAATCCGCCTGAAGGTTAACCCCATCATCGCATAACGTCTGTTATTGCTAAATCTCAAATATACAACACAATAACACTTGCCATGTCCGGCGTTCCTTACCGCTCAGTGCGCATGTATACCCAGCTGTCTAATCATTCACATCATCATTGATGGCCTACGGACTGCGTCTGTCAGTCCACCCCTAAGCGTCATGTTGCTCCGTCCTCTACTGCCGACGTCATCCGGTCGCGACAAGCTCTCCCGATGACATCATCCTGGCGTCGACGCGCAACTTACTGACCTCACAAAGGGCGTCCCAGTGTTACCGCGGCAACACACAAAAACACTGAAGGTATCCAGGGATCCATAGGAGTCCCATATCTGCAAACCATGATAAATCACATGCGTAAGGGGAACTAGATGATCAATGATCCCAATCCATACAGATATGGATTATGGGATAATGCCCCCAGACTGTCCGGATGATGAATCTTCATATTATAATAAAGTCAGATATGCATATGATCAGGGTACCCCCTATGTGTTCTAATCTACAGAGGCATAATTTGATGTCACTATACACACTCCTCATAACCTAATTCTGTCCCCCCAACAACTAAAGCGGGCAGCAGCATATCCTGCTCCGCCATTGTCAAAGGACAGAATTGCCAAATACACTCCCTCACATAATCACGGATGGGGAAAGGGCCACTGTATGTAAAAACAATACTAGCATTGTACATAGTAACATAGTACATAAGGCCGAAAAAAGACATTTGTCCATCCAGTTCGGCTTGTTATCCTGCAAGTTGATCCAGAGGAAGGCAAAAAAAAAACTGTGAGGTAGAAGCCAATTTTCCCCACTTTAGGGGAATAAAAAATTCCTTCCCGACTCCAATCAGGCAATCAGAATAACTCCCTGGATCAACGACCCACAAAGAAATCACACAACCCAAACTTAATCTATTGTGGCAACATTGAACTCAATGTTTAATCCATAGGGTTGGAGTGACTTCAGATTATATATCCATTTGAGTTCTTTTTTTCTCAAAATCTTGTTCTTGTCCCCTCCCCTTCGGAGATAACCTACCCCATCTATTGCACGATAACCGTAATTGATTTATGGAATGTCCACATTCAATAAAGTGCTTTGCTACAGGTTTGTCAATCATCCCTTTCCTTATTGTGCTCTTATGCTTATTGATCCACTCTCTTAGTTCCATTGTCGTCTCACCAACATATATAAAACTGCATGGGCACTGTATCATATAAATGACATCTCTAGATCTGCATATATAGTATCCCTTCAACTTAAATATTTTGTCACTGTATGGATGTGGGAAGCTATCACCTCTCATGATGCCACTGCAGTTGCAGCATGAGAGACAGGGAAAATTCCCATATTTTTTGGGGGCCAGGAGTAGTTGTCTATCTAGATTTTTTCCTCCAACATCTGCCTTGACGACTCGATCACGAATGTTGGGGCCCCTTTTGTATGCCATCATGGGAGGTAATTCAAATTCCTTGATAGTGGGCAGGCCACGATGTAGGATCTGCCATTCTTCTCTAAGGATTGTGGCGATTTTGCCACTATCTTCACCATAGATGGACACAAAAGGGATCCTCGTCTCAATTCTGTTATGGGGGCTCACATTTAGAGTGTCTTTGCTCTCCGTATCTCTAATCCTCTTCCTAGTGCGTCAACCTCTTGGGATATCCCCTGTTTGTAAACTTCCTACACGTCTCATCAATACGTTTTTCAAAAGTATCATCCTCAGACACAACCCGGCGTACCCGCAACAACTGGCTCCATGGCAGCGAGTCAACCATCTTGTGTGGATGATTACGGTCATACATCAACAGTGTATTTTTGTCAGTGGGTTTCTGAAAGAGATCAGTTTTAAGTGCTCCATCCTGCAGATACACCCTGACGTCCAGAAACTGCAGCTCCCTGTCTGACATGGTCACAGTGAACTGGAGTCCCTGGACACCAGAGTTCAAATGTTGGTGAAACTCCTCTAGTTCAGTGGCGCTGCCTACCCAAATGATAAAGATGTCGTCGATGTAGCGCCACCAGCACAGGACTCTCTCATTAAAATTGGAGTAATATACCAGGCGATCCTCGACCTCCGCCATAAAGATGTTAGCGTAGGTCGGGGCCACATTGGACCCCATGGCCACCCCACGTTTCTGCTGGTAGAAGGTGTCACCAAAGAGGAAATAATTCCTCCTCAGGACCACCTCCAGGAGGTCGAGGATCAGCGGCACGCCCACGGAGAGAGACCCGTGCTGGCCAGGGCTACATCGACGACATTAAGCCCATATGTATAGTCAATAGATGTATATAATGATACAACATCAAAGCTGACTAGCAAAAACTTCTTAGGTAATCTGATTTCACTTAATTTGGTCAGAAAGTGAACCGTATCCCTAATGTAGGATGGGGCCGAGGTCGCATGGACATGCAAGATCTTGTCCAGAAAGATGGAGACAGTGTTGAAAATGGAACCCCTGCCCGAAACAATGGGCCGGCCAGGGGGATCCACTAGTCTGTTATGGATCTTCGGTAACACGTATATCACGGGAATGATGGGATGGCTGACTCGCAAGTAATTACTCAGGTCATCATTGATGATACCCTCATCCACAGCCTTATCCAACATCACTCCCAAGATACCCGCTAGATCCCATTTGGGATCCTTCACAAGGACCTCATACACTTCACTGTCATCCAACTGTCTGGCAATCTCTCCCAAATACTTGTCCGTCTCCATCACGACCACGGCACCACCCTTATCAGCCGGCTTCACAGTCAAGCTTTCTGTTACTTTCTAGATCCTGTATGGCCTGTCTTTCAATCACTGCTAAATTATGGTTTGTTACACAAGCTCTTTCTGCATGTAATACATCAATACGTATTTTTATGATCTCGATATTTGCCTCCACAACATGATTGCTCTGTGGTGGAGCAAATTGGCTCTTATTTTTTAAGCCCAATTTATGACATGATAATGCAGTCCCAGAGTCACCAGCAATCTCCTTCTTGTTGATGTTCTCTTTTCCAGAGAAAAATGCTTTCAACCTAAGGCGTCTGAAGAACCTTTGCAGGTCCAGTTCCAATTCAAACCAGTCCCGTGGGGTATTTGGGTAAAAAGTTAGTCCACGACTTAAAACTTGGATCTGTACTTCACTTAGCTGTATGGAGGAAATATTAACAACCAGGTCTACTGTTTCCGACCCCGTCTTGTGACACGGCCCTGATGATGTTTCCTGAGGATAAGTCATCAGTATCAAAATCCCTTAATCCTGACAGCCAGTGAAAGAAAATGGCCCAGATGTTTTAATCCTAAAGATGGCGTAAACATTTACTAATAGCAATAGTTTGTATCGCTCAAACAATCCAGACCTGCTCTCCAGGGTGCTCAGCGGTAAAATAGTGGATGAATAGTAACATAGTAACACAGCAGCAGATGGTTGAGCATTTCTTCCTGGTCCTTGGATCTGGAAGCATGCATAGCACTAAATAGGAAGTGCACGTAGCGCGAAATAATCTGTTGTCCGGACGAGGAAGAAAACCTGGAAAGGCACCAAATTTATTAAGAGGCCTGTGCTGCTTAATAGATTTGGCACATTTTACTAAGGCTACTTTCACATTAGCGTTTTTCTTTTCCGGCACTGAGTTCCGTCCTAGGGGCTCTATACCGGAAAAGAACTGATCAGGCATATCCCCATGCATTCTGAATGGAGAGTAATCCGTTCAGGATGCATCAGGATGTCTTCAGTTCAGTCATTTTGACTGATCAGGCAAAAGAGAAAACCGTAGCATGCTACGGTTTTATCTCCGGCGAAAAAAAATAATGAAGACATGCCTGAATGCCGGATCCAGCATTTTTTTCCATAGGAATGTATTAGTGCCGGATCCGGCATTCAAAATACCGGAATGCCGGATCCGTCCTTCCGGTCTGCGCATGCGCAGACCTTTAAAAATTAGAAAAAAATAAATACTGGATCCGTTTTGCCTGATGACACCGGAAAAACGGATCTGGTATTACAATGCATTTTTCAGACTGATCAGGCATTTTTCAGACTGATCAGGATCCTGATCAGTCAGAAAAATGCCTGATCAGTCAGAAAAAATGACATGCGTTTGCATACAGTTTGCCTGATCAGGCAGGCAGTTCAGGCAACGGAACTGCCCAGTCCCCAGTTTCTTCCTGCAAAGCAGGCTTGTGGCAGGTCGTGCTAGGTGCAGAAGGACAGGTTTTCTTCTGTTAGGGTCGTATTCACACGCCTGTGTGATATGCGTTACTGTGGATTTGACCAGAACTCACAGTATCAAAGATTTGGCCTCAATATCCACTACTGGATTCAGCTCATTTAAAACCACGTTGAACCACACACAATCTGCATGGTGTCCCATAACCCGGTTATGACCTATCCCTTTTTGTCAGTAAATAATAGATTAGACAAATCATGAGTAAATATTACGTTTATTTATTAGTGGAATATAATTGGCCACGGTGCCTAATGTTACCTGTACTTATTACATAAAACTCCATTGTTAAAACCAACCAATTACTATATATTAATAACCAACAACCAATAGTCCACCGCCAAGGGCTCATTCAGACGGCCGTGTGCTGTCCGCAAAAATACTGAATGCTATCCGTTTTTTTGATGATCCGCAAAAAAACTGATAGCATTCAGTATTTTTGCGGACCCATAGACTTCAATGGGGCCATGTCCTGATTTTCACGGACAAGTATAGGACATGTTTCATTTGTTTTGCGGAACCATGGAATAGAAAAGGGCCCCATAGAAGTGAATGGGTCAGCATCTAATCCGCAAAAAAACAGATCCGCATTTTTGCGGACAGCATACGGCCGTCTGAATGAGCCCTAAGTTTTACCTTTAAAGGGTTTCTACCATCAGAATTTCTGTTATGTAGCTGATGGACATTAGCGATGCACTAATGTCAGCAGTAGAGATGGCCCGAACTATCCGACGGCGAACAGTTCCCGGCGAACATAGCTTGTTCGCGTTCGCCTCTGCCGGGCGAACACATGCGATGTTCGGTCCGCCCCCTATACATCATCATTGAGCAAACTTTGACCCTGTACCTCACAGTCAGCAGACACATTCCAGCCAATCAGCAGCATACCCTCCCTCCCAGACCCTCCCACCTCCTGCACAGCATCCATTTTAGATTCATTCTGAAGCTGCAGTCTTAGTGAGAGGAGGGAGACTGTAACTGCTGCTGATTTAATTGGGAAATCGATAGCTAGGCTAGTGAATTCAGTGTCCACTCCAGTCCTGAAAGACTCATCTGATCTCTGCTGTAAGGACAGCGTCCTGACAGCACCCCAAAAAGCCCTTTTTAGGGCTGCAACATTAGTCTGCTTTTTTTTTTTCCTTTATATACATATTGCAGTTGCCTGGCCTGCCTGTGTGTGAGGAGCTGCAGGCCCACAGACTGTAGTGTGCCCACTGCCAGTGCTCACCCCTGTCATTCCGTGTGGCACAGGACTTTGCTTAAAAAAAGGCACTTAATTTTTACACTTTAATCTAAGGTTAGTTGCCTGCCAGTGTGTGTCAGGCTGACTTCCACTGACTGTAGTGTGCCCACTGCCAGTGCCCACCACTCATACCGGCTGGCACAGGACTTTGCATAAAAAAGGCATTTAATTTTTACACTTTAGTGTAATTTCAGCTGCTTGCCTGCTGCTAGTGTGTGTCAGGCCGACTTCAACTGACTGTAGTGTGCCCACTGCCAGTGCCCACCCCTGTCATCCCGTGTGGCACAGGACTTTGCTTAAAAAAAAGGCACTTCATTTTTACACTTTAATCTAAGGTTAGTTGCCTGCCAGTGTGTGTCAGGCCGACTTCAACTGACTGTAGTGTGCCCACTGCCAGTGCCCACCCCTGTCATCCCGAGTGGCACAGGACTTTGCTTAAAAAATAGGCACTTAATTTTTACACTTTAATCTAAGGTTAGTTGCCTGCCAGTGTGTGTCAGGCTGACTTCCACTGACTGTAGTGTGCCCACTGCCAGTGCCCACCACTCATACCGGCTGGCACAGGACTTTGCTTAAAAAAGGCATTTAATTTTTACACTTTAATGTAATTTCAGCTGCTTGCCTGCTGCTAGTGTGTGTCAGGCCGACTTCAACTGACTGTAGTGTGCCCACTGCCAGTGCCCACCCCTGTCATACCGAGTGGCACAGGACTTTGCTTAAAAAATAGGCACTTAATTTTTACACTTTAATCTAAGGTTAGTTGCCTGCCAGTGTGTGTCAGGCTGACTTCCACTGACTGTAGTGTGCCCACTGCCAGTGCCCACCACTCATACCGGCTGGCACAGGACTTTGCTTAAAAAAGGCATTTAATTTTTACACTTTAATGTAATTTCAGCTGCTTGCCTGCTGCTAGTGTGTGTCAGGCCGACTTCAACTGACTGTAGTGTGCCCACTGCCAGTGCCCACCCCTGTCATACCGAGTGGCACAGGACTTTGCTTAAAAAATAGGCACTTAATTTTTACACTTTAATCTAAGGTTAGTTGCCTGCCAGTGTGTGTCAGGCTGACTTCCACTGACTGTAGTGTGCCCACTGCCAGTGCCCACCACTCATACCGGCTGGCACAGGACTTTGCTTAAAAAAGGCATTTAATTTTTACACTTTAATGTAATTTCAGCTGCTTGCCTGCTGCTAGTGTGTGTCAGGCCGACTTCAACTGACTGTAGTGTGCCCACTGCCAGTGCCCACCCCTGTCATACCGAGTGGCACAGGACTTTGCTTAAAAAATAGGCACTTAATTTTTACACTTTAATCTAAGGTTAGTTGCCTGCCAGTGTGTGTCAGGCTGACTTCCACTGACTGTAGTGTGCCCACTGCCAGTGCCCACCACTCATACCGGCTGGCACAGGACTTTGCTTAAAAAAGGCATTTAATTTTTACACTTTAGTGTAATTTCAGCTGCTTGCCTGCTGCTAGTGTGTGTCAGGCCGACTTCAACTGACTGTAGTGTGCCCACTGCCAGTGCCCACCCCTGTCATCCCCAGTGGCACAGGACTTTGCTTAAAAAATAGGCACTTAATTTTTACACTTTAATCTAAGGTTAGTTGCCTGCCAGTGTGTGTCAGGCTGACTTCCACTGACTGTAGTGTGCCCACTGCCAGTGCCCACCACTCATACCGGCTGGCACAGGACTTTGCTTAAAAAAGGCATTTAATTTTTACACTTTAATGTAATTTCAGCTGCTTGCCTGCTGCTAGTGTGTGTCAGGCCGACTTCAACTGACTGTAGTGTGCCCACTGCCAGTGCCCACCCCTGTCATACCGAGTGGCACAGGACTTTGCTTAAAAAATAGGCACTTAATTTTTACACTTTAATCTAAGGTTAGTTGCCTGCCAGTGTGTGTCAGGCTGACTTCCACTGACTGTAGTGTGCCCACTGCCAGTGCCCACCACTCATACCGGCTGGCACAGGACTTTGCATAAAAAAGGCATTTAATTTTTACACTTTAGTGTAATTTCAGCTGCTTGCCTGCTGCTAGTGTGTGTCAGGCCGACTTCAACTGACTGTAGTGTGCCCACTGCCAGTGCCAACCACTGATACCGGGTGGCACAGTAGCTTGCCGATAAATAAGGCATTTAATTTTTAGACAGTAGTCTAAATTCAGTTGCTTGCCTGCTGCCAGTGTGTGTCAGGCCCGCTTCCACTGACTGTAGTGTGCCCACTGCCAGTGCCAACCACTGATACCGGGTGGCACAGTAGCTTGCCGATAAATAAGGCATTTAATTTTTAGACTGTAGTCTAAATTCAGTTGCTTGCCTGCTGCCAGTGTGTGTCAGGCCCTCTTCCACTGACTGTAGTGTGCCCACTGCCAGTGCCAACCACTGATACCGGGTGGCACAGTAGCTTGCCGATAAATAAGGCATTTAATTTTTACACTTTAGTGTAATTTCAGTTGCTTGCCTGCTGCCAGTGTGTGTCAGGCCCGCTTCCACTGACTGTAGTGTGCCCACTGCCAGTGCCAACCACTGATACCGGGTGGCACAGTAGCTTGCCGATAAATAAGGCATTTAATTTTTAGACAGTAGTCTAAATTCAGTTGCTTGCCTGCTGCCAGTCAGTGTGTCAGGCCCTCTTCCACTGACTGTAGTGTGCCCACTGCCAGTGCCAACCACTCATACCGGGTGGCACAGTAGCTTGCCGATAAATAAGGCATTTAATTTTTACACTTTAGTGTAATTTCAGTTGCTTGCCTGCTGCCAGTGTGTGTCAGGCCCGCTTCTACTGACTGTAGTGTGCCCACTGCCAGTGCCAACCACTCATACCGGGTGGCACAGTAGCTTGCCGATAAATAAGGCATTTAATTTTTACACTTTAGTGTAATTTCAGTTGCTTGCCTGCTGCCAGTGTGTGTCAGGCCCGCTTCTACTGACTGTAGTGTGCCCACTGCCAGTGCCAACCACTGATACCGGGTGGCACAGTAGCTTGCCGATAAATAAGGCATTTAATTTTTAGACAGTAGTCTAAATTCAGTTGCTTGCCTGCTGCCAGTGTGTGTCAGGCCCGCTTCCACTGACTGTAGTGTGCCCACTGCCAGTGCCAACCACTGATACCGGGTGGCACAGTAGCTTGTCGATAAATAAGGCATTTAATTTTTACACTTTAGTGTAATTTCAGTTGCTTGCCTGCTGCCAGTGTGTGTCAGGCCCGCTTCCACTGACTGTAGTGTGCCCACTGCCAGTGCCAACCACTGATACCGGGTGGCACAGTAGCTTGCCGATAAATAAGGCATTTAATTTTTAGACAGTAGTCTAAATTCAGTTGCTTGCCTGCTGCCAGTGTGTGTCAGGCCCTCTTCCACTGACTGTAGTGTGCCCACTGCCAGTGCCAACCATTCATACCGGGTGGCACAGTAGCTTGCCGATAAATAAGGCATTTAATTTTTACACTTTAGTGTAATTTCAGTTGCTTGCCTGCTGCCAGTGTGTGTCAGGCCCTCTTCCACTGACTGTAGTGTGCCCACTGCCAGTGCCAACCACTGATACCGGGTGGCACAGTAGCTTGCCGATAAATAAGGCATTTAATTTTTAGACAGTAGTCTAAATTCAGTTGCTTGCCTGCTGCCAGTGTGTGTCAGGCCCACTTCCACAGACTGTAGTGTGCCCACTGCCAGTGCCAACCACTCATACCGGGTGGCACAGTACCTAGCACGCGTAGTACCACTTATCTAAAAAAAAAATGACAGGCAGAGGCAGGCCACCCCGCAGGGGCCGTCGTGGTCGTGGTGCTGTGATTTCCACTGTCCCTGGAATAATGCCCAGTTTTCAGAGGCCACGTACCCTGAACCCGAAAAATTCAGAGGACGTAGTTGACTGGCTTAGACAGGACACCCAATCTTCAACAGCTTCCGCTAAGAACCTTGACGCACCATCCTCCTCCAACTCAGCTTCGGTCACCTGCTCTCAAGTTACCACGCACCCGCCCGTCGCCACTACCACCACAGCCACCACAGCCGCTTCACTTGATCCGTCAGAGGAGTTATTTACACATCAGTTGGATGCAATTAGTGATGCGCAACCATTATTGCCAGATGATGTAGATTACGGGGATATGTCTCAGTCAGGCAGGATTACACACATGGACGTACAGTGTGATGATGATGATGTTGTACCCGCTGCTGCTTCCTTTGCTGAGGTGTCAGATACAAGTGAAGCGGTTGATGATGACGATGTGTCCACGGATGCCACGTGGGTGCCTGCTCGAAGAGAAGAAGAGGGGGAAAGTTCTGAAGGGGAGACAGAGAGAATGAGGAGACGAGTTGGAAGCAGGGGGAGGTCGTCGCAAGGAGTTAGTGGCACAGTCAGACAGCATGTATCGGCACCTGGGGTCAGCCAGACAGCACGCCAGTCAACGCATGCTGTTGCCACCACTAGAATGCCGTCATTGCAAAGCTCAGCAGTGTGGCATTTTTTTTGTGTGTCTGCCTCTGATAAAAGCAATGCCATTTGCAACCTGTGCCAAAAGAAACTGAGTCGTGGGAAGTCCAACACCCACCTTGGTACAACTGCTTTGCGAAGGCACATGATCTCACATCACAAACGCCTATGGGATCAACACATGAGTACAAGCAGCACACAAACTCAAAGCCACCATGCTCCTCCTGGTCCTGCATCTTCAGCCACGTCAACCACTGCTGTCCTCCCTGCCCCCTCTCAACCACCCGCCACTCCATCTCTCACCTTCAGCAGTTCCTGCTCATCTGCCCACAGTCAGGTGTCTGTCAAGGACATGTTTGAGCATAAGAAGCCAATGTCACAAAGTCACCCCCTTGCCCGGCGACTGACAGCTGGCTTGACGGAACTCTTAGCCCGCCAGCTTTTACCATACCAGCTGGTAGAGTCTGAGGCCTTCAAAAAATTTGTCGCTATTGGGACACCACAGTGGAAGGTACCCGGACGAAATTTTTTTTCAAAAAAGGCAATCCCAAACCTCTACCATGTCATTGAAAAGGAAGTCATGGCATCTCTGGCATACAGTGTTGGGGCAAGGGTCCATCTGACCACTGATACCTGGTCTGCAAAGCACGGTCAGGGCAGGTATATCACGTATACTGCGCATTGGGTCAACCTGCTGACGGCTGACAAGCATGGAATGCGTGGCTCTGCAGCGGAGTTGGTGACACCACCACGACTTGCAGGCAGACCTACTGCCACCTCCTCTACTCCTACTCCATCCTCTTTAATTTCCTCCTCGGCTGAGTCCTCTTCTGCTGCGGCGTCTGGCTGCACATCAACTGATTCCCCCCAGCTCCCCAGGGGCTATTCCACATCCCGGATACGACAGTGTAACGCTATCTTGGGGTTGACTTGCCTGAAAGCAGAGAGCCACACAGGACCAGCACTCCTGTCCGCCCTGAACGCACAGGTGGATCAGTGGCTGACCCCGCACCAACTGGAGATCGGCAAAGTGGTGTGTGACAATGGAAGCAATCTGTTGGCGGCATTAAATTTGGGCAAGTTGTCACATGTGCCGTGCATGGCACATGTGTTGAATCTCATCGTACAACGTTTTGTGTCTAAGTACCCAGGCTTACAGGACGTCCTCAAGCAGGCCAGGAAGGTGTGTGGCCATTTCAGGCGTTCCTACACGGCCATGGCGCACTTTTCCGATATTCAGCGGCGAAACAACATGCCAGTGAGGGGCTTGATATGCGACAGCCCGACACGTTGGAATTCAACACTCCTAATGTTCGACCGCCTGCTCCAACAAGAAAAAGCCGTCAACGAGTATTTGTATGACCGGGGTGCTAGGACAGCCTCTGCGGAGCTGGGAATCTTTTTGCCACGTTACTGGACACTCATGCGCAATGCCTGTAGGCTTATGCGTCCTTTTGAGGAGGTGACAAACCTAGTCAGTCGCACCGAAGCCACCATCAGCGACCTCATCCCATTTGTTTTCTTCCTGGAGCGTGCCCTGCGAAGAGTTCTGGATCAGGCTGTAGATGAGCGTGAAGAGGAAGAGGAAGAGTTGTGGTCACCATCACCACCAGAAACAGCCTTGTCATCATCGCTTGCCGGACCTGCAGCAACGCTGGAAGAGGAGTATGAGGAAGAGGAGTCAGAGGAGGAATGTGGCGGCTTTGAGGAGGAGGAAGACCAACCACAGCAGGCACCCCAGGGTGCTCGTTGTTGTCACCTATCTGGGACCCATGGTGTTGTACGTGGCTGGGGGGAAGAACAGACCGTCAATGACATCAGTGAGGACGAGGAACGGGAAATGAGAAGCTCTGCATCCAACCTTGTTCAAATGGGGTCTTTCATGCTGTCATGTCTGTTGAGGGACCCACGTATAAAAAGGATAAAGGAGAACGATCTGTACTGGGTGACCACGCTACTAGACCCCCGGTATAAGCAGAAAGTGGCAGAAATGTTACAAAATTACCGAAAGTCGGAAAGGATGCAGCAGTTCAAAACCAAACTAAAAAATATGCTTTACACAGCTTATAAGGGAGATGTCACAGCACAACGGGAATCTAACAGGGGAAGAGGTGAGTGTAATCCTCCTCCTACCACGGCGGCAAGGACTGGACGATTTACAGATGTGTTGTTGATGGAGGACATGCGGAGCTTTTTCAGTCCTACTCATCGCCACAGCCCTTCGGGATCCAGCCTTAGAGAACGACTCGACCGACAGGTAGCAGACTACCTCGCCTTAACAGCAGATATCGACACTCTGAGGAGCAATGAACCCCTTCACTACTGGGTGTGCAGGCTTGACCTGTGGCCTGAGCTATCCCAGTTTGCGATAGAACTTCTGGCCTGCCCTGCTTCAAGTGTCCTGTCAGAAAGGAGCTTCAGTGCAGCAGGAGGCATTGTCACTGACAAGAGAAGTCGCCTCGGTCAAAAAAGTGTTGATTACCTCACCTTCATAAAGATGAATGAGGCATGGATCCCGAAGGGACTGACAGTGGGGGATACGTTTGACTAACAAAAGGCCTGATTACATGCCTTGGCCTCAAAATGGTCCCCACGCTGCTGTATTTAATGTCTGCATACCGGATGACTTTCGTGAATTCTCCACCACCAACTAGGGTTCAAGCCGTAATGTTTTAGTCACTTTTCTGCCTGGAAAACATAAATTTTTCCGGCCGCTGCTACAATAGCGTCTGCAACAGTGCCATTATTTTTCAGGCATGTGTACATGCCTAATTTTTCTGTCCTATGGTGCAGCACTGTGGCTGCAAAAACAAACCAAAAAAAAAAGGCACATACAAGTGTCAATTCCCCTTCGTGATCGTTACCTTGTTGTGGTGAAGGGGCTTGCGTATCACAATGAAGCAATCATCATCACCTCTATAAAAGTGTGTTGGCAATGTTGCCACACCCCAGATGATAAGGCCGTTGCTTCATTATGGTCAGACCAAAAGCGATCGGGTGGCCACGCTACTAGACCCCCGGTATAAGCAGAAAGTGGCAGAAATGTTACCAAATTACCAAAAGTCGGAAAGGATGCAGCAGTTCAAAACCAAACTAAAAAATATGCTTTACACAGCTTATAAGGGGGATGTCAATGGGGGATTCGACAATGGTTAATCAATTCGACCGGATAGGGTCCGTAACAGGGATTAAACTGATAGCAATAGTACTAGTTAAGACACCACTCATATAGGGTGTCACAGCACATTGCTCTGTGCACGCGCAGTGCCCCAATTTGGGAGTAAGAGGACCGACCAAGCTGCTTTTTCCATCTCCCGGTTCCTGAAATCAATTCAGTTTAGTGTATGAGAGTTTGGTCTGTCACTGTGAAGGCAGTCGAAGGTACCCGGCCTAAATTTTTTTTCATAAAAGGCAATTCCTGATATGGGACGTAACAGGGATTAAACTGATGAGAATAATACTACAGAAAATACCACTCATATCGGTGGAGGGAGCCAGCGTTTTTTTAACCATCTCCCCGTTCAAAAAATCTATTTAATAAATGGCCCCCAGATTGGGGATGTTAGAGGGATTAAACTGATGAGAATAGTACTACAGAAAATACCACTCATATCGGGTGTGACAGTAAATTGCACGGCGCAGATGCAGTCACCGTGGTTTAAAACAGAGTGGAGGGAGCCAGCGTTTTTTTAACCATCTCCCCGTTCGAAAAATCTATTCAATAAATGGCACCCAGATTGGGGACGTTAGAGGGATTAAACTGATGAGAATAGTACTACAGAAAATACCACTCATATCGGGTGTGACAGTAAATTGCACGGCGCAGACGCAGTCACCGTGGTTTAAAACAGAGTGGAGGGAGCCAGGTTTTTTTTAACCATCTCCCCGTTCGAAAAATCTATTCAATAAATGGCACCCAGATTGGGGACGTTAGAGGGATTAAACTGATGAGAATAGTACTACAGAAAATACCACTCATATCGGGTGTGACAGTAAATTGCACGGCGCAGACGCAGTCACCGTGGATTAAAACAGAGTGGAGGGAGCCAGCGTTTTTTTAACCATCTCCCCGTCCGAAAAATCTGTTTAATAAATGGCCCCCAGATTGGGGAGTCGGGGACGTTAGAGGGATTAAACTGATGAGAATAGTACTACAGAAAATACCACTCATATCGGGTGTGACAGTAAATTGCACGGCGCAGACGCAGTCACCGTGGATAAAAACAAAGGGGAGGGAGCCAGCGTTTTTTTAACCATCTCCCCGTTCGAAAAATCAATTCAATTGACCTTTCGGGGACCCTTGGTGTTGTACGTGGCTGGGTGGAGGAAGAAACCTTCAATGACATCACCGGGACGTGGCTAGCTTGGTATCCAACCTTGTGCAAATGGGGAGTTTGCGGTTGTGCAAATGAACTGTTTGCGGTGCATTAAAAGGGGAGTTTGGTCTGTCAATGTCTGTGATGCGGGCGTAACCCTTACACTACCTGATCGATACAACATCATACCTGATCGTATACACACACTGGATGTTTTAAAGCACGTTATTCCAAACAATTTAGGAATGTTAGTTGATTTATGCCCTTTATGGATTAAAACCCGACTCTGCGTCCACTACGTAATTTTCCATGGGAGTTTTGCCATAGATCCCCCTCCGGCATGCCACAGTCCAGGTGTTAGACCCCTTGAAACAACTTTCTCATCACTATTGTGGCCAGAAAGAGTCCCTGTGGGTTTTAAAATTCGCCTGTCTATTGAAGTCTATGGCGGTTCGCCCGGTTCGCCAGTTCGCGAACATTTGCGGAAGTTCGCGTTCGCTGTTCGCGAACTGAAAATTTTATGTTCGCGACATCACTAGTCAGCAGTACATAACAGTGTGTTTTTTACATTTCTCCCTGCAGCCGTTCTGCTAAAATACACTTTTAAAGGGCTTCTACCACCAGAAATACTGTTATGTAGCTGACTGATATTAGCGATGCGCCAATGTCAGCAGTACATAACAGTATGTTTGTAACATTTGTCCCTGCAGCCGTTTTTGTAAAAAAAACACTTTTATTATATGCTAATGAGCCTCTAGGTCAGGGGTACTCAACTGGCGGACCGCGGTCCAAATACGGACCGCGGCCGCCAGTTGTCCGGACCCCGGCCATCCTTCAGAGCGCTGCTCCTCTCCTGCACACTGTACCGTGCAGGAGGAGGAGCTTACCGGCGCACTTCCACCTGTCCCACAGCGCAGTGAGACAGGGCTTCCTCCACATGTAGCGCTCCTCCTCCTGCACACTCTGGCAGCTCTGCTCCATACAGCGGCGGGCACAGGAGCTGATAGTTCTCAGCAGCGCAGCAGGAGTCTCTCCCTCCCCCCTGTGCTGCTGCTGTCCCCGCCGCTGCCAATAAGAAGAGGCAGGAGGAGGAGGGGAGGGGCTGTGGCCACTGCGCCACCAATGAAGAAAACTGACCTGTATTACAAATACAGGAGGCGGGTGCTGGAATCAAATAGCCGGCACCCGACCTCTGTGACAGGGAGCTGCGATCAGCTGCAGTTGAGTTAACCCTTCAGGTGCGGTACCTGAGGGGTTAATTGTAGCTGATCGCAGCCCCCTGTCACAAAGGTCGGGTGCCGGCTATTTGATTCCGGCACCCGCCTCCTGTATTTGTATAAGAAACGTTGGTGGCACAGTGCGCCCCCCCCCCCCTATTATAATAAACATTGGTGGCTCAGTGGGAAGTGCCAATGAGGGTTAAAAATAATAAAAGAAAATTTACTCACCTCCTCCAGTTCATCGCGTAGCTGCCGGTCTCCAGTTCTTACTTCTTTCTTCAGGACCTGTGGTGTCACTGAGCTCATCACATGGCCGATTACCATGGTGATGGATCATGTGATGAGCTCAGTGATGTCACCACAGGTCCTGAAGAAAGAAGTAAGAACTGGAGACCGGCAGTTACGCGATCAACTGGAGGAGGTGAGTAAATTATTTTTTAACCCTCATTGGCACTGCCCACTACACCACCAATGTTTATTATATTGGGGGGGGCGCACTGGGCCACCAATGTTTATTATATTGAGGGGGGGGCGCACTGCGCCACCAATGTTTATTATACTGGGGTGATGGGGGGGCACACTGCGCCACCAATGTTTATTATACTGGGGTGATGGGGGGGCACACTGCGCCACCAATGTTTATTAAACTGGGGTGATGGAGGGGCACACTGCGCCACCAATGTTTATTATTTTGAGGGGGGGCACACTGCGCCACCAATGTTTATTATTTTGAGGGGGGGCGCACTGCGCCACCAATGTTTATTATATTGGGGGACACACTGCGCCACCAATGTTTATTATATTGAGGGGGGGCGCACTGCGCCACCAATGTTTATTATACTGGGGTGATGGGGGGGCACACTGCGCCACCAATGTTTATTATACTGGGGTGATGGGGGGGGCGCACTGCGCCACCAATGTTTATTATACTGGGGTGATGGGGGGGCGCACTGCGCCACCAATGTTTATTATATTGAGGGGGGGCGCACTGCGCCACCAATGTTTATTATATTGAGGGGGGGGGCGCACTGCGCCACCAATGTTTATTATACTGGGGTGATGGGGGGGCACACTGCGCCACCAATGTTTATTATACTGGGGTGATGGGGGGGCGCACTGCGCCACCAATGTTTATTATTTTGAGGGGGGGCACACTGCGCCACCAATGTTTATTATTTTGAGGGGGGGCGCACTGCGCCACCAATGTTTATTATTTTGAGGGGGGGCGCACTGCGCCACCAATGTTTATTATATTGGGGGACACACTGCGCCACCAATGTTTATTATATTGAGGGGGGGCGCACTGCGCCACCAATGTTTATTATACTGGGGTGATGGGGGGGCACACTGCGCCACCAATGTTTATTATATTGAGGGGGGGCGCACTGCGCCACCAATGTTTATTATATTGAGGGGGGGCGCACTGCGCCACCAATGTTTATTATACTGGGGTGATGGGGGGGCGCACTGCGCCACCAATGTTTATTATATTGAGGGGGGGCGCACTGCGCCACCAATGTTTATTATATTGAGGGGGCCGCCAGACGAAAAAGTCGGACATGTAGTACTTTTAGTCTGGCGGCCTCTCACCGTGCTGCGCCGTAACTCTGCCCCCATCCCCATTATAGTCGATGGGCACAGAGCAGCGGCACGGCGAAGTAGTGGCAAGATGGATCTGACAGGGTGAGCAGCCTGTCGGATCCATCCTGCTGCAAGGGTGAAAGTACCCTTACTAATGAGCGCTTCCATCATGGAACGCCCATTAGTACAGCCTTTAGCTCCACCGCTACTTGTGCTAGTAAAAAAATATATATATTATTACGGTACCGCCACCTCCATTTGCTCACGCTGTGGAGAACACTCCCTGCTGACTAGAAGCTCAGGACAGGACCTACAAGACGTCATCACGTTGGAGCACCGGTCCTGAGCGCGCAGTCAGCAGCGAATGTTCACCGCAGCCAGGTGAATACAAATTATTATTATTTTTTTGCAAAAGCAGAGAAGGGGGGCAATACTCTTACTGGGGGCACTAATGGGGACATTATTCTTACTGGGGCACTAATATGGCCATTACTAATTCTGGGACTTACCCGGGGCGCTCCACTATAACGTCAGAGCGCCCCACGCGCATGTATCACATGATCGCATGGCATCTTTACTGTTGGCGTTCAGCTCGGACCTTCACCTGACTGCAGACCCTGGTATGTGGACCTTTAATAAAACTAGTTGAGTACCCCTGCTCTAGGTGCTATGTGGGCGTAAAATCAGCACCTAGAGGCTCCGTCCACTCACGCTTTATCCCGCCCAGGTCCCCTGTTCTGCCCGCCCAGCTCCTCTTGATTGATGCCACGGTCCACCGCATCGTTGATGAAATCCCGCGCCTGCGCCGTTCCCTTGTCTTCGGCGCAGTAAGTGAAGGCCGCTCTCCTGATGCCGGCTTCCTCACTGTGACGTAGTTGGCGCAGGCGCAGTGAGGAATCCGGCACCAGGAGCGCATCATTCACTCACTGCGCCTACGCCGAAGTGAATGGCGCAGGCGCGGGATTTTGTCAACGATGTGGTGGACCGTGGCATCAATCAAGAGGAGCTGGGCGGGCAGAACAGGGGACCTGGGCAGGATAAAGGGTGAGTGGACGGAGCCTCTAGGTGCTGATTTTACACTCATATAGCACCTAGAGGCTCATTAGCATATAATAAAAGCGGATTTACAAAAACGGCGGCAGGGACAAATATTACAAACACACTGTTATGTAGTGCTGACATTGGCGCATCGCTATATCAGTCAGCTACATAACAGTATTTCTGGTGGTAGAAGCCCTTTAAAATATGCTAATGAGCCTCTAGGTGCTATGTGGGCGTAGATTCAGCACCTAGAGGCTCCGTCTACTAACCATGTGTTCCACCCAGGTGCTCCGCTCCTCTTGATTGATGTCCAAGTTCCACGCATCGTTGAGGAAATCCAGCGCCTGCGCCGTTCACTTCTGTATTCGGCACAGGCGCAGTGAGTGAAGGCCGCGCTCCTGGTGCCGGCTTTCTTACTGTGACGTATTCGGCGCAGGCCGGCACCAGGAGCGCGGCCTTCACTCACTGCGCCTGCACTTGGACATCAATCAAGAGGAGCGGGGCGGGCTGAACAGAGGACCTGGGCAGGATAAAGGGTGAGTAGACGGAGCCTCTAGGTGCTGAATCTACGCTCACATAGCACCTAGAGGCTCATTGGCATATTATAAAAGTGTGTATTTTAGCAGAACGGCTGCAGGAAGAAAGGTAAAAAACACACTGTTATGTAGTGCTGACATTGGCGCATCAGTATTTCTGATGGTAGAAACCCTTTAATGGAACCTATGGATTTTTTTATACTCTTGTTAATACGGATTTTGATCTTTTCCATGAAGATCATGTTTTTACCTCTCCAAGCCCATCTGAGTGTTATTTCCGAAAAAAATAAATTGTTTCTGGGAATTGAACATGTATATCTTCCAACATATTTTTTAACTCTTTTATTAAACCATGTGTTTTTAACCTACCCATGTCAAAAGAACCAGCATGTATAATCATCAAGTAAGGTAACGGCCATATTTTTGATACAGCTATACATTCAAAGTAAATGTTTTTTATTCGCATTCCGACTGTACTTTTCCAAAATATTTTAATCTTGTCGTCGAAGCCTAAGTTGTCGGATTTAAATTTTATTGAAGATCGTTTTTTAGCTGCTGAAATGAGTTCATTTCCAATAATCCAGATCAACTTCACCGAATCTGGAAAGAAATGATAACAATAAATCGGGCCTTACGTACAATTTATATCTATTTGAAGTCCATCCCCCTATTTTCTTTATCGTTTTTTCTTTTAAACCAATTTTTTATGCCAAAGTAGATGCTCCAATTCTGAGCTTTGTTTTTACATTCATGTAGAATAAAGTTGAACTGGAATTTTGTTAAAGGTGACTTATTAGAATGAACAAATAGCGGCCTTGAATGTAAGACCTTACCATTAAAGGATAACTGTCGTATTTTTTTTTTTTGGAGTATTGGATTGTGGTGATTTATATCACCTTGATGGCCCTATTTCAACTTTTCACTGTGTATTCAATTACCCCTTAATTCCACATTTTTCTTCCCTGTACTGCCTACTTTTACCTGTGCTTAAAATAGGGTTGCTAGGCATGGTCCGTCTATCTGTTGATAGACGGA
The DNA here is from genome assembly GCF_905171765.1 of Bufo bufo. Classification (NCBI taxonomy): domain Eukaryota; kingdom Metazoa; phylum Chordata; class Amphibia; order Anura; family Bufonidae; genus Bufo; species Bufo bufo. The sequence goes on from NC_053390.1 coordinate 634,100,982, forward strand.
GCACACTGCGTGCAAGGTCACATTACTGACAGCCAGGGACTGTAAGTAAATGATTAAAGCCAGGTCCTCCCCAGCAGCTGATAACAGTGCCTGGGCTGTGTGCACTTATCCCTGTCCCTGCGCTTGGCAGACGCTCCCTCACTCAGCAGAGCTGGAGAATGCAGAGTTTGAGCAGCGCACAACAGGGAAGGGAGATCTGCCATCTGCTCAGTGTATAAATGAAAGCAACATGTGGTAAGAGGACCCCTTTGTGCTGCAGGAGATTAACCCTTTGGGGGGAGGGCTCTGGTTACTGACACTTTTGGGGGGCTATTGTTACTGGCTAGTGAGGGCAGGCAGGATTAGCCTCAGGGGGAGGGCAGTGACGGCCATCTTAACTGAATAGGGAAATTGCAGTTTTATGCAGACTGGTTGCTAAGGGCTGAATCTTATTAAATATGGGGTAAGTCAGTCTAATAGTAACTAATAGTCCAGGGGACACGCCCGTCTGAGCCCGTCCGGGCCAGAAGGGACCAGAGAAACCAGAGCGGTCACCCTGGGTCGCATACCTCATATCTGCGAATCAAGTACGATTCACAACAACTGCTGGCACTACAAAACAGGGGCACAGATATCCCTGGTGCTATTTTAACCAAAGCTTTTAAACCTAAGATTTTAAAAACACCTATTCTTAACCATTCGCCACAAACCATAGATAGCACAGACCAAAAATATCCAGAACAAAATAAACGGCCCCCGAAAAGAAAATCCCTCCACACTGACCTAAGATGTGCCTTAATAAACGCCAGATCGGCAGTTAAGAATAAATAGGAAATTCGCGACCTATGCATAGATAGAAACTATGAATGTCTGTTTATTACGGAATCATGGTTTACAGAAAAGTCCAGGGTAGACATCGGGGAAATTCTCCCACCAGACTACAACATCATCATAAAGAATAGGCCGAACAAACAGGGGGGAGGGATAGCGATTGTACATAAAAACACAATAAAAATAACAGAAATTAACTTTCCTACGGAAAACCCATCATGGGAAACACTCATAGCACGTCTGACGTTAGAAAATAAATATACAATAATAACAGCGTTATGTTACAGACCCCCAGGACCCCGCACTCATTTCACAGACAACTTCATAGAATGGGCCACGGATCTCACAATAAAACATCATAGACTTCTTATTCTAGGGGACCTTAACCTTTGGTTCAACGATAAGCAAGATACCTCAGCCCAAAAAGTCACCACACAGTTCGACTTAGCCCAACTTACCTTAAGGGTTGACAAACCCACACATAAAGCGGGTCACTTGCTCGATCCGATTTTTGAAAAAAATCTAAACTTAACGGTAGAAGATCCAGAAGAATTGCCCTGGACTGACCATAGACTCATAGCCTTTGAACTCCACATCCCAATTAACACGAAGCAGCTAACCACAGGAGAAAAAAAAAATTGGCGAAGAAATAACAACAACCTGACATATGACAAAATCCTACCTACCTTAGAAGAATACATCAGCAAAATCGATCTCAATCTGCCCTGTGAGAAACTCACATTACAATTTGACGACATCGTCAAAAAAACGGCGGACCAACATGCCCCCTTGAGACTGGTAAAGAAATCAGGGAAAAAAGCACCGTGGTATACGAGAGAACTAAAAATAGTGAAAATAGAATGCAACAGACTAGAGAGGGCATGGAGGAAAAACCCGATAGAAGAATCACAGCTAAAATATAAGACCCAACTGACGATTTACCACAAAGCAATCTTTAAGGCCAAACAAGACCATTTTGCAAGCGAGATCGAAAACGCTGCTCAAAAGCCTAAAAAGATCTTTCAGATCATTTTCGATCTAGCTAACCCTGATGGCCTCAAAACCACTATCCCCGAATCCCAAGATCTCTGCAACGACATCTCAAAATTTTTTAAACAAAAAGTTGATGACATCCAAAACGACATCTTGCTAGCTCAACAGGCAACTGTTCCCCCATAGAGAACAACGTGATAAATCCCACCCACACCTTTACTCTATGCCCTTTAAAACTTGAAGACCTAACTAAAAGCATGAAAAATATGTCCAAAGAAACTTATCCCCTCTCCAATATCCAAACTAAATCTCTTATTGAATGCACGACCACCATTGCCCCGTTAATTCTAAGAATTATAAATGACTCCTTTCTCAGTGGTAACGTCCCTGAGACTCTCAAGTTAGGAATCATAACTCCCCTCCTCAAGAAACCAGGAGCAGACATAAATATGATGGCCAATTTCAGACCGATTACCAACATCCACCTAATAGCTAAAATCATGGAGATAGCAGTGGCAAGCCAACTCCAGCTGCACGTAGAACAGCATCGACTTCTAGATGAACATCAGTCGGGCTTCAGGCCAACACACAGCACGGAATCAGCCCTGGTCAGCCTTTGGGATGAAGCCCTAGGGGTCGCTGACGAGGGAAGGGGGACTTGGCTGGTTCTCCTAGACATGTCGGCAGCCTTCGACACTATCAGCCATTCCATCCTCCTAAATAGATTAAAAGCTGACATTGGAGTAGATAGCCACGGACTTGCCTGGTTTGACTCTTTCCTGAAAAACAGAGCTCAGAGAGTCAAACTGGGCTCATTCTTTTCCCCAGTCGAGAAGGTGGAGTGGGGAGTCCCTCAGGGATCTCCCCTCTCGCCATTACTCTTCAACATTTATGTCCGACCTCTGCTCGCCATTCTGAAGGAGTATAACATCAGCTATGAGTCTTATGCGGACGATACACAGATCCTTTTGAGAGTATCGAAATCCGCTGATGACTATAAACTCATGCAAGAAGGACTAAATAAGGCCAGGAACTGGCTAGCACATAACCACCTCAAACTCAACCCGACCAAGACTGAGCTTATTGCACTACATAAAACACCTGAGACTGCCGCCCCGTCTATCTTTGGGGAAAACGTTGCCATCGCCACACAAGGAAAGAGTCTGGGGATAATTTTGGATCAAGAAATGAGCCTCCGTCCCCAGATTAAAGAAGTAATACGGAAAGCAAACTTCGCCCTATTCCTTCTAAAAAAAGCCCTACCGTTTCTCCCCAACACATGCAGACAGGTCGTGGTGGGAGCGCTAGTCAACTCCCACCTGGACTACGGCAATGCAATGTATGCGGGGCTACCAGAGAAAGATCTGAGAGCTCTGCAACTCTGTCAAAACAGAGCCATCCGGCTCATCAAGAAACTAGACTGGACAGACTCTGTTACAAAAGCACGCAGGGAACTCCACTGGCTCCCAGTGAAAGAGAGAGTGCAGTTTAAGCTGTGCTGCTTAACACACAAAGCCCTCCACAAAACAGGCCCCATCTAGCTGCAAAAAAAGATAACACGTTACCATCCTCCTAGAGAACTGAGATCCACCTCAGCCTCCCTTCTGTCGGTGCCAAGAACCCGCCTCAAGACAAGGGGGGACAGACGTTTCTCAGCATTAGCCCCCAAGATCTGGAACTCCCTCCCAGAACATATCAGAACAACATCAGATTACCTGTAATTTAGGAAGCTGGTTAAGACCTGGCTATTTGTGTAGGATGACGTAGGGGCCCACCAATATAGCCGTCCACAAGCGCTTCGATCGGATTGAGTTCCTCTAGAGCGCTATACAAGGACTTAGTAACATAACATAACATAACTGATTCTGGAATATCATGTTATTAGTAACTACTTATATGAAAATTGAAATTAGGGTCTAAATGTGACAGTTATGCCGACACGTATGTGCGCTAAGAGCTTTCATTACTCATTACAGAGCGGATCTCTGAATTATTTTCCATTACTCATTTATAGTCGGTATTGTACCACTTTTATCTAGAATGACCCCCATTTCTTAGCTCTATTGTTTGTATATATAATGGTGTGCAGCCATTTTGTTTTTTTGTAACTATGTTTGCTTCATGGATATGCACCTGTGATTCTGAAGGTTCTAGTCTAAATTTTCTTGCAATATATTGAGGGTAGCACCTCTTTTAGACTGAACACGCCCATCTACCTGGGACTTCTGAGCAGAGTACGTATGTAGCTGGTTCCTACATTGCCCCGAATATTGTAGGCTTAAGTAAGTCCAAAGAGAGGCAGTATATTTAGTGATAGGGACCCATCTGCGGAAGCCACCTTGACGCCTGGTAGATGGGCCCGACACGTATGTGCGCTAAGAGCTTCCATTACTCATTTATAGTCGGTATTGTACCACTTTTATCTAGAATGACCCCCATTTCTTAGCTCTATTGTTTGTATATATAACGGTGTGCAGCCATTTAGTTTTTTTGTATTTATCCTTTAACCATTCTTTCATGGCTTGAACTGGACAATTTCGGACAAGAATAGGCATTTCTATGGGGGGGGCCAGCCGGGTGTATTGCGGATCCGCAATACACTACAGACGTGTGAATGGACCCTAAGGCTGGTGCGCAGACCGGATTAGTTGCTTGAAGAGACCGATCGTTCTTGCTGGAGACCGCTGCGGAGCCACTCTTCACCACCGTGAGTTTCAGCGTTTTTGATTGTTTTAATAACTCTTCCAACTTCTTTTTAAGTGGGTTATTTTTTCTTCCAGGTTCTTCACTGCCACGTACTTGAGTGAGCAGTAACTGTCTTTTCCGTCACCTGATCTTCAGTTGCTATGACCTCCAATCAAATTCCTCCATTGGTGTCTTCTGCCTGTGCCATCCAACATCTGAATCCAGGTAAGTAATAAAACAACTGTAAATATTTGCGCATGTAAATAGTGGGTTCAGGACACCATGTCCCCCCTATTTGCATCCGCAAACATGGATTGGCCATGGTGTGAACAAAACATTTGTATCGTCTCTTCGTTTTCCATGTTAGGCTACTTTCACACCAGAGTTTTTTGCGGATCCATCATAGATCTGCAAAAACGCTTCCGTTACAATAATACAACCGCATGCATCTGTCATGAACGGATCCGGTTGTATTATGTCTTCTATAGCCATGACGGATCCGTCTTGAACACCATTGAAAGTCAATGGGGGACGTATCCGTTTTCTATTGTGTCAGAGAAAACGGATCCATCCCCATTGACTTACATTGTGTGCCAGGATGGATCCGTTTGGTATCCGACTCCAGAGCAGAATGGTGACTTAACGGAGGCAAACTGATGCATTCTGAGCGGATCCTTTTCCATTCAGAACGCATTAGGACAAAACTGATCCGTTTTGGACCGCTTGTCAGAGCCCTGAACGGATCTCACAAACGGAAAGCTAAAACGCTAGTGAGAGAGTAGCCGTTCAGATAATACAACCGCATGCATCCATTCAGAACGGATCCATTTGTATTATCTGTAACATAGCCAAAACGTCTTGAACACCATTGAAAGTCAATAGGGGACGGATCCGTTTTCTATTGTGCCAGACTGTGTCATAGAAAACGGATCCGTCCCCATTGACCTAGGCTTCTTTCACACTGGCGTTTTGGCTTTCTGCTTGTGATATCCGTTCAGGGCTCTCACAAGCGGTCCAAAACGGATCAGTTTTACCCTAATGCATTCTGAATGGAAAAGGATCCGCTCAAAATGCATCAGTTTGGCTCCGTTCCGTCTCCATTTTGCTTTGGAGATGGACATGTGGCTACTTTCCCACTCACGTTTGTTGCAGATCCGTCATGGATCTGCACAGACGGATCCGTTTGTATTATCTTTAACATAGCTAAGGCCTTGTTCACATCAGCGTTCAGCCTTTCCGTTCTCCTGCTCCGTTATAGAAGCAGAAAAATAGAAAGGACGGATTCGGCTCATAACTGACTTTTGTCTCCGCTCCAAAATAATCTTCTGAGCGGAAACCTAACGGACCCCATTATAGTCTGAGGGGGTCTATGAGGTCCGTAGGCTCCGTTCGGCTCAGTTATGAGCCGAATCCGTCCTTTCTGTTTTCCTGCTCCTATAACGGAGCAGGAGAACGGAAAGGCTGAACGCTGATGTGAACATAGCCTAAGACGGATCCGTCTTGAACACCATTGAAAGTCAGTAGGGGATGGATCCGTTTTCTATTGTGCCAGAGAAAACTGATCCGTCCCCATTGACTTAGGCTACTTTCACACTTGCGCTTGATCGGATCCGTTTTGAACGGATCCGATCATATTAATGCAGACGGAGGCTCCGTTCAGTACGGATCCGTCTGCATTAATAACTTAGAAAAATTTCTAAGTGCGAAAGTAGCCTGAGCGGATCCGTTCAGACTTTCAATGTAAAGTCAATGGGGGACGGATCCGCTTGAAGATTGAGCCATATGGTGTCATCTTCAAGCGGATCCGTTCCCATTGACTTACATTGTAAGTCTGGACGGATCCGCACGGCCAGGCGGACACCCGAACGCTGCAAGCAGCGTTCAGCTGTCCGCCTGGCCGTGCGGAGGCGAGCGGAGCGGAGGCTGAACGCCGCCAGACTGATGCAGTCTGAGCGGATCCGCATCCATTCAGACTGCATCAGGGCTGGACGGAAGCGTTCTGCTCCGCTCGTGAGCCCCTTCAAACGGAGCTCACGAGCGGACAGCAGAACGCTAGTGTGAAAGTAGCCTTACATTGTGTGTCAGAACAGATCCGTTTGGCTCAGTTTCGCCAGACGGACACCAAAGCGGAATGGAGACGGAAAGGAGGCAAACTGATGCATTGTGAGGGGATCCTTATCCGTTCAGAATGCAAGGTGGAAGCGCTGTAATTCAGCTGAGAGTGCAGTAACTGAAGTGAGCGCTAGAGGTCGCCACCCCACAGGCAGTGAGCAGGGCCCAGGCCTGCCGCGTCTAATGACGGCTGAGGTAAAAGAGAGCGGCTATCTGTGCCTGGAGCTCGCTGCTCTAATGACGGGCGAGACGCTGAGTCCCAGCGATACAGTGAGCGCACACTACGGCAAATGGCCGCAACTCCTTCCCGAAGTGTGGGCGTAGCCGTGTGTAAGCGGAAAGAGACCAGCAGCGGGTCATGGCGCAGGCGCTGATCTCCCTGTGACCCGGGAAGCCGTCCCTCCTCCTTCCGCCATTTTGGCCTCTGCTTCTTGTCGGATCTGTTCTGTTACCACGTGAACTACCCGGCTGGGGCCCTGACAGGCCAGGGAGGAGGAGAGGCGGTAGTCAGGCCGGTCTAGGTGTGAGCGGTGACACCTGCCTTGTCCGAGGCGCCCATCGTGAATCCCCGGGTCAGGACACGCCGAGGGGGGGAGCGGGTGTAGCAGCTCGTACGAGGCCGTGTGGACGGGTGAGGAGCGGCCGCGAAATGCCGAGTGTCAGCCTCCCGCCCAAGGAGAACGCGCTCTTCAAGAGGATCCTGGTGAGGAGCGGGCTGGGGGCAGGGATCACCTGGGGCTGTAGTGAGGGGGTCAGTACCAGGTGACAGTGCCCAGCACTCCAGTAGTATCCTGTCCCTATGGTAACTGATCATGTAACTCCCCTGTGCAGCAGTCTATGGGCAGCAACCTGTTGGCTTATGTCCCATAACTGATATATCAGTGACTGAGGCCTGCCACCGCTGAATGAAGAGCAACCCAAAAGTGTGGTTGGCACACCTCGGCCATTGATAGCGCATTACTGGGATAAGTATCAGGTCGGTGTGGGCCCCTCGAAGTGATGGACAGTGTGGCACTGTGCGGCCTGTTCTCCATTCACTGCTATGGGGGTCAGGAAAATAGCCGTGTGAGTGGCTGATCCTTACCTAGCGTGGCTGATCCTTGCCTAGCGTGGCTGATCCTTGCCTAGCGTGGCTGATCCTTGCCTAGCGTGGCTGATCCTTGCCTAGCGTGGCTGATCCTTGCCTAGCGTGGCTGATCCTTGCCTAGCGTGGCTGATCCTTGCCTAGCGTGGCTGATCCTTGCCTAGCGTGGCTGATCCTTGCCTAGCGTGGCTGATCCTTGCCTAGCGTGGCTGATCCTTGCCTAGCGTGGCGGATCCTTGCCTAGCGTGGCGGATCCTTGCCTAGCGTGGCGGATCCTTACCTAGCGTGGCGGATCCTTACCTAGCGTGGCGGATCCTTACCTAGCGTGGCGGATCCTTACCTAGCGTGGCGGATCCTTACCTAGCGTGGCGGATCCTTACCTAGCGTGGCGGATCCTTACCTAGCGTGGCGGATCCTTACCTAGCGTGGCGGATCCTTACCTAGCGTGGCGGATCCTTACCTAGCGTGGCGGATCCTTACCTAGCGTGGCGGATCCTTACCTAGCGTGGCGGATCCTTACCTAGCGTGGCGGATCGCCTGGACTGTGTGGTCCAAGACTGGAAAAACACAGCTGCTTTCTTCCAGAAACAGCACCACATCCTCCCCTGGGTTCCATTGAAGAAAATGGGGCTGAGTTGCAATACCGCACACGGACTGTGGCCAGTTCTGCAGGAGTTTGGAGAAAAGCAGACCTGTTTCTGAACCTGGGCAACCCCTTTAATCAGTTCTCTGTCAGATTGATCAGACGTGTGGCGCCTAGAAGAGAGGATCAGGCATGCTGAAATCCAGTATGTTCAGCGGTGGATGCTTGGCAGGGACTAACGGCTTTAACCCATTGTTAGGGAATGATTCATGCCTTTTGTGTGAAGAGGTTCATGTGGTTACAGCTCACGGTAGATCAGCGTAGTCCAGGAGGATGGAAGTCTATCTGAGTGATCCAGAGTAGGTCCACGTTTTGGCTTTTGATGGGAATCAGAAGTTGTCTTTGATACATGGGATACATTGTTTTGTGTCGTAGTATAGGACTGTATTCAGACAGGGACTGTCGCATGTTGAATAACCCTTTACTACCTGCCCTCCCGCTTTACCTGGGTAGGACTCCCGTCCTTGTATTTTAAAGGGCGTTTCCAAGATTTAAAAAGAACTTGGCACAGAGAAGTGGGTGTTCTAAAATAAAGGGAAAAAAAACCTGCTAGTGCTGTTCTCTTTACTACCCAAGAACCCATTCAAACTTGCCAGACTTGTGTAGTGTTTTTTTGTGGCATTTTTGGACATATAGTGTGTTGGAGCACAGGCATTTTTTGCAAGTCTTGCTTTTTTTTATTTTAGGAAAGTATGTTCCCTCATCACTTCCTCCTGTAGAACCATATGCAGAAAAACACACCATTGCAAAATGTAATACATTGGCGCTTGAATTTGGGAGAAAAATGGCAGAAAATTAGGGAGAGAACCACAACACCCAGTGCGTCCTCCGATTTGAAATTTAAAAAATAAAGCAGTATTTAAAAAATAGTCACCAAGTGTTAAAAAAAAAATAAAAAAAAACTGCCACTTAAAAAAAATACATGTTTGTGCTCCATTTAATAATTCCCCCAAATTTCTATATTCTATTGGAAGCGGTGGTTTGCATGTTGTGCACTTAGGCCGCTTTCATGCGGTCCGTGTGTGATCAGTGGGGTCATTGCTGGAGCGCTGGACTGAGGGGAAGCTTTATCAACTGGTGCAAAGGAAAACAGACTTAGTTGCCCATAGCAACCAACTGGATTGATCCGTTCTTTTTCTGAAGGATCTAATTGGTTGCCGTGGGCACAAGCTTTGATAAATCTCTCCCTAGGGGCTCATGCACACGACCGTATGGCTTTTTCAGTGTTTTGCGGGCTGTTAACGGATCTGTTTTTCCGCTTTTTGTTTCAGTAGTGTTTCCGGTTCAGTTCCGTTTTTCTGTTTGGCGTATACAGTAACTGCATAGGAAAAATTGGGGTGGGCATAACATTTTCAATAGATGATTCCGCAGGAACGGATACGGAGTACATTCCGTATGTGTTCCGTGTTTTTTTTATTTTTTGTGTGGACCCATTGACTTGAATGGAGCCGCGGAACATGATTTGCGGGCAATAATAGGACATGTACTATCTTTCAATGGAACGGAAATACGGAAACGGAATGCACACAGAGACACTTTAGTTTTTTTTTGCTGACCTATTGAAATGAATGGTTCAGTATAAGTAACGCATACTGAACTAAAAAAAAACGGTCAGTATACTGAACGCAAAATTTGTTCGTGTGCATGAGCCCTAAGTTTTTATTTTATACTGCCCGCTGCTCTGTGCCAAAAGAAATCTCAAAATCCCATTCATTCACCTCAGTGACTTAAACCCATAAAATGTTGTGCTGTCCCCTTGGTCAAACTTTTCCTCCAGTCCCTGTGTGCGTACCCTAAATTGTCCTAATGAAATGGGGGAGCAGCTGGGGCCTTTCTCCAGCTCAGTAGGGCCTAGGCTTCAGTAGCAGGTGGCAAATGGGTGCACGGTCCAGTCCTGAGGCCTAACGTATACCCTGACCCAATGCAGACCTGTGGAGAGCCATCCGTGGAAGGGAAAGTAAATTAAAGTGTTTTTTTTTTTTTTTTTTTTTTTGTTTTTACTTATTTCAGTTTTGGGGGAAATGTCAGACACCCCTTTAGTGTATATCCCCATAAATTGCAATGCAAAGGGTGAAAGCTGACAACATTTACATGTAAGATGTGCAGATTTGTCGCAGAAACGTTATAAAATCTGAATGAAATGCGTTGCCAGATACACGTGGCATTAGAGCAGTGTTGGTAAGATTTGCCATGTGCCATTCAAGATGGGCAGTTGATTCCCTCTTCTTGCCAACACGCTATAAATTGGCACATTTATTCTAAATGGAGTTTAACCGTCCATGTCAGTAATGCCTCTTGCACACGACTGTATGGCTTTTTCTGTATTTTGCGTTCCGTTTTTCACTAATCCGTTTTTTGTTTCAGTAGTGTTTCCGTTTGTGATCCGTTTTTTGCGGATTGGAAACGGAAGCATACAATGTTTAAACAGTACGTACATAAAAGAAAATTGGGCTGGACATAAAAATTTTTAATAGATGGTTCCGCAAAAAACGGAACAGATACGGAAGACATCCGGATTCAATTTTTTTTGTTTGCGGAACCATTGACTTGAATAGAGCCACGGAACGTGCTTTGCGGGCAATATTAGGACATGTTTTATCTTTTTGAACGGAAATACGGAAACGGACTGCATACGGAGTACCTTCCTTTGATTTTGCGGACCTATTAAAGTGAATGGTTCCGCAAATGGAACACAAAAAAACTAAACGGAAAATTAAAATACGGTCGTGTGCAAGAGGCCTAAGACTGATCCAACTCTTTATTTTGGGTTTGTTGTTTTCATGTTTTGTGGATCCACAATTTGCGGACCAGAAAATGGATACAGTCGTGTATGGAGCACAGTCCTTTCTCCTGGGACCTGCTGCTACAGGAGCTTTCTATACACAGCCTTCTATTTCTACACATCCAAATAGCCATGTACATGACTTGGTGGTTTGTAAAATAGCACATATGGAATAGGGGGACCGCTCACCACTCCGGACATATATGTTTTATTAAATATTTGTATTTCCCATACAGTAAAGATTCTGGAGAACTGTACGTTGTTCCATTCCTCAGTTATTGCTACTAGAAGTTTATTAATAAAGGGACAGCTGGGTGTTACCAGTTGGGGCTGTGCCCCTGCACACTCTGACTTGGGTAGACCGTGCAGGGACACACACCTAACGGGTAACACCCAGTTGTACACTTGTTAATTTTAGTAGCAATAACTGAGGAAGGGAAAAAATGTAGACATATAACAAAAGATGCTCCAGAATAGTTAGTGCATAGGGAATCAAGTTATTTAGTGAAATATACACGTCAGGGAGGATAAAAGGTCCTCTATCAGTTTTATAGCTCATTCAGACAGCCATATGATTGAGTCCACATCCGTTCCGCAATTTTGCGGCACAGATGCGGACCCATTCATTTCAATGATCCACGGTTTGGTTCTGCGGCTCCGTGGAAAAGATAGAGCTTGTCTGCAGTCGCGGACAAGAATAGGCATTTTCTATTATAGCTGCGGCCATGTGCGGTCTGCAAATTGCAGAACCCACACAGCCGGTATCCGTGGTTTGCGGATCCGCCAAGCACTATGGCCGTCTTACACTGATTGGTGGGGGTCTGACACCCGGGACCCCACTGATCAGCTGTTTGAGAAGGCACTGGTGCTCACAGTAGCGCTGCAGCCTTCTCGCAGCTTTGCCTAGGCCATAATATAAAGCACAGCTGCTGTGCTACTGCGAGCGCCGCTGCCTTCTCAAACAGCTGATCAGGTGTTGGGCCCCCACGATCCAGCGAACAGGTCATCAGCGGAAAACCCTTTGAATATAAAAAAAAAACGACCTAAATGTTCTAAAATGCTCCTGACATCTCCAGTTCCCTGCTGGTCCAGCGGAGGCGCCCTACGGGTATGCGACTCCTGCAGCCTCAGTGGTCACGTGCCGTGCCACTGGCGCTTGTCATATTGTGGGCATTCTCTTTTATGCCCAAAACAGTATATACTGTTTGAGCTGAGGCCATTGCTTGTATCTAGCTCTTACCCCCGCCAAATAACAAGGGTTTACTGTGAGCTCAGCATAGTAACTTGTGCTGCTGGCAGGCTGGGACCTGTATTCATCCCAGGTTGGCACTGCTCACGAGCCTGAGCACATTCTGCTTCCAGTGCATGCACGTCCCATGGGAGGCCGAATCAAGCCTTCAAGTGTTTGCAGTAGCGCCGGTTCAGCATCTTCTACCTTCCACCCACATAGTAAATTCTACCTGTGCATCTGGAATGTATGACGTGCCTGGGACTGCTGCACCATGCCGCCTCCTCCTCACAATGAGAGGTTCAGGTTTGCAATTTATTAATTGACATTAGTTTAATATTTGGAGCCATTCATTTCAGTTCATGTCTGTGGCTTCTTGTAGTAGCACCTTGTAGACGAGTAGATCCAGAACATCCGTGTGGACTACTAGAGAACCCGATGATGATGCCATAGACCTCAGGAGAAATGTTAGCTCTTGTGATGGGACATATACATGATTGCTCTGCTGTATGAGAACTTAGAGTAGCAGTTAGGGTACTTTCACACTAGCATTATTCTTTTCCAGCACTGAGTTCCGTCCGTCCTAGGGGCTCAATACCGGAAAAGAACTGATCTGTTTTATCCTAATACATTCTGAATGGAGAGCAATCCGTTCAGGATGCTTCAGTTCAGTCACTGTATGTTTTTTGGACGGAGAAAATACTGCAGCATGCTGCTGCATTTTCTCCGTCCAAAATTCCGGAACACATGCCGGATCCGGCATTATTTTACATTGAAATGCATTAATGCCCAAGTGTTCTAGCAAAACAGATCCATGCGCAGACCTTTAAAAATGTGAAAAAGATAAATACCGGATCCGTTTTTCCAAATGACAACCAGAGAGACTGATCTGGTATTGCAATGCTATTTTGAGACAGATCCGGATAGTCTACAAATGCTATCCGTTTGCATACAGATTGCCGGGTCTGACAGGCAGTTCCGGCGATGGCACTGCCTGCCGGGAATCCAGCAACGCAAGTGGACTGCACATCGCCGGCACTATAATAGAAAATGCCTTTTCTTGTTGCGGACAAGAATGGGGCATGTGTTTTTTTTTTCGGGAACGAAAGTGCGGATCCAGAGATGTGGACAGCACATAGTGTGCTGTCTGCATCCGTTTTGGCCCCATTGAATGGGTCCGGACACATTTTGCGGACGTGTAAAAGTACCCTTAATTATTTTATACCCCCCTGTACCTACCAAGAAATACAAAGTGTTCCTTTTTACAGAATTAATTGGCAAGTAAAAAAAAAACATCCACTCACTGGAAATCGAGCTGATGTGAAGATTTTAAAGGGGCTGTGTCTTCTTTCTTCCAAATGCACCACAAGTGTTCGTAGATGGTGTGTGATTCACTCCTGGATGCAGGATCACTGTATAGATACGTTGGCATGCTGCCATTGCAGTCACTTCAGAACGCCTAGATGGACATCTTGTAGCAGCTGTTGCACTGCAGTCACTTGTAGTGTTTAGCAGCCTCAGATGTCACCTCGTGCCCAGTTGCCACAGCTGTAAACATGCCGCAGGGCACATTATTGCTAACGCATTGGTGGTAGCAGTGGATGGCATAGGATTTATCCATCACAGTATATATGGAGCCAGCAATTGTGGTCTACTCCAATCTCCTGATCGGGGGAGTACCAGCTGTAGGACCCCCATCGATCTGTGCCTTCCTGGCGTGCATGTAGTGTAGTTGCATATGATAGGATTTTATATTGCTGATGCGGAGAACTTTCAAGGACAACTTGTGTGCTTCCTGCCTCCTGTTCTATATGACATTGTGGATGTACGTAGCTGCACCCATACAGTACAGAGGTATGTGCAGCTGAAGGTTAAAGGGGTTGTCACTCCAGCAAATGGCATTTTTCAGGTAGAGAAAGTTAATACAAGGCACTTACTAATGTATTGTTGTTATCCATATTGCTTCCATTGCTGGCTGGATTCATTTTTCTATCACATTATACACTGCTCATATTCAGGGGTTATGACCACCCTGCAATCCAGCAGAGGTGGTCGTGCTTGTACACTATAGGAAAAAAGTGCTGGCCTAGGCGTACTCCTACCGTCCCAGCCACCACAGAGGCAGCTCTTTTTCCTACAGTGTACAAGCACAGCCACAGCTTCTGGATTGCAGGGTGGTCCTAACCCCTGGGTACGAGCAGTATAGAATGGGATGAAAAAATGAATCCAGCCAGCAAAGGAAGCAATAAGGACAATCGCAATACATTAGTAAGTGGCTTGTATTAACTTTCTCTACCTGACAAATGTCATATACTGAAGTGAGACAACCCCTTTTAATCTCTAGTCTAATCTCAAGAAATTCTTGTGTATCCTGTAATGACCTATTGTTAGACATGTCCTCCACTTCAGGCCAGTTTTAGATCGCGACGCACCGACCAACCTCGGTCCTGAATGGGAAGAGTGGAAATATTCACTGACAGAGTCCTCTGGCTGCGTCGTATCTCCCAGAGAACAAAGGATCAGACATGGTGACATCCAACAGCTTGCCCGTCTCTCCCCCTGCCCATTGGCCAACATGTCTAGAACAGTGACCCTTTCACGAGCCAGGTTTTAGCCACTAATGTTGTAATTGTGTGGATACATCCGTTTTTTTGGATGTGTAGCCTTGCAGCTCAGCACTATTCCCTTGAAACAACCCAGTAGACAACCGCTTTGCGATGACAATGCTCAGCTTTGTGTTGCTCATATTTTACTGATGACACAGTATTTGAAGGGACTGTCCCCTGATTACATTTTAACTGTCATTTAGATTGCCCAAAATATAATGATTTTCTATTGAAATAATTAAAAATGTTTTTACGCTCAGTTATTGCTTTACTTCCTTGTTATGGCGCCCCCTGGTGTTCTTTTGTTTCCCCCTCAGAGCGTCCATCTGATGTGTCCACCGCCATGAGAAGAAGCCGCTTCTAGTATCTTGATTCTTATTGGCTAGTCTGCACAGTAGCAGGAATGTACAAGCGGATCCGGCTGATGGGACGGAGCTATTGGCCGTGTTTGCCCACCAGTCCTGGACACATTAGGTGATGTTCTGGGACGGATTAAAAAGAACAGCAGGGCACGCCCAAAGTATTTTAATTTCATCTTTATGGAAACCGCATAGCTTGCTGTGCTAGGCTGTTTCCATGCCGTGCAATGGGAGCTACTGAAAGAGCGGGGTCCTGGCCAGTCCATTCTCGCCTTAGTAACTACCAAATGAGACAACCCCTTTGGCACATCATTAGTTTTTATTTCTGGGACGACCCCTTTAATACGGAGTTGTCAGATTAATGTGCTGACCTATGAAGGGGCAGCCTACTAGGGTTACACGTCTGTACTGCTGCAGCCAGAATGACACAGGAACGCTGTTTGGTTACTAGGAGAATACACCGGACACAGGTTTTGTGTGGTTTATTCTTGGCCTCTCGCTGCGGTGACGGTAGACATGCATGCTCAGCAGGGCAATGCTCTGCTCATGAACGCACTAGTCTATAGACTGCGTCCACCAGTCCTCGTAGCCAAAACACATGTACCATTTTATTTTGACTACTAGGATTGTGGACATGTAGCTGTCATTTGCTGGCACATGTCCCTTTATGAATGGAGGGGCAGGTTGTGCACACATGCCGCTGCTGACTGCCGGAGAAAGCAGAGTAAAGTATGTTTGTGTAATAGAAAACCCCTTTATGGGCTTCAGACGGCTGCCACGTGTAATGACCGTAATGGTTAGTGGCGGTAGATTACTGAGGCTGGAGTGGGGGTTATCGGCAAGCAGTGTGATGGATGAGCTGATTTCCTGGGAGTGACTTATCCTCCTAGGTGACGTTTACGCCGTCGCACTGTAGGAGTGCAGTCTCCTAAATGATAGGAAGTGCTTATTTCTCCCATTTTTGTCTTTTCAGAGATGTTATGAACACAAGCAATATCGAAATGGGTTGAAGTTTTGCAAACAGATCCTGTCCAATCCCAAATTTGCTGAACATGGAGGTAAATATAAGCAAATAACCTACCGATGGTTTTGTGTCCACTGTCTTACCAAATCCAAACCATTTGTGAAAAACAGTTTCCATGTGTAAGAGATCCACCTCTGTCTGTAAGGAAAATGAGCCCTGACTGTTAAAAAAAAAAAAAAAAAAAAAGAAAACCCCGTCGCCTGGTCTCCCCTTCCGATCAGTAATCTCATCGATGTTATACATTGAGCTCAGTAAGGCTATGTTCACATGGTCGCAGCAGAGGTCACACTTCTGCAGCACATCTACATGAGGTTTAGCCCCACTGGCTTTTACTTGTGAGGAAATAAGTAGCATGCCACGTTTTTCTGCAGCTGATTTTTTTTTATTTTTTTTTCCCCATGGCATCTAAATGGGGTTGTGGTAGCCCTGTTCACATGTATGAGATTTCGAATGTCATTGGATATGATATAGCTTTCGGCACAGAATGCACACATAAACCTGTGACACATCTGACACACATGAATGGGGCCTAATAAAGCAGACCTAAAGGGAAATAGGGGGGCAGTATGTCACAGTAGGGTCTAAACACTGCCCGCAAGGGGCATACGGTCTCAACTAAATCTAACTTCACTTTCATTTCCCAATGATCTGACCTGGCAACCTTCTCCGTACGCTAAAACCCAGAGGTGTACCATCTGCTGGGAGAACATTGGGACTGGTGACACATGAATGGTGTAGTATGGGATTTACGGTAGCTCCTCAGCGCTGATATTCTGACATCCATGGACGGGTATACTCTGTGCAGTCGGTTAGGCTTCACTGGGGCGCCAAAGATGGAGGGTTCTTGTGTGATGGGTGTTCTTGCCCAGGAACAGCAGTGTCTGTCCCTACAGCAGTGGTGTTTATGCGCTCCGTGTCAACAGCTTCCACACTGTAATTACATAGTAACAGGGTGAGCTCGCAATCCAATTTTTCATTGTAATTTCTATACATATATGGGTGTTTTTGTTTTGTTTTTTAAACCAAAAATCCAATTGACCTCTCTTCCTCTGCTATAGAAACGTTAGCAATGAAAGGACTGACATTGAATTGTCTTGGGAAGAAAGAAGATGCTTATGACCTTGTACGTCGGGGACTAAGGAATGACCTAAAAAGTCATGTCTGTATCCTTTTATCACTTCTCATGTTCCATTGCTTGTGACATATATGGGAGTATGTGAAGGTAAACAGTTTAGAAGCGATTGAGGTAATTGCATTTTGGACTAATTCTGTCCTGGAGGAGCAAACTTTCCAAACTTTCTGGGATATAAAATGCCATTTTAAAGGAATTTCACTTGGTAGTCACCTGAGCTAGTGAAGGTAAAATGCCAGCTTTAATTGGCATCTAGCTTTTAATTGGACCCTAAACTAAGTACTTGGTGCCCTTACTCAATGGAGCCATGTGTTTTGGTAGATGCACTATAGACATGTCCTCTGTATATACACTTTACTGTGTAATAACCAAGCATCGATGCAGTTACTGCGTGTGACCAAACAAAAACCAAAGGTGACTTAGACTTAATATGCAGTAGAACGATATTAATGAGACCACTTACTTTGTGTGTGACTACATTTTTCTGCTCTTCTTGCACTTTGTATTTATGTTGTGCCATTTCTGTGTAAGAGTCCTGTTTTCCTTAACTTTGGACATTTAGGCTGGCACGTGTATGGCTTATTGCAAAGATCTGATAAGAAATATGACGAAGCCATCAAGTGTTACAGGAATGCTCTGAAATGGGATAAAGACAATCTGCAGATCTTGCGGGACCTCTCTTTACTTCAGATCCAAATGAGGGACCTGGAAGGTTACCGGGTAATTCAGTTTTCTCCTACTTCATAAAGGCTATGGACATGGAAAAAATTACTTTTACATATGTTAGAAGTTTTCCAGGATTTTGATACTGATGACCTATCAGCTGTTTGAGAAGGCATCGGTGCTCCCATGAGAGCCACAGCCTTCTCGCAGCTTACCAAGCACAGCGCTGTACAATGTCTTCAATAGGGCTTAGCGCGATACCAAGCACAGCCGATTTTTATTGTACGACGCTGTGATGTGTAAGCTGCATGAAGGCCGCGTTGCTCACAGGGGCGCCAATGCCATCCCAAATGGCTGATCAGTGGGGGTCTTTGGTGTAGGACCCCTACCGATCAGTATCAAAATCTCGGAAAACCCCTTAAAGTTTGTCTGTAACTTCCATCCTCATTTATTTTCAGAGCCCTTGACATTCAGTTCACAGCCTGCTTTGTCAGCTTGTCTTCTGGGGGAATTTACAGTAGCATAGAATAGTCACAAATTTTTTAAAAAGGTCTCGATTTCACAACAGAAGTTTGCAACTTTTTGCCTTTTTCCAACACACTCACCACTTTTACATAGGCTCGACACATTTAACAAGATTTGTGCAACAAAACTGGCGCTCATTTACACCTTAAATCTATGCCATCAACTAGTAGGCATAGATAGAGTTTTCTGGTGCACAAAAATTAAGAGGTTTTCGCAGGTCCTACAAGTCGACTGTCAGTAAGTCAGATAATGAACACTAGTGAGCATTAATGTACTTCACAGAACTACAACCATTAAAATGTAACTTTTATTATATTTGATAAACTAAGAATGTTTGGAAGCTCTCCTATTGTCTGTCCCTACTCTGTTGGCAGTGCCTAAAAACGGAATGGCCGCCCAGATGAGAATGATCCTGTGTCTGGAACCTCCTGATAGCCCCTAGTATCACCCTGACACAAGGGTACAGCCGTCACCAAAGCATAGTGTCTGTCCGTTGTGGTCACCCATCAAACCACAAATGAAAATACCTTACAATTGTCCAATTAATTCACTTGAATAGGAAGGAGCCGTCCAATTGAAGTAAATGGGACAGCAGAGTTGTAATTACACCTGCTCACCACTGCAATGTCGATGGCGAGCAGGTAAAGATAATAGAGTTTGTATGAGCGCTGCCTACTCTTCATACAGTTGATCGGTTGTGGTGATGCAGTTGTTCCCAGAAGCGGACAACCTCTTTATTAAAGTCCCCCATATGTGCCCAAATGTGTAAGCAGAGCTCCATGCCTAGACTTATTTCTCCTTCAACAGCTGGCGAGCAGAGCACCATCAGTCAGAAGCAACTAGGTGAAGGACATGCTCTGCGGAAGCAAAATTAAAGGAAACTTTTCAAGACTTAATTTTGCATTTGCACTTTTGCAAATGAACAATTAAAGAACTATTATTTTTTTTTATATTTGTTTCATTCAGTCTGTCACTGTGTTTGTAAATCAGCCCGTACCTTTTGCATGAATTGGCTAAGAGGGATCATCTGACCTGCCTTACAAGAATTGCGCTGTAGATCTGCTCAGTTGTCCCCATTCTGCCAATTATCTAAAATTGATGCTCCATTTTATATGAAACACGAGCATGCATGATGCCATTCAGTGGCTTCTCGCCCACTAGCTTGGTGCTATGCTAGCTATTTCTAATGTTGCCTTTGAGTGTACATTGCGTTTTCTAACTTATAAAAATGTTTTCAGGAAACACGATACCAGTTGCTGCAACTGAGGCCGGCACAAAGAGCTTCCTGGATTGGATATGCCATTGCATACCATTTGCTAGAAGATTATGAGATGGCAGCAAAGATTCTTGAAGAGTTTCGAAAGACTCAACAGGTAGAGCACTGTTAATACTTCATATCCACATCACCGGCTGTACTGAATATTTAGTTGACCTTGCATGAAAAGAAGTTATGTTCAAGGCTTCATGTTTATCCGTAACCCCTTCTCAACCTCTGCTGTACATGTATGGCGGAAGTCAGATCTTTAAACAGGCGTCTGCTCCAGAGTACAGCGGGGTGCCATAGTTGCCGGGTTTCTGCTGTTTCACACAGCATACACCTGGGGCTAATGTCTGTGATCGGCCATAATGCCGATCAGACATTTGACCCATCAGGTGCCCTGATCTTTTGAGACCAGGGCATCTGAGGCTGCTTTTCCCAAGAATGCAGCGACTGTATGGCCTCTGTTCCTATGGAAGCCTGCGAGTGGCAGGGCTCCATAGGGACATAGTGAATCTCCCATAGACTGCAATGGTAATTCATTCTAACAATCAAAATATAAATTTCTATTTTTTAGGGGACTTTAACAAGTGATTGTTAGAATGAAAAAAAAAAAATATATATATATATATATAACATACACACACACAAAATCCCCACCCTTCACCTTACAAAAAAATAAAGATCATGTGCAACTCAGCATCTCCTAATGCCCAAACTATTAAATATTAATGTATCCCATACGCTTAATGCTGTAACAGAAAAAATATAAAAATAAATGGCCTCCCTAAAAGAAAATTGACTAAAGTGATCAAAAAGGCGCACACCCTGCAAATTGGTATTGCTGAAAAGTACAGATCAAAAAATGATCCCCACACACCATAGACAAAACGAAGGCTACTTTCACACTGGCGTTTTGGCTTTGCATTTGTGAGATCCGTTCAGGGCTCACAAGTGGTCCAAAACAGATACGTTTTGCCCTAATGCATTCTGAATGGAAAAGGATCCGCTCAGAATGCATCAGTTTGCCTCCGTTAAGTCTCAATTTCGCTTTGGAGGCGGACACCAAAATGCTGCTTGCAATTTGCCGAACGGAACGGACGGCCCATTGTAGAAATGCCTATTCTTGTCTGCAAAACGGACAAGAATAGGACAGGTTAAATTATTATTTTTTTATTTTTTTTGGTGGGGCTACGGAACGGGGCAACTGATGTGGACAGCACACGGAGTGCTGTCCACATCTTTTGCGGCCCCATTGAAGTGAATGGGTCCACACCCGTGCTGCAAAAACTGCGGCTCGGATGCGGACCAGAACAACGGTCGTGTGCATGAGGCCTTATACTGCATGGTGAACGCCAGAAAAAAAAAAACCAAAAAACAATTGCTTAATTGCAGGTTTTTTTCACACTGTCACCCACCCAAAAATTAATAAGTTATACGGTTAAAGTTCATCTGTCATATTGCACCTTCAAAATATATTTACAGTTTTTATGGACTTATTACCTAATGGTGTCATTTAGGAGGGGCGCACTTCTGCCAGATGTTTGTGTGGTTTCCTAAGTCAATAACTGTTGTGGCATCCACTTCTCGTCATGTATTTTACCATTAACCCCTAAAAAACCTACGAGTGTTTCCTTGCAGCTAGATCTTTGTTTGGCATACAATTTGGCTCCGCTTCATCACACAGGAGAAATCAATGTAGGGTTCCCATTCTGAGAACTGTGCTGCTGGATTTGAATGGCGTGTTTAGGGCTCATGCACACGACTGTGTCTTTTTGCGAAACGGAACAGCTGGCCCCTAATAGAACAGTACTATCCTTGTCCGTAATGCGGACAATAATAGGACATGTTCTAATTTTTTTTGCGGAACGGAAATCGAATGCACATGGAGTAACTTTCTTTTGCAAACCCATTGAAATAAAGGGTTCCATATACGATCCGCCAAAAAAAACGAAACGGAATGGACACGGAAAGAAAATACGTTGGTGTGCCTGAGCCCTTAATAAGATGGCAATTTAAAAAGTAACAACCTTGTTAAGGCTGCCTTATAAAAATTCTGTCTTATTTCTCATGCACCTAGCTGCTACAGTTGGATGCTGATAAATGCGTATTGTATGGATATGGTCTAATCTTACCACTTAAAAAGGACCTGTCACCTCAAAATGCAGTTTTGTGGGAAAAGATTCAGCAAAACCTGTAATTTTATATATCTCCGTATACACACTTACACAGAGTGCCATCATTCAGTGATAACACCTTCCCCCTTAGACAAGGACATCAGAAATTGCAGAGATATCAATGTATAAATTATAAGGTTTACTGAAGCTTTTCCCATAAAACTATATATCAGTCTGCTCAGCTCCTCCTGCTCTATAACATGCTGTCTGTACCTTATATTGCATTTTGTGCTGACAGGTCCTCTTTAAAGGGGTATTCCAGTAAAGTAACTTAATTTTTGAAAAACTGCATTAAGGCTGCAAGCTGTGACCCAACCAGAACCCATACCTATACATCTAATCAGAGCTTCATTTTACCTTGCAATCCATTTGTCTAGCTCCTGCAACAGAGTATCATGGCGCCTGGTCTTCCCTCACAAAACTACAATCCCCCCAATCCCTAGCTTTCCTGTCGTTAGTGTAGATGTTTACTGATTGGCTGCCTGATATACAGCCCAGTCACAACCCCTCTGCTCAGTAATCACCAGCACACTAAGGCTACTTTCACACTTGCGTTCGGTGCGGATCCATCTGGTATCTGCACAGACGGATCCGCACCTATAATGCAAACGCTTGCATCTGTTCAGAACGGATCCGTCTGCATAACAGATTTTTCAGATCTGAGTTTTCACAACTCAGATCCGACGGTATATTCTAACACAGAGGCGTTCCTATGGTGATGGGGACGCTTCAAGTTAGAATATACTAAGAACTGTGTACATAACGGCCCCCTGCTGCCTGGCAGCACCCGATCTCTTACAGGGGGCTGTGATCCGCACAATTAACCACTCAGGTGCCGCACCTGAGTGGCTCCGCACGGCCAGGCGGACACCAAAACGCTGCAAGCTGTGTTTTGGTGTCCATCTCCAGAGCGGAATGGAGGCGGATCGGAGCCAAACTGATGCATTCTGAACAGATCCTTATCCATTCAGAATGCATTGGGGATAAACGGATCAGTTCGGGGCCGCTTGTGAGAGCCCTCAAACGGATCTCGCAAGCGGAACCACAAACGCAAGTGTGAAAGTAGCCTAAGGCTACATGCACACGACAGTGAAAAACAGACATGTGATGTACATTTTTTCTCGCCCAGTTTCCTTGGGGGACACAGAAGACCTTGGGTATAGCTCATCTCCCTAGGAGGCGTGACACTAAGTGAAAACTGTTAAGCCCCTCCTCCACAGCTATACCCTCAGCCTGGAGAGAGAGACTGCCAGTTTTTGCTTAGTGTCCAAGGAGGCAAGACACTCCCTGCTCTGCAGGGCTGGTTTCTCCTTGTTTAAATTTTAGATTTTTACTTTTTTTCTTTTCTTTTTGTTCCAGATCATCAGGGACAACAGAGACGCACTAGACCTCTCTGTTTCTCCCGGGGTTGAGCTGCGCCAGTGCCGGTCACCCGCACGGCTGCCTCCCCCACAGAAGGCAAGGTGGATCAGGGCAGCCCAGCTCCCCTACATCCCGCCAGCGCAAGGGTCGCCCGCACGCCAAGTCCCCCTTCCAGCGTCCTGCCACTACGGTGCCAGTAGCTGAAGGGGCGACCCTGCTGGAACGGACCGAGGGTGAAGACGTCTATGGTGAGAGATTGGCTTCTCCAGCCCAACGTCTCCCCCCCCCCCCCCCCCCCCCCCCCCCGGTCTCCTGCGTGCCTGACCCTATACTGGGCCTATGGACCCTTCTGTCCCTGCTAGACCTAGGCTGGCCCCTGGGCTGCCGCAGGGCGACATTCTGCTCCCTCTCTCCTGGCCTCCATAGGTCATTGGCACCCTTCTCCCTACAAGAAGAATGCCTGGGGAGCTGCAGAGGTCCGCAACTAGCTGCCCCTGACGGAGGGGTTATGCAGGCGTCCCACCCTCACAGGCACCCGGTCTCAGGGTCCCCCTCCCTCTTACCGGCTACTGCTTCAGGGCCAGAGCCTTGCTGCTCCTGACCCTCCTCTGCCCTCACGGGCACCGGCCCAAGGGCAAGGTGGTTGTGGCTGTTGGCCACATGGTGCGCTGTTATAAGCCAGGGCCCGCTCCATGGGTAAAATGGCTGCCGAGCGCAGGGTCCTCGCTTCTGGGCAGCGGGGTGGGCACCCGCGGCCTGCAATATGAGCGCTATGCTCCAACAGCCCCAGGCCGACCGTCGGAACATTCCGGTCGGCCGGGCACCGCAGGCTTTACGGCCGCGATCCCGGCGCTCTATCCGGGTCCCCGGCTCTTCCGGCCCGCGGGGTGGGCACCCGCGGCCGGCATGTGCATGCGCCGCTTCGTTCCCCGGCCGGTACTTGAATACTGTGCGGCCCCGGTCAGCCGGGCGCCGCTAATAATTTAGGCCCCGGCTTCACGGCCTACAATTACTAGGCCGCAAAATTCCGGCCTCTGTTGGAGGGGGCTGGAACTTCTCCAGGCGGGAATTCTTCCCGCCGGGAGGTTCCCCCGCCCCCCAGGGGAACGCAGCGCCGCCCTCCAGGCCGGATCCCTGTTAACCCTTTGGGTACAGGCCGGCTTCAGATGGCCTGTATAGGTGCCCCCAGGGGATCGCAGCGCCGCGGTACAGGCCGGCTTCAGATGGGCCTGTATGGCTGCCCCCAGGGGATCGCAGCGCCGCGGTACAGGCCGGCTTCAGATGGGCCTGTATGGCTGCCCCCAGGGGATCGCAGCGCCGCGGTACAGGCCGGCTTCAGATGGGCCTGTATGGCTGCCCCCAGGGGATCGCAGCGCCACCCTCCTGGCCGGATCCCTGTTAACCCTTTGGGTACAGGCCGGCTTCAGATGGGCCTGTATGGCTGCCCCCAGGGGATCGCAGCGCCGCGGTACAGGCCGGCTTCAGATGGGCCTGTATGGCTGCCCCCAGGGGATCGCAGCGCCACCCTCCTGGCCGGATCCCTGTTTAACCCTTTGGGTACAGGCCGGCTTCAGATGGGCCTGTATGGCTGCCAACCCCCCAGTGCTCCTGTAGGTGGCTCCCCTTTCTGATATATATATATATATATATATATATAAATTTTTTTTTTTTTTTTTATATATATAACTTGTGGGCTGCGCAGGACGCTGCAGCCTCATGTCAGTACATGCCCCCCTTCCCTAGGCGGCATGTCGCACTCCCCGGCTGCGGCGCTGCCAGGGTCATTTTACCCTCCTAGCCCTCTCTCACGATACGGCGCTGGTCAAGTGCATGCGGCCTTTCTGTAGGCGGCCTTCGTCATCCTCTTCAGTTATGGTACTGCCATGTGCGGGACCCCCCTCCTGGGCGGGATACTGTACTCTCCCTGACTACGGTTTGGCCTTGTGCATGATCCCCCTTTCATTGGCGGACTACTGCAGTTTCACCGGATACGGTGCTGGCCATGTGCACGACCTCCTTCCATAGGCGGAACGCTACACTCTCACTAGATTCGTTGCGATCTGTGCATGACCCCTTTTTCTTAGGCGGAATACTGCACTCTCACCAGATACGGTGCTGGCCATGTGCACGATCCCTTTCCATTGGTGGACCGCTGCACTCTCACTGGATTCGTTGCCGATCATGTGCGTGACCCCCTTCCATAGGCGGAATGCTGCACTCTCTGAATTCGCTGACGCCCATAGGCATGACTCCCTTCCGTGGACGGCATTCGGCACTCTCACTGGATTCACTGCCAGCCATGTGCATGACCACTTTCCATAGGTGGTATGATGCACTCTCATTGATTTTTCCCTGTGGCGGCATACATACACTCCCTCGGTCGGTGATGTTCTCTCGCCGGTACGTTGTTGGCCATGTGCATGAACCCCATACATGGCGGGGTGCTTGCACTCTCACTGGATCCGCTGCCGGCCATATGCATGACCCCTCTTCCGTGGGCGGTGTACGCACTCTCACTGGATTCGCTGCCGGCCATGGGCACGCCTCCTTCAGGTGACATGCACACATTCTCACCGACTGATCGCACTCTCCCTGGATGCGATGCTGACCGTGTGCATGACCCCCCCCCCCCCCCCTCTTTTCTGGGTGGCATACTACACTCTCACCGGATACGTTGCTGGCCTTGAGCATGGCCCTCTAACATGGGTGGAACGCTTGCGCTCCCATTGGATACCGTGCTGGCCTTGTGCGTGACCACCCCTCATTCCATGGGCGGAATTTTGCACGCTCACGAGATCCAAGGCTGTCCTTGTATGTGCCGTATTGGACTTGCACATGTTCCCCTTCATTGGGAGTAGTTACACTCTCACGAAGTTTCGGTGTTGGGTGAGTTGTTGCACACTCACTTAATGCTAGGATAGCCCTGTGCATGTCCCCCTTTCACTAGGTGGACCTCCTGCATTCTTGCTGGATACTGTGTGGCTATGTGCATGGCGCCCTTCGGGGCGAAGTATGGTATGCCCTACTTCTCTGACGTAGGTACGGCCTTGGGCATTCCCCCCTTTTTTTGGGGCGGGCTTTTGCACCCTTGCCGACTGCAATTTGCCAGGTACATTTCCCCCCTTTCGGGGCGGTCAGTTTTGCGTTCCATCGCATACCATACTAGTCTTGTGCATAACTCCTTTTCAGTTTGCACTTTGCACTTCCATAGATACTGTGGCACTCTGGCTGGCCTTCGCTGAGTGATATTTTTGCAGTGAGTGGACGTTTTTGTGCGTTGTTTGGGCCGTGTATACCTTCTCGTCCCGTAGGTGGGTTGGCCTTCTCACTGCTTACGGGGCTACTCGTACGTATCCCTCCTTTCCTCCTGCGACATATTATTATTTTTTCTCTTGGGAGACGGTGTTTGCAGCAAGCCTTGCACTATTCTCTAAAGAGATCATTCTGTCGACCTGTGTAAGCCTAAGGTGTTGTCCAACAAACAATAAATGAATGCCTTATATATAAGTAGACGGCCTCTACCTGCTCGCTACTGCTCCGAGCTGGGCGGTGCTCATTCATTTCGTTGGCCCTTCCGCCGGGGAGTGTTCGTGGTTCCTAGACACGTACCCATTCGTCTTCCCGCAGCATTGTTTCCCTGCGCTAGTGGTCACATGGTCGAGAGTGCTGTCTGCAGCGCCCTTCGCATTCTATGTTGGCTCTGGCGGGACTACGGTGCCCTCGCCTACTACTATTTCCTTCTACCAGGTTCGGGCCGCTCTTCTTGGGAAGGTCACCCAACTTCTCTTGGGTGCTCGCTTACCCAGGTCCGGAGGACATCCACCTTGAGTTCTTCAGGATATTCGCCTTCTGCGAAGCGGTGAACCGGGCGTCTCAGTGTAGCGGGGTTCTGCCTTTGAGCTGTCCTATGGCTTCTCTATGCCCACTCCTCCTTTCTTTTGGAGGGTGTTATCCCGGCCTCTGTCTCGACTGCCTTTTCTCGCCGGTTCTGTTTGGCTCCCACTCGGTACGGATCTCTCCGATGTGGCTTCTGTTCCGGCCACGCTTCAGAGGATGTTCCTTCTCTGCCCTCCCCTCTGGGAAGAGCATGGTTGTTCAGGTGGATGGTTCTGGTGTCTTGTCCACACTGACTGTACTAGCTGTGTACCTATCTAACTGGTCTACCGCGTTCTGTCCTCCCGCTGGGTGCAGATTGCGTTTTTTCCATTCTAGGCAATGTTTCTGCTATGGATTTACCTTCTCGGTAACTTGGGAGGACTACCATTTAGTCCGTCTTCCTGTGGTGGCTACATCGGCTTGGGCTTTAGCCTGTCTTGTCCTGGCATCGGGCGGTTGCTGGGCGGACCCTTCGGTTCCTGTCCGTCTGCTCCCCCACTCCGGGTGGATACGGGACAACATTGTTCGGGGCCGACGGGACCAGTTCTACCGACCGTTCTGCCCGTGTTACTGATCATTGGGTTTTCGCCCGCTTGCCCAGGCGACTCTAGTGAGCTCGCTAGTGTTCGCTTCTAGCCGAGTTTTTCGTCCAGGATCTGTGGTAGGACTTAGGGCTTTACCTGGGGTTCTGTGGGAAGCTGGGCGTTCCCCCACTCTGCCTTTCTCTCTCCATGGTTCTGTCTTTCTCCAGCCCGGCCTGGACCTGGGGCTGGGACTCCGTTGCTTGAGGTATCAAGTGTCGTTCCTGTCCTTCCTCTTTCAGCGTTCCCCGACCCTCTGGGCCTGTCAGGAACTTCTTCCATGGAGAGGCTCTTGGGTTCCTTTGTACTGCCCTCCGTTACCGTCCTGGGAACTACATACTGGGCTCTTGGCGCTCCAATTTTTCCTTGGAGCCGTTACAGAAGTCCTCTCTACTCCTTCTGTCCTGTACGGTGTGGTTTCTGTAGCCATCGTGTCTCTGACTGGTGCCTGAGTGGCGGCCCTTCTTGTTCCGAGACTTCTGTCTTCCCCCAGGACAGGGCTGTTCTCCATTCCGTCTCTTCCTTCCTTCTGAAGGTGGTGTTTGTCCTTCATTTCATTGAGGCAGTCGTCCTCCCCTTCCCACCCCCGGGAACGGACACTTCACCGATTTGGACGTTGTTTGGGCCTTGCAGTTTTTTACTTGGAGATCTCCGACTCTTGTCGACGTTCGGTCTCTTGTGTTCCCAGGAGGTCCGCGCAAAGGGTTGAGGGCCTCCAGGGTGGCTTTCCTCCGCTTTCTCAGTGTGGCTCTTGCTGTGGTTGTCGCACCAAGGGCAGGGTTCTGCTTTTGGTGTCACCATTCATTTTGCCAGAGCGGTCGGTTTTTCCTGGGCCGGAGGCATTAGGCTTCGGCCATGCATTTGTAAGGTGGTCACTGGTCTTCCTTGCACACCTTACCGAGTTCTACAGGGTGCATACTCGGCCTTCGGCGTATGCTGCCTTGGGCCGCCTGGTCTGCAGGCGGCGGTTTTTTTGTTGCCTTCGGGTGCTTCGCCTTGGTGCTGTGGTCCCTCCCCCTTTGGACTGCTTTTGAACGTCCCAAGGTCTTCTGTGTCCCCCAAGGAAACTGGGCGAGAAAACGAGATTTTTGTATAACTTACCAGTAAAATCTCTTTCTCGCTCTTTCCTTGGGGGACACAGCACCCACCCATTCTTTGTTCTTCTCTGACTGTTTCCGAGTTTGTTTTACCCTTTGGGTAGTTGGCTTGTTGGTTCCACTTTTTGGACTTTGCCTTTTCTCACTACTTGGACACGCAACTGGCAGTCTCTCTCTCCAGGCTGAGGGTATAGCTGTGGAGGAGGGGCTTAACAGTCTTCACTTAGTGTCACGCCTCCTAGGGAGATGAGCTATACCCAAGGTCTTCTGTGTCCCCCAAGGAAAGAGCGAGAAAGAGATTTTACTGGTAAGTTATACAAAAATCTCTTTTTTTTTTTTTAACGGCCATCACATGTCTGTTTTGAGATCAATGGTAGTCTGTGGGGTTATTCACATAGCAGTTTTTTTTGGACTGTCAGTGAAAAACGGACGACAAAAAATAGTGCATGTTCTATCTTGTCTGTTTTTTACTGACAGACTGCCGCCATACAATTGAATGGGTCCATTTTTAACGTCCGTTTCTCAGAAGGGCATCAGTGAAAAAAAACCTCGGTTTTCACACTAGCGTTGTATACGGAAACCGTATGCAAATGGATACCCTAACACGCCCCTTTTATTTCGCAAGACATTTAGCTAGAGAATTGATAGCGACACACTGAGCTCAGAACAAAGGCTCAGAACTACAGGTCGATGCCATGGTAATTTGAGGGAACACATTGGGTAGCAGAGGAAGAAAACTACTTCTATAAAAACTGAACGGTAGATATGTGAAACTGACATTATATTGGGTAATTATTGATGATGAATTAGTCTAAAACATAAGTTATATTTATAGTAACCGGAATACCCCTTAAGGCTGGGTTCACACCTGAGCGTATTCGATAAGTGCTTTTTACAGGCGTTTTTATCGGGTGTTTTTAAGGTGTATTTTGGGGCGTTGTTGTATTTTGGAAACGCGCGTACGTGTGATTTAACCACAGAGGCATCCAATGAAAAACTGCCACAATACGCCCCAAAGAAGCTCCTGTACTTCTTGGGGCTTAGGGTGTTTTACAGCGCGTTCGTACAGGTGAGAACCATGCCCATAAGGAAACATTGGTTTTTGCCTGTTGAGCGTTTTACAGCGCGTTTTAAAACGCTCAGGTGTGAACCTAGCCTTAAGTCTGCCTGTCTCAGTCTATGCAGAAAGACACATTTTTGCCAGTTTTTGAAAACAACAGCAAAAGAAAACTTTTTGCTAGTTTTGTAAAAGTGCTAATTACTGAAGACATCAGACTCTTTATAAATGGCCAGTAATGTATGTAAGGCCTCTTTCACACTTGCGTTGTCCGGATCCGGCGTGTACTCCACTTGCCGGAATTACACGCCGGATCCGGAAAAACGCAAGTGTACTGAAAGCATTTGAAGACGGAACAGTCTTCCAAATGCGTTCAGTGTTACTATGGCACCCAGGACGCTATTAAAGTCCTGGTTGCCATAGTAGGCGCGGGGAGCGGGGGAGCAGTATACTTACAGTCCGTGCAGCTCCCGGGGCGCTCCAGAGTGACGTCAGAGCACCCCATGCGCATGGATGACGTGATCCATGTGATCACATGATCCATGCGCTTGGGGCGCCCTGACGTCACTCTGGAGCGCCCGGGGAGCCGCACGGACGGTAAGTATACTGCTCCCCCGCTCCCCACTACACTTTACCATGGCTGCCAGGACTTTAGCGTCCCGGCAGCCATGGTAACCACTCTGAAAAAGCTAAATGTCGGCTCCGGCAATGCGCCGAAACGACGTTTAGCTTAAGGCCGGATCCGGATCAATGCCTTTCAATGGGCATTAATTCCGGATCCGGCCTTGCGGCAAGTGTTCCGGATTTTTGGCCGGAGCAAAAAGCGCAGCATGTTGCGGTATTTTCTCCGGCCAAAAAACGTTCCGTTCCGGAACTGAAGACATCCTGATGCATCCTGAACGGATTTCTCTCCATTCGGAATGCATTAGGATAATCCTGATCAGGATTCTTCCGGCATAGAGCCCCGACGACGGAACTCTATGCCGGAAGACAAGAACGCAAGTGTGAAAGAGCCCTAAGTCAATGTGCTTTGCATTTACTTATTTTCAAGTTCTTATGTCTCATCAAACACCACTTGGTCTTCAAGGGGTTGTCTCATCAGATATAATAGGGGCATATCGCTAGGATATGTCCCCATTGTCTGATAGGTACCTTTATCCGGTCCAGCCACCACCAAATGCTCCCCATAGATGTGAATGGGAGCGCACCGTGCATGACCGGCCACCGCTTCCATTCACTACTATGGGCCCAACGGAAATAGCCCAGCCAGTGCACTATTTTCGGCGGCCCCATGAATGGATGGTGGCTGCGCATGCACAGTGCGCCCTCCACCCCTTTCGGGACTCCGTTTAGGAGATAGGTGCGGGTCCCACAGTTGGGACCCGCACCTATCGGACAATGGGGTCATATCCTAGCCCCCAGATGAGACAACCCTTTTAATGGC
This sequence comes from Bufo bufo, assembly GCF_905171765.1. Lineage (NCBI taxonomy): Eukaryota > Metazoa > Chordata > Amphibia > Anura > Bufonidae > Bufo > Bufo bufo. The sequence continues at coordinate 634,132,480 of NC_053390.1, forward strand.
TCACAGTACAGCAGAGATGTCTGAAGGCCATGTTGTACAGTTGTGCTACTTCAAGATCCCGCAATGAAGCTTTGGATACTTAACCCCTTAGTGACCACCCATACGTGTTTTTACGGCGGTCACTAAGGGGCCTTAGGCTGGGCCGCCGCGTTATTACGGCGGCCCAGTTTAAGCGCCGCGCGGCTCCCCCAGGTCCCTGCTCTAACAGCCCGGAACGGCAGGAGTGCCGATCCGGGCTGTTTAACCCTTTACATGCCGGGCGCAATGGCGCCCGCTGCATGTAAAGTGGTGACAGAGGGAGCGGACTCCCTCTGTCTCCCATCAGCACCCCGAAAATGCGATCGCGGGGTGCTGATGTTCTGGGAAGCTTACCTTGCTTCCGATGGGGGCCCGAGCCTGTCTTCAGTTACTTCCAGCAGTCTGTGCCTCTCTGGCGCAGCCTGCTGGTCAATGTTCGAATAGCATTGCTATTGAAATGCAATGCATTATAGAGATAATGCATTACATTTTAAAAGCAATCAAAATACTGTATATTATAGTCCCCTTGTGGGACTATTAAGTAGTAAAAAAAATAGAAAAAAAATACACATTTATTAAATTAAAAAAAATTCCATAAAATAAAAAAATATGCCTTTTTTTCCATTGAAAATACGCTTTTCAATGAAAAAAACTGCAAAAAGAAAATATCCCCCATATGTTTGGTATTGCCGCGTCCGTAACGATCGGGACTACATAAATATTACATAAATTATCCCCTATGGTGAACGCCGTAAAAAATAAAAAATAAAAAGACAGAATTTCGAATTTATTCTTAGTTTCCACCGAAAAAAAACGTAATAACAAGCGATCAAAAAGCGGCATTTACTCCAAAATCATACCCATGAAAAATACAAGTTGTCTTTCAAAAATCAAGCCCTCACACAATTCCATATAAAAAAATAAAAAAAAAGTTATGGGTCTTGTGAAGTGGCAATGCAAAATAATTTTTTGGGTTAATAAAAGGTGTTTTATTGCCAAAAAAGTAGTAAAATATAAACAAAATTATAAGTATTTAGTATCACTGTAATCGTACTGACCCAGAGAATAAAGATATTGTTATTTGTACCGAAAAATGAACGCCAAAAAATGTATAATGTAAAAACGCAGTGGCAGTATTGCTATTTTTCCCCATCTCCCTCCCAGAAAGAGTTAATAAAAGTTAATCAGAAAGTTGTGTACCCCAAAATGGCGCCATTAAAAACTACAACTTGTCCCGTAAAAAACAAGCCCTCATAAAGCTATATAGATGAAAAAATAAAAAAGTTATAGCTCTTGGAACGAGACCATAAAAAAAGGAAGAAAAACGCTTGGTCATAAAGGCCCAAACAGGCTTGGTCACTAAGGGGTTAAAACACTCAGTTTAGTCATGCAGGAACCAGCCCTGGAAATTGTCAGACATGGACACTTAATTGTAGTTCTGCAGGGGCCATTGTCAAACATGACTAACCATCTGTCTGCAATCAGTAGGCCGTGGCTTGATACCAGTAGATGCCATGTATCCTGCACCAATTCAGAGTTGTGTTGTACCTGGCATTTAGAGGAACAGTTATGTGTTTAAACTACTTGCTATCAGCATTGTTGAGCGCACTCTATATGCTTCATTTTGATTTTTAAAAACCATTGTGCTTTCTGTCTAGACCTCGCCAGACAAAGTTGACTATGAGTATAGTGAGCTACTGCTCTATCAGAACCAGGTTCTCCGAGAAGCTGAGCTCTACAAGGAGGCACTGGATCACCTCTGCACCTATGAAAAGCAGATATGCGACAAGCTGGCAGTGGAAGAAACTAAAGGTACCTTACTAGTGAGCAGTTTGTGCTTTTAACATTGTTTTAATTGCGGGTGCAACACATTTATGAGCAACGCTAATCTGCAAGTTAACATGTTTTCCTGCATCTAAGAGTTTTTTGAACTCTTTATATTAAAGATCACTGTTTATGGTACATTTTATGCCTCATATTTATTTTTCTCTTGTTTAGGTGACTTGTTGCAGCGGTTGGGCCGCCTTGAAGAAGCTACAGATGTCTACAGAGGTTTGCTGGACCGGAGCCCGGAGAATTGGGCTTACTACAAGGGTTTAGAGAAGGCTCTTAATCCTGGTAAGGTCATATCAGAGTATAATTTTATGGCAGGGCCAGATCAGAACTCCTACAGCGGTTGGAAACATTGTGATTTAATAGTGTTTTCCTATACTTAGATATTGATGATCTAGCCTCAGGATAGGACATCAATTTCAGATCTGTGGGAGTCCAACACCCGACACCCCCACCAGTCAACTTTTTTGGGTAGTCGCCATATTGGAAACTATACTAATCTGGAAGCGGACAGCTCTATACACTGTGTAGTGGCTGTGCTAGAGTACTGCAGCACAACTCTCGTTTAAAGGGAACCTGTCATGTGGATATTTGATTATAATCTAACTAATTATATACAATCATTAACTACTAAAAAGTGCCTTAGATGTATTCACTTACTGGTGTGACAGATGGTTACCTCATAATATACACACAAAGATGCCGCATGCTAATGAGCTGATTTGAGTCCGGCGTGATGTGCTGGAGTCCGGTGTATATTTATTTCAGAGCTATAGCCACTCCCCTGCCCTCCTGCTGCTGGTTCATATGGAAAATAACTGTCATTCAGCAGCAGGTGGGCGGGGAGAGTCAGGAGCTCATGAATATTCATGACTCATCATTATCAGCTGGAGCTTTTCAATACAAGATGTTGGCAGATTGACTGGGTCAATTAAAGAAAGTGAGCCAGCATTGTGCTAAGAGAATCAGTCACTTATTTATGTTGCCCTTAGTTAGGACACCATAAAACTGGTGACAGGTTCCCTTTAAGTGAAGTATGCTGGTGCCGGAAACTACAGAGTACAAAGCGTCTGCTTCTGCACTGTTCAGTGTATATAGTTTCTGGAATTTTGACTTTTTTTTTTTTCTTCTTTACACCATATTGGAAAAATAGTTTTATATTTTAATAGTACGGGTGATACCCATGATGTTTACTTTTTTTTATATACTTTTTTGTAATGATTTTGAAACTCATTTGATTGTACAAAATTCATTTTTTTTATTTTGAACAATCGTGGATTTTTAAAATACATTTGTTACTGACTATTGCTCATTTCTTATGTTGGCCTTTCACCTGGTGGCCAAAATAGAAATTGCAGCTTCGATGCCCTTAGCGTCTTCAGCAAGGCTGAGTGCATTGAAACCAATTGCCAGCATCCTCATTGGCTGTAGAGGATGCCGGTAAGATACTCAGAAGCGCAAGCTTCCTTGTTCTTGACCCAATAGATGCTGTGATCGCTCGATCGCGGTAATTAGCCGCGGGTCTCTGCTGTTAGGCCCCTTTCACACGAGCGAGTTTTCCGCGCGGGTGCAATGCGTGACGTGAACGCATTGCACCCGCACTGAATCCGGACCCATTCATTTCAATGGGTCTGTGTACATGAGCGTTGTTTTTCCCGCATCAGTTCTATGTTCTATATTCTGCGTTTTTCACGCAGCCCTGGCCCCATAGAAGTGAATGGGGCGATGTGAAAAACGCATTGCATCCGCAAGCAAGTGCGGGTGCGATGCGTTTTTCACTGATGGTTGCTAAGAGATGTTTGTAAACCTTCAGGTTTTTTTTATCACGCGCGTGAAAAACGCATTGCACCCGCGCGGAAAAAAAACTGAACAACTGAACGCAATCGCAGACAAAACTGACTGAACTTGCTTGCAAAATAGTGCTAGTTTCACTGAATGCACCCTGAACGCATCCGGCCCAAATCCATCACGCTTGTGTGAAAGGGGCCTTAGAAACAGCAGGCACCTGCCGGCCATGACGTCTGCTGCACGTGCGAGCGGGCACCATGTTTGCCTATGGCTTCTGCAGCTAGTACCTTTTCTGTAGCCTTAAGCACTATCCATTTTTGTACAGCTCAGTGCAGAAACACTGAAGGACATGTTTCTCTGGAAAACATCATTGTGGTACTGCTTTGAAAAAACGTGAATTAAAAGTGTTTTTTTTTTTTTTTTTTTCCCTTTCTTTCCTCCTCTGCAGCAACGCTGCTACAAACTGCATCTTTAACCTCACGCTATATATTTTCTAAATAAAATGTTCCTTTGTCCCTTTATGCAGCCACTATGGAAGAAAGGTTGAAGATTTATGAGGACAGTTGGACTAAATATCCCAGGGGTTTGGTACCAAGACGATTGCCTTTAAACTTCTTAACAGGTGACTTAAAGGGCTTGTGGACAATGTCTTACAGTTTTGGTTTCTTAGATTGATTGGAGCTTTTATGTGAACAGTTGAAATTTTCCCTCAGGTGAAAAATTCAGAGTCTGTGTGGATAAGTATTTGAGGATGAACTTTAGTAAAGGATGCCCTCCCGTTTTCAACACTCTGCGATCACTGTACAGCGACAAAGAGAAGGTACATACATTTCTATGTTTAAGGCTTTATAGCATCTACATAATCAAGTTCTTTCAGGTTGTCTTAAAGGGGTGATTGAAAACTCTGGCGGCAACATTAAATGTGCTGAAATAGCAAAAGAAGTGATTCTCACCATTTTTTCCCATGCTGATTCCATTGTCCCCCTCTGCAGCAATAATGTCATCTTCCTGACTGCAGTAGTGATGTTCCTTACAACTCGGGTCACGGTGCAGCAGCCGATCACTAGCCTCAATATGGCACATGACTGCTGAGCCAGCTGCTTGTCAGCAGCGGTGATGTGGTGTGTATGGTAAATCGCTGCTGCCTCCAGGAAAACGGACATGGTAACTTAGGACCGCAGCAAGGGAAAAAAGTGGTCAGGGTCCTTTCTTCTTTTGTTACTTTAGTATGTTTACTGTTGCTGCCGGAGTTTTGTAATTACTTGAAATTTTAATTAAAAAAAAAGTGATTTTTGATGTTTTCAATATCTGCATTAGTAAAGTTTCGCCTTCTGTAACTCGCATGAATTTTATCCCATTGAGATATGTGTAGACACATGCAGAGTACCGGTAATTGCCATGTTTAAACTTAGAGTTTCTTTACATTTTTCTTACTGATGATCTATCCTTTGTGACGTCACAGGCCTACCTTCTCAAACAGCTGATCAGAGGGGGTCCCAGATGTCGGACTTTCACCGTTCAGATGCTGATGACCTATCCAAAGGATAGATCATCAGTAAGAAAAAGCTAAGGAACCCCTTTAAAGGTTATATCCACCTTACATTCAATTGTCCCAGTGAATGTAAATTGAATTGATGTCTTATCATGGAGACACATAGCCTGCCTAGGAGCTGTAGAAACTGAATGGGAGGAAATTTAACACCCCTAGTGATGTTATTTTAGATTTTTTGAGACAATTAAAAAAAAAAAAAACTAACAGCATTTGTCTTATTTTGTGGGTTCTTGGTGGAATGAGATCGTCTACAGCTCTGCAAGCAGTCACTCACCACTTCTTATTCACTCAGGGAATATAATAACCTAGAAATGCAGCCCACACACACAGATTTTCTCTGGCAGTGTTAGATCCACTAAGCAGAAGTCAGGTTTCCTGAAGATGGATGAATGAAAGGGGAAATTACAGGAGACCTCTACTATAGGGGTAAAGGAAACCTTATGCCATACGCTCACAGAACCATAAGCACTTTTACACATCATTAAAATCATGCATGGCTGGCATATTTCAGCCTGATCAAGGGCGTCGCCAGTTTGTGGTTTATTCAAGGACAGTTCCTAAAATTTTTATTTAAAAACACTGAAGTTGCATGGGTGATTTGTTAGTTTTCTAGTGGACTGCTGCAGTTATCTACTTTTATTATGTTTCTTAGGTGGAGATTATTGAAGACCTTATATTAGGTTATGATACATCATTGAAAAGTTGCCGGCTGTTCAACATAAACGGTTTGTATATTTTATGTGACTTGATTATGTATGCAAAATATGCTTTATATGCACACCCAGACAGCGATGTATCCAGTATACCAACCAGACAAATAGGTGGGCAGCACCCTATACAAGTAAACAGTTACTTTCACTTTTATATTACCTTCCAACACTGTGATATGAGCTCCCAAAATGTGACCTGTATGTGTGGTGCCAGGTCCTAGGATCATTATAGGAAGAGTTTCTGCACCTTTTTAAGCATAACCGTTCAAACTAAACTTCCAGTGATCAGTCGTCTTGTAGATGAAAATAGCTTATTGAGTCCACGGCATGTGGACAGAAATACACCCAGTGGGTCAGTATATATAAAGCAGTATAAAATAGAAGGCGAGAAGCTGAGCTCTGTGATATATAGGTTTATAGGATTTGTATTAGTAGTAAAGGTGGATTTACACTGCCCGATAATCGGGCACGAACTTTCCTGAAAATGCTCGTTCCTGACAATCTGCCTGTCTAAATGTGCTGCCAATCGCCGGATGAACAACTGAAACAGTCGTTCAACGGGTGATCCTGACGCTCGTGCAGGCACCACAAATTGTTTCCTTGGCAGCAGATCGTGCACTCTAAGCAGTAATCTGCTGCCCAGAAACAATAGTGATCCCTCGTCGTCATACTGTGAAGGACACCTCTGCATGTAAACACAGCAGTCTCCTTCTCTGAATGAGCAGCCGACTGTAGAGTGTCTGATGTTCTAAACCAGAGACACCTGAAGTTTGTCTGATCAACAATAATGTGATCAGACATTTAACCCCTCAGATGCAATAGTCCGTTGTGACCACAACATCTGAGAAGCTTTCACCTGAGAGCTCCGGGGCCTGAACAGCTCTTCTGCGCTGGGATCGATCATTCACTGTAGTAGCATTGAGCCTTCTAGAGCAGTGTTTCCCAACCAGTGTGCCTCCAGCTGTTGCAAAACTACAACTCCCAGCATGCCCGGACAGCCTTTGGCTGTGCGGGCATGCTGGGAGTTGTAGTTTTGCAACCGCTGGAGGCACACTGGTTGGGAAACACTGTTCTAGAGCATGGGTTGGCAGCCTCCGGCATCCAGCTGTTGCGAAACTACAACTCCCAGTATGCACACTTGCTCTTCTCATAACTCCCATAGAAATTAATGGAGCATGCTGGGAATTGTAGTTTCACAACAGCTGGAGTTTCTGACCCATGTTCTAGAGGTTCCTATGTCTGCCTGCCACAACAATGTTCCCTAGACTGCAGTGCAGTCTATTCACACGTCCGCAAAATGGGTCCGCATCCGTTCCGCAATTTTGCAGAACAGGTGCGGACCATACATATTCAATGGGGCCGGAATGTGCTGTGCGACTCCGCATTTCCGTTCCGCAAAAAAAAAGAACATATCCTATTCTTCTCCGCAATTGCGGACAAGAAAAGGCATTTTCTATAAGAGTGCTGGCGATGTGCGGTCCGTAAAATGCGGAACGCACATTGCCGGTGTCTGTGTTCTGCGGATCTGCAAAATGCATACGGACGTCTGAATGGACCCTAAGGGACAAGCAATCAGACAATCGCATTTTCAAGTCCCCTAAAGAGACAATATAAGTGTGAGAGAACGTTTTTGAAAAAAATAAAAATTCTGATCACCACCTTTCTTGGTAATAAAAGTAAGGACCAGGGGTGTGGAATTCCTATCGCCCGACGCCCGGGACATGCAGTTCTGGGCGCCGGGCAAGTAGTTTGAACAGTTGTTTAGCCCTGTGCGGGCAAGTAGCAGGGACATGTCGGTTGGGCAGTAATAGGAGCGGTCATATGCTAGCCGTGAGCTGACCGCTCCTACATCTATGTCAGCCTGCCCCTGCATCGTGCATATGAGTACCGTACATACAGGGGCGGACTGACCGGTCTGGCACTTCGGACATGGTCCGAGGGCCCGGCCGGGATGGGGGCCCGCCCCAGAATAACATAACACCGGGCCCCGCTCACTGTAATAGTAATATTCTGATGTGAACAACTTGAAATCCCCTGCGAGTGCGATCCTCTCCCTCTCTGTACTCACAACCTCAGCAGCAGGCAGTGTAATAGGAGCCGACAGTGGAAGCTAGCCCCGCCCCTCCCTGCCCTCCAACCAATCAGAGGCAGCCAGCAGTCCAGCACTGACTCACAGCACAGGGGGAGGAGTCGCAGGGACTCAGAGAATCGTCTGAGAGTTTATTAGTTAAAAGAATCGAATGAGTCAGACTGTGTCACAGAGTCCCTGCCAGACTTCCTGCTCTGCGGCTCCCTGTCTCCTGACAAGTCCGTCCGGGGGGGTGGTATAGTATTGCATGTAGCAGAGCTGTGTGTGTACAGTGTGCTTGCAGCAATGTAGCAGAGCTGTGTGTGTAAGGGGTGCTTGCAGCAATGTAGCAGAGCTGTGTGTGTACAGGGTGCTTGCAGCAATGTAGCAGAGCTGTGTGTGTACAGGGTGCTTGCAGCAATGTAGCAGAGCTGTGTGTGTACAGGGTGCTTGCAGCAATGTAGCAGAGCAGGAAGCCTGGCAGGGACTTGGTGACAGTCTCTGACTCATTTGATTCTTTTAACTAATAAACTCTTAGACCATTATCTAAATCCCTTCAATAACTATACAGTGTAATTACATCCCAGTCTGCTTCACTGCAGCAGAGCTGTGTTTGCCAGGAGCGAGTCCCTCCAGACCTTCGGTTCACTTGAGAGCCGACTCAGCAAGTGAACCGAAGATTCGATGAGCTGAGCATGCGCATTGATCTTCAGTTCACTTGCTTCTGCCGGCTCAGGAAGTGAACCGAAGATCCGATTCATGAAAAAGATCCGAACTTCCCATCTCTAAAACTCAGTAGCAGGCCGGGCGGCAGCGCAACTCACTGACGTCACGCGCCTGCTCCGCCTGCTTCATTCATAAAGTGGGAGGAGCAGACACGTGACGTCAGTGAGTTGCGCTGCCGCCCGGCCTGCTACTAAGGTTGTGAGTACAGAGAGGGAGAGGATCGCAGGGGATTTCAAGTTGTTCACATCGGAATATTAGTATTACAGTGAGCGGGGCCCGGTGTAATAGAATACAGTGACTGCACCGGGCCCCGCTGCCATTACAGCACCAGATGCCGGTGTTCAGTTTACTTGACAGTATTATGTCAGTGTTATCCAATACATTCCAGAACTGTAAGGGTTACATAGCATCATAAATCAGTATAATGCTATGTGACCCCAGTCAGCGCTTGCAGGTCAGGCCGGGAGCTGCGATGTGGACAGGCTCCGGGAGGAACGCTCATCTGCAGGGGTGTCAGAAATAAAGGTTGTGCTGTCTGTCTTCTGAGGCTCTGGCCCTGCCTGCAATCTGCACTGCACGTGGCACTTGATAAACTATAATGTCTCCTTGTGGCCCCCATACAGTATAACGTCTCCTTGTGGCCCCCATACAGTATAACGTCTCCCTCTTGCCCCCATACAGTATAACGTCACCTTGGGGCTGCCCTAGTGCCCCATACAGTATAACATCACCAAGCGGCTGCCCCCGCACAGTATAACGTCACCCTGTGGCCCCTGCCCCCATACAGTATAACGTCTCCCTGTGGCCCCCTCCCCCCATACAGCATAACATCTCCCTGTGGCCCCCTCCCCCCATACAGCATAACATCTCCCTGTGGCCCCCTCCCCCCATACAGCATAACATCTCCCTGTGGCCCCCTCCCCCCATACAGCATAACATCTCCCTGTGGCCCCCTCCCCCCATACAGCATAACATCTCCCTGTGGCCCCCTCCCCCCATACAGCATGACATCTCCTTGTGGCCCTGCCCCCATACAGCATAACGTCTCCTTGTGGCCCCCGCCCCATGCAGCATAACATCGCCTTGTGGCCCCCGCTCCCATACAGTATAACGTTAGTATAAGTTCAGGACAAGTAGATGGTCATGAGGGACAAGTAGATTGAGCCTCCACTTTAGTCCTTCGACAAGTAGTTTTTTTTTTTTAATTTCCACACCCCTGAGGGCTCTTTCACACTTGCGTTGTTCTGTTCCGGCATAGAGTTCCGTCGTCGGGGCTCTATGCCGGAAGAATCCTGATCAGGATTATCCTAATGCATTCTGAATGGAGAGAAATCCGTTCAGGATGCATCAGGATGTCTTCAGTTCCGGAACGGAACGTTTTTTGGCCGGAGAAAATACCGCAGCATGCTGCGCTTTTTGCTCCGGTCAAAAATCCTGAACACTTGCCGCAAGGCCGGATTCGGAATTTATGCCCATTGAAAGGCATTGATCCGGCCTTAAAGAGGACATTTCACCGATTATTACACTATGAACTAACTATACAGACATGTAGAGTGGCACCCGGGGATCACTGCACTTACTATTATCCCCGGGCGCCGCTCCGTTCTCCTGCTATGCCCTCCGGTATCTCCGCTCACTAAGTTATAGTAGGCAGAGATTCCAGTCACTAAGTTATGGTAGGCGGAGTCTGCCCTTGTTCTGCTCTAGCGCTGGCCAATCGCAGCGCAGAGCTCACAGCCTGGGAGGTTATTTTCTTCCAGGCTGTGAGCTCTGCAATGCGATTGGCCAGCGCTACAGAAGAACAAGGGCAGACTCCGCCTACCATAACTTAGTGAACGGAGATACCGGAGGGCATAGCAGGAGAACGGAGCGGCGCCCGGGGATAATAGTAAGTGCAGGGAGATCCCCGGGCGCCGCTCTCCATGTCTGTATAGTCATCCATGCGCATGGGGCGCTCTGACGTCACTCTGGAGCGCCCCGGGAGCCGCACGGACGGTAAGTATGCTGCTCCCCCGCTCCCCACTACTACTATGGCAACCAGGACTTTAATAGCGTCCTGGGTGCCATAGTAACACAACGCATTTTGAAGACGGATCCGTCTTCAAATGCTTTCAGTTCACTTGCGTTGTTACGGATCCTGCGGACACCTCCGGCAAATGGAGTACACGATGGATCCGGACAACGCAAGTGTGAAAGAGGCCTAAACAGTGAAAAATTAAGGACAATTGCACCGCCACATCCCAAAACACCTGAACTGTTAAAATATAAATGTGTTTATCCCATATGACAAATGGAATAATGGAAACAATCAAAATGGCCTGGTCAGTTTTTTTCCATTTCTTAACCTCTCAAATTTTTTTTTATAAAGTGATCAAAAAGCCATACACACTCTAAAATGTTATCCGTAAAGACTACAAACCACCCTGAAGAAAATGAACCTTCACACAGCTCTGTAGACATAACTATAAAGTATATGTAAAATCTTATTCAATGCTTGAACGCTGTGTATTTCTTTCTCCCATAGATGATGGTAAAGAAGAACCTCCAACTACATTACTGTGGGTTCAGTACTACTTGGCTCAGCACTATGATAAGATTGGGCAGCCTTCCTTAGCTCTGGAATACATAAATGCCGCCATAGAGAGCACACCCACCCTGATAGAACTCTTCCTTGTAAAAGCTAAAATCTACAAGGTAAGGGAGTAAGCGTCATTCCTTGCACCTTCAGAAAGGAGAAAGTCTCATGCTCTATAGTTTCAAACCATGCATTAGGCATATGGAGCCATGTGTATTTTCTATATATGTATACTATGAAATGTTCTGCATATCATAGTGAAAAGTTGTGGGAGCGCACGTGCTTATGTGATAGATGTTACATTTGTATAAACTAACTGTAATGTGGTTTTTCTCTAATCATATTTAGCACGCTGGTAACATCAAAGAGGCTGCACGATGGATGGATGAAGCGCAGGCTCTGGACACAGCAGATAGGTTTATCAACTCAAAATGTGCAAAGTACATGCTAAAGGCCAACATGATAAAGGAGGCAGAGGAAATGTGCTCAAAGTTTACAAGGGTTTGTATTTTCTGGGGCTCAGAGATATTAATGCAGACATTAAAATGAAATGGTAAAGATATTACTACCTAACAAAGTGCGGTAAAATGAAAGCAGGCAATGTCCTTCTTGTTCAGAAAGTGCCATTTCCTTTTTCAGGAGGGAACATCTGCAGTCGAAAACCTGAACGAGATGCAGTGTATGTGGTTCCAGACAGAGTGTGCACAGGCATACAGATCTATGAACAAGTTTGGTGAAGCACTTAAGAAATGCCACGAGATTGAACGAGTGAGTCTATATATTATTCTGATACATTAGTCTGTATAGCCATCTACTTTGCACGTGAATGTGGGGTTTATAACCTTGTTCACATGCATCAGAAAAAGAAAAACAAAAATCAGCGTGGAATTTTGTCCGTGACTTGGGGGGAAAAAAATAAAATCTTAAGTAATACAATGCTTTAGGCATACAGTGGAATACGTCTCCTACACAGGGGCAGCCAAAGTGTGGGGGTCGCCAGAGGAAAATGTAAAGAACCTGCTGTGTTTCACTCCAGTGGTACTATATACCTACTTTAAGACTATCATGCATTTACCCTATGTCATCGCTTTACTGCTGGAGAAATAGTAAGCACATTGGGTCACTACTCCATATATTTTGGAAATGCCCCAAATTAATCCTCTTGGCACGATATTTCTGGTTTAAAGGGGTTCTTCAGTAATATAAATTGATGTCCTATCCTCACGTGTCAGCTGTTAAGAGGTCGGGTGCTTAGTAAGCAGCCTCTTAAGGTCCATTCACACGTCCGAAAAATGGGTCCGCATCCGTTCCACAATTTTGCGGAACAGGTGCGGACCCATTCATTTTCGATGGGGCCGGAATGTGCTGTCCGCATTCTCGCATCCGCACTTCCGTTCTGCAAAAATAAATATAAAAATTGGTCCTATTGTCCGCAATTACGGACAAGAAAAGGACAGAATGCAGAACGCACATTGCCGGTGTCCGTGTTTTGCGGATCCGCAAAGCACATACGGACATGTGTATGGACCCTGAGGCCTTGTGATGTCGCTGTACATCGGTCACATTGCCTAGTTGCAGCTCAGCTCTATTAAAGTGAATGAGGCTTAGCTGCAATACCAAGCACGGCCGCTGTGCTTGGAAAGATGCCAAGAGCCGGCTGAGTTCCCCAGAGCTGAGGGGAGCGCAGCGGCTCCCTGAAACGGCTGATCAGTGGGGTTGCTGGAACTCGGACCCCTGCCCATCTGATAATGATGACCCATCCTGTGGATAGGTCATTTTTATCATTTCACAGATAACCCCTTTGATTAAACAAATATACACCCTTCTACTAATCAAGTATCCCGCGATTTGACCTCTTATTGGTGATAATAGATTAATTCCTCTCGAATTGCAGAACGATTGTTTACCACTCAGCTAGATTACTAATAGCAAGGCTGTGGAAAATAGATTCCTACAGGGGGAGAGGGAAACTTGGTTTCCCAAAGGCCTCATGCACACGACCGTTGTGTGCATCCGTGTCCGTTCCGTTTTCCGTGGTTTTCTGCGGAAAACTCGGAAAATGCACTGTTGTTCATCCGCGTCCGTGATCCGTGTTTCCTGACCGTCAAAAAAATATGACCTGTCCAATTTTTTTGATGGACAACGGTTCACGGACCCATTCAAGTCAATGGGTCCGTGAAAAAACACGGATGCACACAAGATTGTCATCTGCGTCCGTGATCCGTGTACGTAGGCTACTTTTTGTCACAATTCTATACTTCTATTGATTAAAATCAATAAAAATGTACTAAAAAACAGCAAGCAGCGTTTCCAGGGTTGGAGGAGATGCTGCTAAAGTCCCTTGGGGCATCTCCCAGCTGCAGTTACCTGGAGTGTCCAGACCCATGTGTTTAACGGAGACCTGTCATGGACCCGCTGGTCATTATTACATCCGGTTAATGTATGCATTTATTGGGTACTGTTCTATGAAATAGCTGGGTCTACTGTGCTATTACATCCCTTGTTTTTCTTACATACACCTGACAGAGGCCAAATGGACACTCCTTCGGGCTCTGTCTGGAAATGGAAGGTTATGGCCATTGGGAGCTTTCCCGGAATACGCACTAAATGTAGAGGGAAAACGGGATGTGAACACGGCTTTTCAACTAAATTTCTTTTCTTTTTTCAGCATTTTGTGGAAATCACTGATGATCAGTTTGATTTTCACACCTACTGTATGAGGAAAATTACACTCAGGTCATATGTGGACTTGCTAAAGTTAGAAGATGTATTAAGACAACATCCATTTTACTTCAAAGCAGCACGGATCGCAATAGAAATTTACCTGAAACTTCATGATAACCCCTTAACGGATGAGAATAAGGAGCGCGAGGCAGACACTGGTATGTGAAAAGTAGTTCAGTAGAACGTAACCTACCATAAAGACATAACAAAACACTGCGGCCTCAAGGTTATTTTCTTTTCTTTCATCGAATACTATGTTGTTTCAGTCACTGAGGTGGGGAGGGGTGGTGGGTGGCACTCACTACTATATCACAATATTTTATTAACCCATGTGGTAACAGCAACGTTTCAGCTCACTTCATGGAGCCTTTGTCAAGCTATAATACAAAATCAAGTGCTCTTATAGCATACATGATTAACAAAGTGATTACATAATTATACATCAATATCCATAAAAACGGTATACAAAAGGTGAACATGATTTTATACTCAGTGAAAACAAACAATACACCATAAAGTGCTATGTGCCAATGTTGTGTACACAAATTCATATGTTTACAGTACATATCATAAACCTTTCATTAAGCAATATCACATCCCAGGTGTACATGATTGTGTTAATTAAAAACAAATGGCTAATTTAGTCAAAAGTTCTCACATGCAGCTTGAGATGACAGGACCTGTTCGGCGTCCGAGATTTCGTATTGCGCAGGCGTAGAGCACTTCTCACCCCGCGAGAATATCCTATCACATAGAGAACATAGGCGCCTTTTTTGCACATATCTACCAAGACCAGGTCCGTGGTCTGCTTCAAGGCATTGCACCAGTTTTTATATATATATATATATATATTCATACATATATATATATATATATATATATATATAATTATAATTTAAATAAAATCTCCATCCATCCCTTGGGGGATGGTGTAGAAATTGGCATTTGGCACTAGTATATTATAAATGTAAATGATACATTAATAAAGAAACTATACTAAATGATAATAAGCAAGAAGGCGATGGTAATCAGTGAGGGGGGGGGGGGGGGGGGCTGGTGGTGCTGCTGGATATGGCACTATAAGGGTCTATTCACACATCTGCGATTTCGTTCCGCATTTTGCGGAACGGAATTGCGGACCCATTCATTTCTATGGTGCAGCACGATGTGCTGCCCAGACACGGAATTGCGGACCCACACTTCGGGGTCTGCAATTCCGTTCCCGAAAAAAAAAATAGTGGACAAGAATAGGCATATTCTATTAGTGCCGGCAGTGTGCGGTCCTCAAAATGCGGAACGCACATTGCCGCTGTCCGTGTCTTGCGGATCCGTGGACCTGCAAAACACGTTACGGACGTGTGAATGGAGCCTTAAAGGCTAAGTTACTCAACATTTTATCTTGTTTTAAATGTAATATTCTTTATTATATGCATTAAGGCTCAGTTCAGACCTGAGCGTTCTGAAAGGAGCGCTCTGTATGCGCGATTGTACGGGCGTTTACAATCGCGCATACAGAGACAAGCGTACACACAGTGTCGCGCGTTCCCGAAAGTCTATGTACGGGAACGCGCGACAAGCGCCCAAAAAAACGCTCCTGTACTTGTTTGAGCGTCGGGCGTTTTACAGCGCGATCGTACGCGCTGTAAAACGCCCAGGTGAGAACCATTCCCATAGGGAAGCATTGGTTTCTCCTTGTTGAGAGAAACCAATGCTCTCAACATCATCGCTCAACAAGGAGAAACCAATGCTTCCCTATGGGAATGGTTCTCACCTGGGCGTTTTACAGCGCGTACGATCGCGCTGTAAAACGCCCGACGCTCAAACAAGTACAGGAGCGTTTTTTTGGGCGCTTGTCGCGCTGTAAAACGCTCAGGTCTGAACGCGCTGTAAAACGCTCAGGTCTGAACTGAGCCTAAACTGTTTTTAAAACTTTAAATTGACATTAAGGCTAAGCAGTTAGGCAACAAAACAAATATAGCTTAATGAAGCCCTGCTTATATATACTGTAGGGTCCCTTTGATATTATTGCCTATATCATTGCTGCTCATTTTACTAAGGCTACTTTCACACTGGCGTTTTGGCTTTCTGCTTGTGAGATCCGTTCAGGGATCTCACAAGCGGTCTAAAACGGATCAGTTTTACCCTGATGCGTTCTGAATAGAAAAGGAGCCACTCAGAATACATCAGTTTGCCTCCGTTCTGTCTCCATTACGCTTTGGAGGTGGACACAAACGCTGCCTGCAGAGTTTTGGTGTCAGTCTGATGAAACTGAGCCAAACAATAGAAAACTGATCCGTCCCCCATTGCCTTTCAATGGTGTTGAAGACGGATCCGTCTTGGCTATGTTACAGATAATACAAACGGACCCGTTCTGAACGGATGCAGACAGTTGTATTATCTGAACGGATCCGTCTGTGCAGATCCATGATGGATACGCACCAAATGTGAGTGTGAAAGTAGCCTAAGATTTCATCTAAGTTTGGACTATGTGTCTATGTGCAATTGAACATTGTTGTTCTTGTTACCTTTTGACTTGATATTTATTTTTAAAAAAGTGGTCCAATTTGTTGTATTTGACCTATATCACCATTGTTTTGCTGCAATCTGACTGCTATGTTTCTGTATTTATTTTTATTTACCAATGAAAAAAAGATTTACAAAATAAGCTAAACGTTAACAATTTAGGCTCCTTTCACATCACCGTTTCTCCTTTCCTTGCATGCAGGACTTCTGCAGATAACTGAGACCTAACTGAGCGTAACGGAGCCTTAAGACCCCATAGACTATAATAGGGTCCGTTCGGTGTCCGCTCAGAATGATGAAAGTCTTCTTCATTCTGAGCGGACACCGAACGGACCCTATTATAGTCTATGGGGTCTTTAGGCTCCGTTACGCTCAGTTAGGTCTCAGTTATCTGCAGAATCCGTCCTTTCCATTCTCCTGCTCCTCAACGGAGCCGGAGAACAGAAAGGAGAAACGGGGATGTGAAAGGAGTCTAACATGTTCAGTTAACAGCAGATTTGTGTAGGAATTTTTATTTATTTTTTTTCAAAAATGAAAATGCACAGAATATTGGTATAAGCTATCGGCCTGAAAGTTCACAGGTTATCGGTATCTGCTCTAAAAAATCTATCAGTCGATGCCTAATTTTAATTTAATAACCTCCCCCAAATCTAAAAAAAATCTAAAAAAAACACCTGTGGCAGAATTTTCCTCCTAGCACACACTGCCTTTTTACTTACAAGTTAAAGGGATATACTAATCGGGAACATTGATGGCATATCACTAGAAATCGGATATGAACAGGTCCCAGATGTGACGTGAACAGGTCCCAGACCTGAAGTGAACAGCCGCACGTGCGTGGCCAACCTCTATTCACCAGTTCCGAAAATAGTGAAGCGAGCACACTCTGCTTTTTTCACAACTCCAATAGCAGTGAATGAAGAACACACAGTGTATGTGCGGTGTACTCTCCTTCCTTTTGGTGGCCTTGTTCTCTAATTAGGTGCGGGTCCCACCTCTGACACTGATGGCATATATTAGGCTGTGTTCAGATCACGTTATTTTTGTTACATTTAATGTATGCAAAAAACGTATACGTTAAACGGTTGACCTACTTTGGCATCCATCACCTTAGAGTTCCATTGTAAAAGAAACTGTATACATTAACGTATGTTTTTGTTGCAGGATGAAAAGTGTAGTGTACTGTGCTTTTGCATCCTTTTTTTCTTCCAACATATACGTTAAACGTAGGCCAACAGGGAGAGTAGGCAATAGACAGCCAAGAAAACGATAAAAGCGGTTTTGTGCTTTTGTGAGATTTATAGTTCACAGAATTGTGTGTGTGCCTCAAAAACGTCCATATTATGCAACTTTTCATGTCTGTGTTGTAGCCAATATGTCTGACAAGGAACTGAAGAAGCTGCGAAACAAACAAAGGAGAGCCCAGAAGAAAGCTCAGCTAGAAGAGGAAAAGAAGATTGCCGAGAAGGAGAAGCAGCAGCGGAACCAGAAGAAGAAAAAGGAGGATGATGATGAAGAAATTGGTGGCCCAAAAGAAGAGCTTATTCCTGAAAAGCTGGCCAAGGTATTGCAGTCACGGATGAAGAGCGTGCTTTTTTTTTCTTCTTTTGTTTGACGCTAGGTAAGCTGACCTGAATGAGACTTGTCAGCGATTTGATAAAGATGGATATTAGTGCAGACGATAGGAAACAAGTCAGACAGCCTGAATGAATGACTAGTGTGGCTTGTAGCGATGCTTATACACAGTTCTGATCTGTAAAACAGGTTGACAGTCCCTTGGAAGAAGCAATCAAATTTTTAACACCTTTGAAGAACTTGGTCAAGAACAAAATAGAAACACATCTATATGCCTTTGAAATTTACTTCAGGAAAGGTAAGGTATCTGTATGACAATGGAATTGTGCTTGCAGTGATGGAAGGTAACGACGACTGACCTGATTTTCGTTTCTTACTTTTTAAAGAAAAATTCCTTTTAATGTTGCAATCTGTGAAGAGAGCATTTGCCATAGACTCAAATCATCCTTGGCTCCACCAGTGTTTGGTCCGCTTCTTTAGTGCAGGTAAGGTACGGTAATATTTAGTCATGGCTCTCTATGGGAGTCCGTGCCACCATTCATCCAACCACGAATGATTTCTGTAAAGATTTTCTGAATGTTAACCGTGACTGGTGTCCACATGTTGCTTAGACCTACTGAATGGGGTTAAAGCCACGGGCAGAGCGGCAAAATGCAAAACCATGGCAAAAGCTCAAGGGTCAGCCTTGGATATTTACTACAGTTTCTGCTGATATTTTCTTCTGCAGTATCTAATATATACATGGATCTTTTATGGGTAGCTATAATGCTGCACATATGTTTTCAAGCTGCTGTTAGGCTTGCATCAGGTTATTTATTTTTATTTTTAACCCTTTTTTCCTTAAAATGGTTTTACCATTCCCCCCCCCCCTACATTTTTAACATGCATTCATTTTGCCGTTTTCAATTTTTTTTTGGCATTAAAACTTCCAGGAAAAAACGCTGCAGAAATGTCTGTGAAACCACCCTTAATATCATTTTTTTTTTTTTTCTCTTTCCACCTTCTAACAGTGTCTGAGAGCAAAGAACTAAATGAATCCGTTAGAACAGTGTTAAAGCAAGAGGTGAACAGACTTTTTGGTGAAACAAGTCCTACAAACTTTAATAACACTTTCCTGAAGGAGAATATTGGCTCGATACCACACAGATTAGCAGGTAGGTTCTCAACTTTACTGATGTCCTACATGGGGAGACTGCTGCGAAAACCAGAGCAATTTGACTCCTTAACTGCTTCCTGTCACTGTATTGCAGTTTCAGGTCCTAATGGACATGGCAGTCTGTTAGGACATGAAAGGCAGTGCAGTTGGCATTTACCCCTTAGGTACCATGGTCAATTACGATCAGTTGTATTGTCACCTCTATAGGCCCCTGGCAACACAATTATAGGATGGTTATGGGGTCTTAAAGGCTCCCTGTCAGTGTAATGCTGATGGGTATAATACACTGCACTGAAGCATTGTGTAGTGTAGGTTTTCCACAGATATGCCATTTCAGTGACCAGTGTGTTGTGCCCAGCTTGTGTTGTGCTACCAGAGCCTCACCATGCCCTTTAATAAATTGTTAGGCGGGTTTTACTGGGAACTGAAATGCCATAAATGTGGATGTAAATTGCAGGGTTCAGAAGGGAACTTTGATGGACTGTGGGAGGACTTATTTTTTTGCAGGATGGATTGCCATAATCATTGGTACTATTTTGATCCCTTTTTTTATTTTGCTTTTGGGAAGCAGGATAAATAAAAAGCAGCAACTCTGCCACTGTTTTTTGGGTCTTATTGCAGCATGCACTGTGTGGAAAAAAATTACATGTTAACTTTTTTCCGCTGGTCAGAACAATTTCTTTTTTTTTTTAAAGTTTTTTTAATGTTTTGCCACTTTTACACACAGCATTTTTGCACACCAAATTATAGACCAGGGCGTCAATGAATACATAAGTAGGAAGAAATCAAGTCTATCCAACAGCCCCACCGAAGAAAGATTTCTTCCATAGAGATTGAAAAAATATATGTACTTTTATTTAATTCATACAATACTTATAAAAACGTGTAAATAGAACAGCAGCAGGTGAGACCCCAAGAGAAGGAACTGCAGAGTCCGTCAGCCTCAGAGTGTAATCCAGCAATGAGACCACTATCGCAATATGTCCACAGGAAACATTATTATTATTTTGGAGGCGACTGCAGAGTCGGCGTGCCACAGACGGTACCGACATGAATTGACTTCCTATCCTGCCCTTATATAGGTTTTTTAAATAACAGATATGTGGCCATTGTGCCCGGGTGCTAATGTTTCCTGTGGACATATTGCGATAGTGGTCTCATTGCTGGATTACACTCTGAGGCTGACGGACTCTGCAGTTCCTTCTCTTGGGGTCTCACCTGCTGCTGTTCTATTTGGGAAAAAGGTGTGTTTTTGCATCACCATTTTACATTTTTCTGGCAATGGTCTTGTGTGAGGACTAGTTTTTTGTGGGATGAGGTAACATTTTCATTGGTACTATTTTGGGATGTGTGACTTTTTTTCATTGCTCAATATATTATGCTTTTTGTGAGGCTAGGTGACCGAAAAATAGCTGTTTTGGCACTTTTATTTATTTTTTTTTTTTTACTGTGCTCATCTGACTGGGTAGATCCTGTGATATTTTTTTGTAGAGCTGGTAGTTATGGGCATGGCAATATCTACTAAATCTATTTTTTTTCAATTGTTAATGATGTAGAGAAGTTTTTATTTTTAGTTTTTTTACATGACACTTTTATTTATAAGGTCCTTTTACATTGGCTGAGGATCGAGGCAGGTATCAGGGATAGGCCTCATGCACACGACCGTTGTGTGTTTTCTGGTCCGCAAATTGTGGATCCGCAAAACACGGATGGCGTCCGTGTGCGTTCCGCCATTTGCGGAACGGCGCGGACAGCCATTGATATAACTGCCTATTCTTGTCCGCAAAATGGACAAGAAAAGGACAGGATATATATATATATATATATATATGTGTTTTTCTTGTTTTAATACGGAAAAAAATAAAAACTTTGAAAAAAAACCATTTTCTTTGCATCACCATATCCTTAGCTCCATAACTTTTATTTTTGTGTACGGAGCTGTATGAGGGCTACTTTTCATTTATACCATGGAGTGTGTATGACTTTTTGATCACTTTTTATAAAAAAAATTTGTGGGAGGCAAAGTGCTCAAAAAACAGCGAATCTGCCTTTTTGCAAGGCAATTTAAATAATGTATGCATTTTTTTAAAATTGGTTATGTATTTTAGTTATGATTTGCTGATTTTATTTTTTTTTATTTTTTTTTTTACACTTCTTAGTATTTCACGTAGGGAATTATAACCAGCAATCTTTAGGCAAGCACAGAAAGGCTCTCTGTAGGAACTAATGTGCGGCAGCAAACCGAGGTTGCTGCACACTACTTCCGGCTCCCTCGATCCTCGCTAGTGTGAGCCGTTGCACAGCCAGAAGCGTGCGACCCCAGTTTTTATCCTCAAAGATGCCGTGGTCACATTTGACCATGGCATCTGACGGGTTAAATGTGTGTGATCAACGTTGTTGTCGATCACATACATTAACCCCGGGTGACTGCTGTTGAAAACGTATATATTTGTAAGGCAGTCGGGAATGGGTTAAATTGAGTTGTCACTGAAATTAGTCACAGTAAATCACTGAAATCAGTAGATCACAGTAAATCTGCTGTAGTCAGCATCCATGGTAAGAGCAGATAAT